>NW_005841961.1:2331659-2363697 GCF_000455745.1 Alligator sinensis | reverse complement strand
CTGGAACCAACTTCCAAGGGAAGTGGTGCTGGCTCCTACCCTGGGGGTCTTTAAGAAGCGGCTTGATGCCTACCTGACTGGGGTCAATTGACCCCAGTTTTCCTCCTGCCCAGGCAGGGGGTCAGACTTGAAGATCTACAAGGTCCCTTCCAGCCCTACTTCTATGATTCTGTGAACCCTGTCTTTTGTCAATTGAATGAATATATCTATGATTGTAAGTGTCTAACTTTTGTTGAATCCTGCCCCCTTGGGGCATTGTAGTGTCCTCTAAACCCCCTGGTTTATACTGGTTATGTTCCCAGTACTGTTCTCTCATTAAAAGGTATATGGTTAAGTCCCCATTGGTGGTCTGGCTCTGCTTTACAGGGGAGGAGAGTCCCTACACCTCCCATAGCACTTGTGCACCTGCTTTGATCCCTTCAATTGGAGAGGGGGTACCTCTTGGAGTACCGCCCAGGTTACAATAGGCATGGCTAAATTCTGTTGGCTGAAGCTTTCCAAATCATTTCAACCTGAGGCAGAAACCTATGACTGAGAATTTCAACCCAAAGTTCAGATCAACTGGAAACAGGGTCTTATAATATGACATGCGGCCAACCTTATTAATAGGCAGCAACAGCACAAAATATTGGCCAAATTGTATCAAAATGTAGGTGTTGCATTTCCACTCAAAATGTGCGTACTGTTCCTATTGATATGAATTGGAATTATATGATATGAGCAAAACATTATGAAAATCAGACAGACATTCCCTGCCTCACTTTTTTTTAAATTAACCGCTGATCCCAGAATGAATAAATTCAGTCTAACAGGACTGAATTTTTGCCAATTTTCCTTTAAGCTGTTTATTTAGCAACAACCCAAAAGTGTATATGAAATTGCATTTGTTATAGGTAGGGGGTTGAACTTTCTCAGTCATCTTTCATCATTTTATCAGGATGGATGTGGGAGACCTCTAGAAGTGAATAGAAAGAGTTTCTTAAGTAGTATCTGCACAATTCCCAAGTGGCAGCATGCCAACTTCTGATGGATAGGATAATATGCTTCATAATGGGTTTACTACCCGCTTATGAATTATTGGGTAATGTTGTGCAGACAGAAGTAAGGATTCTGAGATAAAATGATCATTGAATCCAAAACTGAGGAATTAATTCAAATTTGTGCTTATTTATACCAGAAATAAAAGTCCTTGATGTACATAGTCTAGAAGTGGCAACTAATCTTAATTCAAACAGCATTTAAATAGATTATATACCAAATATATCTGACAATTTAGATAGCAAATATGAGTTTTAAAATCCAAACATTTTATTGTATTTTCATTGTATACATTATTTAAATAGCTCTTATAATTAATGTTAAGGGGAAAATCCAGACTGACTTCTTGATGACATTTATGCCTTTGACATTAGACCATCATCATGTTATACCTAGAAATAATCCTGAGAGCAGGAACCCAGAGCTCTCTTCTTCTACCTGAGTGTCCTAGCCACTTAGGAGTCTTCTTCTTTGGGAGTATAGACGCCTTCGGGAACTTAGGCAGAAGCTATGCACCTAACAGCTCAGACTGGGGTGTTCCTAGCATTTTCAGAAGCATTAGCTTATGCAGATAGGGATCTTTTCAGTCAAAAATCTAATGATTTCTATTAAAGGGAGTGTACTCTGGATCACTCTTTGTTATTTTAAGTGCCTAAATTTTACTTAAGTCCTTAGGTACCTAAGGGTAGATTCAGAATAAGAAGCTACTTAAGTGTGTGCACTGTTTTCTTGTTTAACATATTAAACTGTTTCACTTCAATAACAAACCAAGAGACTTTGAAGAAGAGATTAAGATACCATGTAATACTTTGTATTAATTAGAGTAGCAATTTCATAGATTCATCGATGTTTGGGTTGGAAGAGACCTCAGTAGATCATTGAGTCCAAACCCCTTCCCTTGGCAGAAAAGAGCACTGGGGTCAGATGACCCCAGCCAGGTGCATGTCTCGCTTCTTCTTGAAGACCCCCAAGGTAGGGGAGAGCATCACCTCCCTTGGAAGTCCATTCCAGATTCTGACAACCCTCACAGCAAAGAAGTTCTCCCTGGTGTCTAACCTAAATCTGCTCTCCATCAGTTTGTGGCCATGATTCCTAGTTACTCTGAGGGGTGCCCCAGTAAAAAGAACATCTCCTATTCCTTGCAGCCCCCCCCCCCCCCCCCCGATGAATTTCTAGGCAGCCACAATATTGCCTCTCTGCCTTCTCTTGTAGAGGCTGAAGAGATCCAGGGCCCTCAGTCTCTTCCCCTAGGGCTTTGCCTGCATGCCCGTAACCATACAAGTGGTCCTCCTCTGAACCCACTTGAGGTTGTCCACATCCTTCTTGAAGTGTAGCTGCACCCGTTTGGCCTCGTGGAGGTGCTCTCTTGCCGCTCTGGAGCGTGCACCCAGTGCCGGCCTCAGGGTGTGTTCCAATGGCCTTGGCATTGGGTCCCGTTCACCCTGAAGAAGGCCCCAGTACTCGCCTGCCTCGAATTGATCTTGTCCTTCAGTGCCCTGGTTCCTTCTCCTCACTCCTTGCGGGTCAGGCGCTGCCCTTAATGGGTGATCTCAGGGCTCCACCTCCCCTACACCCCGGCCATGTGCCAACCCTTAGGATGATCTGATGCTGGATTGTCAACTCACTTTTCAGCTGCCTCCACCTGCCTCTACTTCCCCTTGCTCATCACCCGGTCTCTTCCCATGCAAGATGCCCATGGGACGTCAGACCGACCCTGGCCAAAGCACCAGGTCTTCCTTCCCTTAGCTGCTGCCTGTTGTGCTACTCAGGCTCCTCCTGGTCTGAAGAAGCTGCCCTTGACTCTTCTTCTTGCTTTGGGGCTCTGCAGAACTTAAAACAATTTAAGAGAAAAAAAAGGAACAGTTGGGGTGTGGGCCCTCAGACCACCCCACTCATTGGTCAGGTGTCTGTGGCTCACAAAGTCCATCAATGCTGTCCTCCTTGCCTGGCTGCCCTGCTTGCCAGCATACCACCTCCTTCAATGGATCTGGGACTCCTCCATTGGGTCCCTCTTCATCCCCTTCCCAGGCTGCCGACACAGCCTGTGTGTAGTCCGGGGAGCAGCCTCTGCTCCCAGTCCTGGTGGTGCTGCTCATTTCATTTGCCCACCACCGGCTTTTAAATCACCTGCGCGGTGATTTTTGCTGATGTCATCAGCCAGCGCCATTCCCAGCTGGCAATAAAAGCAGCTGATGAATAATGTGGGTGGTTCATCTTGGCATGGCTCATCTGGCTCCATTTTTCTTAAAAATGGTATGTATGCCCTGCCTTCAGTGCTTTTCTCTTTCTGTTCTGGGTGGGTCAGCCCTGGCTCGGGTCCCACCATGGGAGGGTGCTCCAGGGCCTCCACTCATCTTTCCCTGGGACAGTGGTGCCCCAAACTGGCCACAGTACTCCCACTGCGGCCTGATCAATGTTGCATAGAAGGGAAATATCACCTCCCTGGACCTGTCTGTCATGCACCTGCTGAAGTGTAGCTAGCTTTACTGATTGCTTCATCACACTGACAACTCATGTTCACCATGGTGTTAACAATGACTCCAAGATCCCTTTCCACTGCTGTGCTGCTGAGAAGGTCCTCCCCTAGCCTGTAAGCATGCTGGCAATTCCTTCTCCCTAGATGCAGCACCCTGAACTTGTCCTTGTTGAACTCTATCCTATTCTGTTCTGCCCACATTTCCAACCTGTCCAGATCCACGTGGATTCATTCCCTACCCTCTAGTGTATTACCTTTACCCCATAATTTGGTAGCATCAGTGGATTTGGACATAGTGCTTTCATGCCCTCATCCAAGTAGCTGATGAAGACATTGAACAGCACAGGTCCAAGGACCGAGCCCTGTGGAACTTCATTGCCCACAAATTTCCGGGTTGATACTGACCCATCCACCACCACTCTCTGGCTGTGACCCCTAAGCCAATTTGCCACCCACCTGACCCTGTAATCATCTTTGTCACAGCCTCTTAGTTTATCTGTGAGAATAGGATGAGATACCATATCAAAGGCTTTCTTAAAAATCCAAGTATATGCCATCTACCTGGATTCCTACACTTAAATATTCTGTGACCTGGTCATAAAAAGAAACGAGGTTAGTCAGGCAGGATCTACGTGCTATGAACCCGTGATGGTTGCCCTTCAGCATTGTTTTTCCCGCTGGACTCCCACAAATGTGATCCTTAATAATTTTTCAAAGGATAGAGGTGAGACTAACTCGTCTATAGTTACCCGGATCCTCCTTTCTCCCCTTCTTGAAAATAGGGAGCACGTTGGCCCTTTCCAGTCTTCTGGGACCTGACCTGACCACCATGAGTGCTCAAACAGCCATGCCAGTGGCTCTGCTATGACACTGGCCAATTCCTTCAGCACCCTTGGATGAAAATCATCTGGGTCTGACTTAAACACACAAAGCCCTTTCAAGTGTCCCTTCACTTAGTCAGTGCTAACAGTTGGTGGGCTGGTTTCCCTTTTGTGCCTGTCTATGATCCAATTGGAAGATTTGTCCTGATCCGTGTCCAGGAATACAGAGGCAAAAAACTCATGGAAGAGCTTAGCCTTGTCCCCCCTATCAGATTACTAAACTACAAGGAACTAATAAGAAACAGCATTAAAATAAATATATTTAAAGTAAAATTTGATACTACATTTTCATTTTAGATAGCTTATTTTGAAAAATCTAAACTGAAAATGTGTCTGAGGTTTTTCTGTAACAAGAACATTATTTTTTTTGTTTAAAATGGCCACAATTTTGCAAAAAAGTTGAACAGAAAAGCCTGAGAATGTGAACTAAGTGCACCTTAAAGCGTAAAAATGAATTAAACAGTTACATTTTAAAAAGAGCTAAAATTCATTACTTTATAAAATCTGTCTCATTTTGAGGCACTGCATTTATGAGAATTGAACGTCTGGAGTGGATACTACCGCATACTGAGTCAAACATAATGTCTGATCCAGTGTCAATTCAATTTAATACACTACCTTTGATATAGCTGGTGGTAGAGGCCAAACAACTTGTATCTTTGTCAAAAAATAATGAGAGCGCGCTTTTTGAGAAAAATATGCTGAGAAACAACATGGCTCATCTTACTAGTAATTATAAACTACAGTGAAAAAATGTAAGTCCTGTACAAAAAAAGTTTTTGAAGCAGTTTTTGAAGACTTAGTGAAAAAAGCAGGGGAATAAAACCCAAGCATTTAAAGGCAGCTTGTAGTGCTACTATTAGGTTTTAAAAGGAAGGACTAATAGGGCATGGATGTGATCAAATGCTGTGTAGGATGTGTGTCTCCTATGGGCATCAGTAGGATTTTAAATGGATGTTTCTCTGCATTCTTCTTGCCAAATGACCCTACAGACCTTTTTCGGTGTCCAGACGAACGTGCATGCGCCCCTTGCAGGGTCTCAAACCAGTTTGAGACACTTCAAGAGGCACACTGAGAATGAAAAAAATATTCCCTGTGCTGCATATTTGTAGTGCAGGCTCAAAATTTGATACCTGGATTTCCAGGTATCAAAGAAAATCACCCCGGAGAAAAGCAGTGCAGGGCCTGGTTCCCCACCATGTCCTGAGGCAAGCCAGGGCTCAGACATCCAGAGATGCTCTGGCATCTGTCCAGGGCATCTCTATGGTGCCCCGTACTGCCTTAGCATGCTGCGTTCATGTGCCAGAGCAAGCAGGAGTAGTGCAAGACTGTGACCCAGGCACTGTCCCTGTTACGTAGGAACTGCGTGGGGGGTAGGGAACTGTGGGAGGGAGAGCTTTTACTTAGCCTTTTCTGAAGGGCTGGCTTAAGAATTAAGTTTTGATAATTCCATTTTTCTTTTCAGTGAAATCATATTACCAAAACAGACTGCTATGCTTTCCAACCAACTGTCCTTGAGCACTGCTGTTAGATGAAGCCTCTTAATATTTTATGTTTACGAGCTCAGTGGTCTTATTTTATTTTCAGGAGGTATTACGTATACCTAATGAAATCCTGAAATGCCTGATTTAAACCCACCCCAAGGTTTTCTGTCACAATCATTACCCTTGCAGCACAGAGGAAATGATTGAGGCTCATTATGGACTCCATTTATGCTGTTCTGTAACCATCCATGAGGTAGCTGTTGAGTTATCCAGAACTATTTGGATTCAAAGCACATTCACACATCAGGATTTTCAGACATGGTTCTGTTTCTCTTGAAATCAGTTGAAAAAAAATTCCACTGACTTCAAAAGTGGCAGGTCAGACTTTCGGTGTATGACTTTTGCCACCTTCCAAATTCTTCTTATCCTGAAAAAGGGAACAGAACGGAAAGGAATTATTCCCAGGTGTTTGGTAAAACAATACAGAAGTCATTTAGTCAGGCTTCACCAGCCTTATGTATTAATATCATCAATTAATACATGGCAAAATGGCTTCCTCATAAAGATATTGAAATTTATCATGGAGTACATTATACTCTTAGTCTGTTGGCAAAATCTTCTCTTTCTGATATCTTTATAAACTTTTTTTAAAAAGATAAAGTTCTTTATAAACTACAAATTTTGAAATATTCACTTTTAAATCTAATTGAACTTCTTGATTAATGGAGTTTAGCAATATTGCCATGAAAATGCTGAAGAGCCCTAGTTTGAAAAAAGTCCTCCAATGCATAATTCTCATCCTGCAAAGGCAAAGACTTATAATTCAAGACTTGTAACAGAACTAAGAGGTATGAGCAAAATACCATTATCAGAAGCCTGGCAATTATAGGATTCATTTTTATACCATAAATAATATTTTATACATCATCATTTTCATGATTCAGCCTTCATAATCTCAGTAATTTGTAATAATAAACATCAAAACATTTTGTGTGAGATACAGGTAATTTTTGTCTGTCTAAAATGAGGGTCATAAATTGTAATAAGAAATAAGACTAAAATAGGGTTCATTTTTTCTGTCATTACGTTCAATTTATTTATATAGCATCTTTAATGCCAAAATGCTGACCAAAGATGTATTAAATTGCTTAAGAAAGCAAAAATAAGTTAAATATAATGTAATAGTAAACAACAAAATTGACAAATAAACTCAGCCAAAGAGACTCTTCAAAAGCTGTAAGATTGCTTGTATAGACTCTGATGTACAATATACTGTGCTTTTCCAAAAGCCAAAGATGCTGCTTATAATACCAATAAGGTGGGAAAAAACAATGGTTCATTTTATTGATTCTAATCACTAGTGTTAGCATTTGTTTTAAGGAGATTTCATAGATTTCATAGACATAGAGATGTTGATCTTGCTGCCATTGTCCACTCTCACATCTAAAATCAGTTCTTTTCCCTGGGTAACAGAATTGGATATTACAGAGAAATGGTTTTAAAGTAGTGCTGGTAACTTTTGTACTGCTCCAGTAATGTCTTTCACAAGAAAATATTTTTAAAGCCTTTCTATTGAAAATTCACATTAAGAGAGACAGATTTTAGTTTTTTTTCAGTTGGAGTTTGAGTGCTGGATACTGAAAGTGTTGCAAAAGAGATATTCTCTAGTGCACAGGTGGGCAATTATTTTGGCCAGAGGGCCACTTAGGGAGTTTTAGTGAGATACTGAGGGCTGGGTCAACACCTCTTCCCCCTCCACAACAGTCCACCAAAACTCTCCAAGTGGCCCGCATTCACAGCCAAGAGGCTGGGATGGGGCTGTAGGCGGGTGGAGAGCAGCATCCAGAAACAGGACAGACAGGTGGGGCCAGGCCCGGGGCTAGATCAGGGTCACTGGGCAATGCCAGTGTGGGGCTGGGGTCCAGGGCCTGGGGCAGAGCTGTGATTTGCTTCCTGCATGTCCCTGTGATATACGAGGCTTCTGCAGGAAGTAGATCACGGCTCTGCCCCGGGCCCCAGCCCTGTGCTTTCACCACCCAGCACCCCAAACTTTCCATTATGACCGCATGGGACCCACACAGGCAGGGTGCATGGCCAGGCAGATGGGATGGGGACACATGCAGGCAGGGAGCCTCATCTGGCAGCAGGATGGGTAGGGCCAGGGAGCAGGATCTCAGGGCAGTGTCAGCACAGGGCTGGAACCCACCTGCAGAGCCACAGTCAGCTCCCTGCATGCCCCTACCTGCAGAATCAGCACCCATCACTGGGATGTGCAGCCAGCAGATCACACCTCTGCCCCGGGCCCCAGCCCCACACTGTCATCATCCTATGATCCCAGTCCCTGGCCCCACTCCGCTGTTCCACTCCCAAACACTGCTCCCTTACGTGCCCGCAGCCCCATCCCAGACACCTGGCAATGTGCCCTGCCCATGTGGGTCCCAGCTGGTCTCAATGGAAACCCCACTTGCCTACTCTGTCCAGTGCCCCTGGCAGTGGGTCCAAGGTGGATGGGCTGGGAGGCCTGGGCAGTGGGGCCATGGCTGGAAGCAACAGCTGGAAAGAGCCATCACTGGAGCTACCAGGAAATGGAATCCAGCTACCATACTGCCCCAGTCTTGATGTGCACTCAGGGGTGGCAGGACCGGCTGCACATGCCTGATCTGCCCTGCACATCTAAGCTGGGTGGGACCAAGGGACCTGCTGTGGGCTGGGCAAAATGCCTTGGTGGGTCGGATCTCTCCCGTGGGCTGTATTTTTCCCTACCCTGCTCTAATTGTATGAACATCTGAAGAACTATTCTATTTTTTTAAAAACAAAGATATATCAAGAAACATAAGTGAAAGCATTTTCTTATTTAATTTTTGGACAAGCAAAGACATTTCTCATTTCACATCAAGTTAAAGATTCTACCATAAGACTAGGAATTTTTCAGCCATCTTTAAGTATAGAAATCAAAGATTGCGTAGCCAAACATATTACTTGAATAAGAGTATCCAAAATTGTGGTCTTCTACTAATAATCTTTATGACCAAACTAATGCATATAATGCTTGATGTCCTCATTTGGAACATTCAATAGCCAATTAGATATTAGAGACCTATTTTTATTCAATATGAATTTTAAATATATTATTACAAAGCAAAATATTTTTGCAAATCACAGGCAATAAGATGTAGTCTATAAGAATGCTGCTGCTGCTTCTTCATCACACATCACTAACACATACAAAATACCCATCTGTAATATATAGTGAAATATATATTAAAGAGGATGGGTCAGGATCTATGAACTTTTCCTGTCAACGCCTCTGGAAGGGCACACCAACATTTGCACCGGCGTTTGCGCTAGGCATGTGTGCAGCATGAGCCAGGAAGGAGCCTGCAGCAAGAGAGAGAGGAAGACTCACAGCTCCACAGACATGGTAAGAACATGGGGAGCAGCTGCTAGGGACCGCAACCTTGTGGTAAGGTCCAGGAGGGTGGCTGCTGGGGACCCCGACCGGGTGGTGCCACCTACCCCGGGCTCCTCTGAGGCCTCCACCCAGACGGAGCTCATGGTGGTACTGGCAGCCCTCTCCCCCATCATCTGTGGGGGCTGCCTGGCAGGGACCCAGAGGCCACGGGTGGGAGAGGGGTCTGGAGGCTCCCTTGACTGTCCCTCTTGTGACTGACTTCAGGCCTTGGAGGAGCAGGTGAGAGAACTACAGGCTGAGGTGAGCAGGCTAAGGGGAATCAGGGCGGTGGAGGACAAGATTGACACACATTTCCATTCTCTGCAGGATCAGTCTTCCAACAGATAGACCTCCCACGAGAGATGCACAGCTGAGGAATGGAAGAAGGTGACCGCCAGAACTAGGGCTGCTTGGGCTAGCATGGAGATGGCTCCCCAGATACAGCTGGGGAACAGATTCAAGGCCCTGGCAGCCTTGGAGAAGATGGGTGAAGGAGATGCCTCCAGGGGGGGATGGTGCCACTCTACATGCAGCATACTCTGGACAGGGACAGAACACCACAAGAAAGAAACGCCGAGTCCTTGTCATTGGCGAGTCCATTCTGAGGGGAGCGGAGGGTCCAATCTGCCAATCCAACCCCGTGGTGTGTGAGGTCTGCTGTCTAACTGGGGCTCAGATCCAGGATGTTACAGGCATGATCCCGAAACACATTTGACCTTCGGACCAGCACCCCATGGTCCTAATCCATGTGGGAACTAATGACGCAGTGAGGAGCAGTCCAGACTGCATCATGAAGGACTACGAGGCCCTGGGAACCAAGCTTAAAGAGAAGGGGGTGCAGGTGGTATTCTCCTCCATTCTCCCACTAAGTAGACGCGGTCGGAACCACGAGGCCTGCATTGGAGTGGTCAACAGGCGACTTCGGAGTTGGTGCCACCAGGCAGGCCTCAGGTTCCTTGACAATGACTCACTTTTTTGCGTGGGGAGCATGCTCGGGTGGGATAGGCTTCAACTCTCCCCTAAAGACAATCATCTCTTTTCTTCCAGGTTGGCTGATCTCGTACGGTGTGCTTTAAACTGGCTTCGCCAGGGGATGGGGCCACAGGGGGAAATGACAATGCTTCACAGCCATGACAGGTGATGAGCACAAAAAGTACTCGGGTAAGTGGCAGGGGTCCAGATAGTCCTGGGTTCAGCGGGGCAGAGCATACACTCACAGGAGGCCTTAAATGCCTCTACACTAATTCACGTAGTTGGGGAACAAGCAGGAGAAACTTGCCCTCCTGCTAGCTAACACAAACCCAGACATAGTGGGGCTCACTGAAATGTGGTGGGATTCAACCCGTGACTAGGCAATAAACATCAAGAGCTACAGACTTAGACAGAATGGGGAGGAAAGGTTGGGGTGTGGCACTCTATGTCAAAGAGCAATGCACATCCTCAACAAACAGCATGGGGTTAGAGGAGGGGCAGACTGAAGTGCTCTGGGTTAGAATACAAGGGGGTTGGGAGAGAAAGGGACTTAATGTTGGGGGTCTACTACAGACCACCCAACCAGGGGGAAGAGCTGGACCAGGAATTATCAGGTCAGCTCGTGGAGGCAGTTAAGTCAAGGGATGCGGTCATCATGGGTGACCTAAACTACCCAGACATTTGCTGGGAGGAGCAGTCAGTTAGCTCTGACTGCTCACGTAGGTTCCTAGCCAAGATACAGGACCTCCACCTAACCCAGGAGGTGCACAGTCCCACTGTGGGGATTGCCTTGCTGGACCTGGTCCTGGCCACAGGCGTTGACCTGGTGAGGGGGCTGTGGGTTCTCGATCACCTGGGTGATAGTGATCATCGCCTACTGGAATTCACCATCCAGCACAAGGTGTCAAAGGCCTGCAGCAAGACAGCAGCCCCAGACTTCAGGAGGGCCGATTTCAATGAATTAAGGAGATTAGTCGGGGAGGCACTGAGGTCCTGGAGGGGAGGGTATTTGGGAGTCCAAGAGTGGTTGTTCCTTAACAAGACAATCCTCCGAGCCCAAAGGGTGACAATCCCAATGTGGATCAAAGGGGACAAGAGTGCTCAAAAGCCCCCATGGCTCACCAAATGCATTGAGGATCGTCTGAAAGCTAAAAGGAGGTGTACACACAGTGGAAGGGAGGGGCCATCACCAAGGAGGATTACACCTCCATTGCTCGAGACTGTAGCAGGTCTGTTAGGAAGGCTAAGGCAGACGCAGAACTGGGACTAGCAAACTGGTTCAAAGACAACAAGAAGTCCTTTTTTAAATACATACGGAGTAAAAAGAAAGCACCGGGTAACGTGGGGCTCCTGCAGGACACTTTTGGCAATATGGTGGTTGCACCAAATAATAAAACTGACCCTTTAACAAATTCTTTGCCTCCATATTTCTGAGCAGGAACTGAGACATCCCCCCAACTGGAATCCCAGACAAACTCAGGAGGGGCACAGCCGGGCCCAAGGTCAAGAGGATCTGGTCAGAGAACTTCTGGTGGGACTGGACATCTTCAAATCGGCAAGTCCAGATGATCTCCACCCAAGGGTGCTGAGGGAATTGGCAGAGGACATTGCAGGACCCCTGGCACAGCTCTACGAGCACTCATGGTGCTCTAGAGAGGTGCCAGAGGATTGGAAAAGGGCCAATGTGGTCCCCATTTTCAAAAAAGGGAGGAAGGAGGACCCAGGAAACTATAGGCCTGTTAGTCTTACCTCGGTCCTGGAGAGCTGTTTGAGAAAATTATTCAGGAGCACATCTGCAAGGGACTAACAGGGGAGATTATGCTCAGGGGCAACTAATATGGGTTCATTAGAGGCAGGTCCTGTCAAACCAACCTGGTGACCTTCTACGACCAGGTCACAAAATCCTTGGACGCAGGTGTCGCAGTAGACTTAGTCTTTCTGGACTTTAGAAAGGCCTTCGACACTGTTTCTCACCCCATTCTCATCAAAAAATTAGGCGACTATGGCATCAATGCCTACACAGTCAGATGGGTAGCAAATTGGCTGAAGGGCCATACCCAGAGAGTGGTGTTGGACGGGTCGTTTTCAACCGGGAGGGATGTGGGCAGTGGGGTTCCCCAGGGCTTGATCCTCGGGCCCGCACTGTTCAACATCTTCATCAGTGACTTGGACGAGGGGGTGAAAAGCACCTTGTTCAAGTTTGCAGATGACGCTAAGATGTGGGGAGAAGTGGGCATGTTAGAAGGGAGGGACAGGCTACAGCTAGAGCTAGACAGGTTATAAGGGTGGGCGGATGAGAATAGGATGGGTTTCAATATTGAAAAGTGCAAGGTACTGCACCTGGGGGGGAAGAACCAGTAGCATACCTATAGGCTGGAGAACTCCCTTCTTGTCAGCACAGAGGCAAAAAAGGACCTTGGAGTCATTATTGATTCCAAGATGAGCATGGGCCGGCAATGTGAGGACATGGTCAGGAAGGCTAACCGCACCTTGTCATGCATCCATAGATGCATCATGAGCAGGTCCAAGGAGGTGATCCTCCCCTTCTATGCAACATTGGTCAGGCCGCAGTTGGAGTACTGCATCCAGTTCTGGGCGCTGCACTTCAGGAGGGATGTGGACAGCATCAAAATGGTCCAAAGGAGGGCCACTTACATGATCAGGGGGCAGCAGGGCAGACACTATGAGAAGAGGCTACAGGACCTGAACCTGTTCAGCCTCCACAAGAGAAGGCTGAGAGGGGATCTGGTGGCCATCTATAAACTGAGCACTACCAGAAGTAACTAGAAATAATAGCCATAAGCTGACTGAGAGTAGGTTCAGGCTGGACATTAGAAGGCACTACTTCACAGTCAGGGCGGCTAGGATCTGGAACCAACTTCCAAGGGAAGTGGTGCCTGCTCCTACCCTGGGGGCCTTCCAAAGGAGGCTAGATAATCACCTTGCCGGGGTCATTTGACCCCAGCAATCTTTCCTGCCCATGGCAGGGGGTCAGACTTGATGATCTGCTCAGGTCCCTTCCGACCCTACCAACTATGAAACTATGTCCCTTTCTTTATCAATAGAAATTTGAGTTGGTCCTGAGCTTTCATTCTGCACCTGACCCATGTTTCTTGGGTTATATATTTTGATGTGCCGATTGGTATCATGTTTTAGAAGTATCTATGATTTAGCTATTTCTCCCTCAAGCTATCAGTAAGTCTGAGTATGACTTCTTCCCTCCCTCTCTTTCCTTTCCTTTACTCCTGCCTTCTCTTTCCTGCAGATTGAAGATTAATGAATAAAATATCTATTAACACATACCCATGTGTATAAAAACAAAATCCATTTCAGGATACTCATTACAAACTAATCTCAACCTCAAATATCTACAAAACCAGAGCATAAAGACCCTTAGTGCTGACCTCCAAACAGAAGTCTCCATGTTTGCTAAGCCTGGCTCATTGCTGGTGAAAATGTATACTTGCTTGACGTTAACTCTTCTAATCCTTTTGCTTATCAGATTCTCTATACTCAAGCCTTTATACTTACATAGACTGTACATTATGAACCTATACTATTTAGCAGAGGATAAATATCTATTATCTATTTTGAATTATAGATGTTATGAAATTAGTGTAATTATTTTCATTAGACTACTCTAAATTTTCCAATACCTTGTTTCATAGTTGATGAATGTGGCTTGTTAATTCTCAAAATGAAGCTAATGGTAATCTCCTAAATCTAATTTTATTAAGAAGGTAAATAGAAAAACAAGCGAGACATAAGATGGTAAATAAAGGATATGAAGCTGGATGACATATGCCTAAAAGGAAAACACATAGTTCACATTTGTATAGAAAGTATGGAATGTGTAATAGTGTAATTAAATGTTATTAACAATGTCTTGATTGAGCACTTAAAATACTGTTGGTCATTTTTCCTCATTTTTCTTACTGAAACACATACACACTTTAAGATGAAGCCCTTGTTTTAGAATTATCTAGAATTGTTAAATTTACTGCTGAGGATTGGAAAAACAAGTATATCTCTGCATAGTGAAATAAATTAATCTACTGTTCCTAAGTATTAATACTGTTACTCACTAAGATGGTGTAAAAGAAGGCAAGTGATAAATTACATATAGTTTTTATTATACCTTGAAATAAACCATTCATCTTATCAAACAAAGAAACACTGCCCTTTGCATGTAATACAACATCAAATTCAATGTGGGATGCTAAGCCATTTCTATAACTGATGGCTCACTTATAATTACCACATTTTGCAAGCAAGCATTTTCAAAATAAAGGCAAGAAGAATGGAAATTCAGAAACTATCCCTGCCTAGTTATTTCTCCTCTGTTTGAAATTTCACCATGAATGCATTGTCTAAAATTGTATTTTCAGTACTTTAATTAGCCCTTAATTCTATCCATGTAATTAAAATCTGTAAATCCCATATTGATCAGACTTCCTACCTCCTGGATAAATTAGCAGGTGTTCTCAGCATCTGCAGATTAGCACAACACGTTTTTACACATGTAATAAACTACTCCTTTCCCCTTTGCCTCTCAGCCCCATTTAACAGAAACAGAAGAATGTGAAAGGAGATCTTTGGGGTGTCACACTTTTTCTGCTTTCCTAGAAAGAAATATCACATACTATTGAACTCCTGAAGAATGAAAATGTGACAAATGTTAATGAGAATGAGATTTAATGAGGAGCACGATTTTCACACCAAATATTTTACATTTGAAAATAGAGAAAATTCTCTCCTGCAATAGTAGGAGAATTAATAAATATATTAAATACTGACTTGAGGAAAAAACAACAATAAAATCCTCAGAAAAGTATATAAACATGGACACAATGGATAACGATTTTTTTCTATCTTTTGCCTTATGGAATAATAATAATGATCCTGAATACTTTTCCTATGCACATAGGATACATCAACAAAAGTAAGTACTAAGAATCAGAGCCAAAAATAGAATTATATACTTAAACGATAAGCAGCACAACATTTAACTTCAAGTGCCTACCTAGTTATCAGAGCTGAATCCTTAACACTGACTTAGGTGTCTTTCTTCCTATGCAGAACATGGGAAAAAATAGCCAATCTCAGAATGGGCTCTAGGCTGATTAGGGAGCATCCAATGTCAGCATGCTCATCATACAGCTCCCTAAAGACAGCCAACAGGGAACTGCTGATAACAGAAGCAAGTATTAAAATCCATGAGGCACATTACTCAGTCCAGAAAGCATTCTGTTCCCTCCAGATCTAGAATCCTGGAATCCTCACCTATGCCCTTTCTTTCAAATGAGCATGATTCACTCATTTCAAACAAAGGGGAAGCTACACTCCCTTCCTAGCATTTAGAACACTTCACCAGGACATGGGATATCCAGATTTAATTCCCTCTTCTGCCTAAGAGCTTTTAAATAAACATTTCCAACCTTCCAGGAAAGTGTCCCTAGACACTACACAAGGGACAACCTAAGGGTGAATAGCTGGCTGCCTGAAGAGGCCATTTTGCAGAAAGGAATTCAAGTTTCAGTGGAGAAACTCAGGGAGACAATAAAGAAAACACAAAAAGGACTTTAACTATAGACCTCTGATGAAGGTATTCACTTGGAAAGGGAGGTAACTGCATTCTGGCCTCTGCTCCAAGGATCATTTCTGCATTTATATTCAATAGTTACTGGATAAAATACAGATATGGTCTTTCAAGCAAAATCTCTCCCTACCCAGATGAGTACCCTAAGATCTAGCCTTGATAATCATTCTCTCTCTCACCCTCTCTTTCTCTATCTCCCTCTCCCCATCCCTGTCTCTGACTGTATTTTTAATTCCCTTCTGTACAATGATGCAACTTTAAACATCTTGGCTAGGGACAGAAGTTACACATAAACAAGTTTAAATGACCAGAAACTGATTCAGAGAGGTTAGGGCCTGGAAGGGAACTCTCAAGATCATCAAATCCAGCCCCCCTGTGCTTGGGCAGGAAAAACTGCTGGGATCAGATGACCCAGCAGGGTGAGCATCCAGATGTTTTTTGAAGATATCCAGAGTAAGTGATTGTACCACCTCCGGGGGGGGGGGTCTATTCCAGACCCTGGACACTTGAGTTGTGAAGAAGTTTTTCCTTATGTCTAATATAAAGCAGTCTTCTAGCAATTTATGACCATCAGTCCTAGTTTTCCACTGGGAAATCTGTTCATGAGCCCCCGTGAACAAACATTCTCCCAGTCCCTGATATGCTTCTCTCACATACTTATAGGCTGCCACCAAATCCCCTCTGAGTCTTCTTTTCTCCAGGCTGAACGGACTCATGTCTCTCAGCCTCTCATCATATGACCTGCTCTCCATACCTCTAACCATATGCACAGGCCTCCTTTGGACCCTCTCAAGCCTCTCCACATCCTTCCTGAAGTGTGGTATCCAGAACTGGACACGGTACTCAAGCTGCAGCCTCACTAAGGCTGAGTAAAGCAGGAGGATGATATCCTTAGTCTTATTTGAGACGCATCACTAAAGGCATTCCAGTGTTTTGTTTGCTTTGCCAGCTACGGCATTGCATTGGTGACTCCTGTTCATTCTATGGTCTGTTTCGGTTGCGGTGCTAGTAAGTGTAGCATTGTCGAGTCTGTAAGCATGTTGCAGGTTGTTTCTCCCTAGGTGGAGCACCTTACACTTCTGTGTTGAACATCATCAGGTTTTGATCCACCCACCTTGCAAGCCAGTTCAGGTCAGCCTGTATCCCTAGCCTATCCTCCAGCGTGACCACAGTCCCCCATAATCTGGTGTCATATGCAAACTTTGCTAGTCTGCTTTTAACACCCAAATCCAAATCATTGATGAATATGTTAAAAAGTACCGGTCCGAGTATTGAACCCTGAGGGATGCCATTGGACACCAAGCACCATGTTGACTCAGTTCCATCTATTATTACTCTCTAGGTCCTGCCTTGGAGCCAGTTTCCTAACTACCAGACCATAGAGTTATCAAGGACACAGTTCCCCAATTTTACCATGAGCACATCATGGGAGACCGAATCAAAGGCTTTTTTGAAATCCATGTATATGACGTCAACCTCATCTCCCATATCCAGGCAACATGTTTCATAGATTTCATAGACATTAGGGCTGGAAGGGACCTCGGAAGATCATTGAGTCCAGCCCCCCTGCCCCAGGGGCAGGAAGTCAGCTGGGGTCAAAGGATCCCAGCAAGATAAACATCCAAATGTCTCTTAAAAGAGTCCAGAGTAGGTGCTTGCACCACTTCCGGTGGCAGTCTGTTCCAGGCCATGGGAGCTCACACAGTAAAGAAGTTCTTCCTTATGTCCAGCCTGAAATGGTCCTGGAGGAGTTTGTGACCGTTTGACCTTGTTGTTCCTTGGGGCACTCCGGTGAACATGCGTTCCCTCAGATCCTGATGTACACTTCTTATATACTTGTCGGTAGCTACCAGGTCCCCCTTGAGCCTGTGCTTTTACAGGCTGAAGTGTCGCATACCTCTCAGCCTCTCATCATAAAGTCTATTTGCCTACCCTCTGATCATGAGCATGGTTCTCTTCTGAACTCTCTCAAGCTTCTCCACATATGTTACCTTAAGAAGGAAATGAGATAGGTCAGGCATGGCCTGCCTGCAATGAAGGCCATGGTTATCTATTAGAATGTTGGTTATCTATTAGAATGTTGCCTTCCATTAGCCTATTGCTAATGGATTATTTGATAATTTTTCCAGGGTTTTTCCAGGGATTGAGGTCAAACTGACTGGCCTGTAATTCCCTGGATCCTCCCTCCTTCCTTTCTTGTAGATAGGCACCACATTGGCCCTCTTCCAGCCTTCTCGAACCTCTCCCAAGTGGCACAAGTTCTCAAATAGTTTTGCCATAGGTCAGCCAATTCTTTCAACACTCTTGGGTGCAGTTCATCCGGTCCTGCTGACTTGTAGATACCCAGCCTCTCTAGATGTTCCCTTATAAGATTTTCACCAATTGTTGGTGGGTGATTGCCCGCACCATCATTGTCCTCTATCCTGTCAAGGAGGGCAACACCCTTGGCCTAGTGGAATACTGTTGTAAAGTAATTGTTTAGGAGTTTGGATTTCTCCTGGGTGTCAGTTGTCAGCTTTCCCATTTTGTTCAACAGGGGTCCAATGTTTCCCTTATTTTTTCTCTGACTTCTTATGTATCTGAAGAAGGACTTTTTATTATTCTTGATTTTCACTGCTTTGCCAATTTGAATTTAGTTCCCACCTTTGATTTTCTAATCCCTTCCCTACAGGTGTGGATTATTGATGTGTACTCTTCCTTAGTGGTATTTCCCCAACTTCTATCTGTTCCTTGTAAGTTTATTTTTTCAATTTCAGGAGGCCTGTGACTTTCCTATTGAGCCAAAGGGGTCTTCCAGCCTTTTTGCTACCTTTCCTGTGAGCTGGAATGAACTTCCTTTGTCCTCCAAGGATTGCGCCCCTGAGGAACGACCACTCGTCTGGGACCCCACTCCCTATCGGACCATGGTGGAAGTCAGCTTTCCTAAAGTCAAGGATTTCAGCTCTGCTGACTGATTTCCCTGCCTTGCAATGCATGGAAAAAGTGATCATCTCATGCTCACTGTTGCCTAGCTTCCCTTTGATCATCAGGTTGCCCACTAGATCATCTCCTCTGACCAGGACCAAATCCAGTAGTGTTTTATACCTTGTCAGCCCATAGACTTCTTCAGTCAGTTAAAGCTCATCGGTGCAAGTGAGGAAGCTTTGTGACTGATCAGATCTTCCTGAGTGCTCTTCCCACAATATGTCTGGGTAGTTGAACACACCCATCACAACCATGTTTTGAGAGCATGCAGCCTTTGCCAGTTCTCTAGAGAATTCCTGATTAAGCTCTTCCTCTTGGTTCAGTGGTCTGTAATAAACACCTACAGTTACATTCCCTTCACCATGTTCTCCCCGCACTTTAATCCAGAGGATCTCAAGTCACCCTTCTTTAGAGCCCATCTCTGCTTCTAGGGATGTGTACTGCTCCTAACATACAGAGCCACACCTCCACCCTTCTTCCCAACCTGATCCCTCCTGTGTAAGGTATAGCCCTCTATGCCTGTGGTCCAATCATAGGCAGAGTCCTACCAGGTCTCCGCTATTCCTGTGAGATCATATTCCTTATTGCTTAGCAGGAAGGCCAGTTCCACCTGCTTGTTCCCCATACTCCTGGCATTTGTGCACAGGCAATTAAGCCTGCCATTGAAGGCCCTAGGCTTCCCAGTGTGCTGAGGAAAATCCCGTCCTTTGGATGGTGTGAGAGTATGTTCCCTTATGTTGCTTGACTTGCTGGCTCTATGGTTGCCATGTCCCTGAGCTGATGTGGTACTTGTCGACCCATCCTCCAGCAATCTTAGTTTAAAGCCCTATCCAAGAGGTCTGCCATTCTGGCTGAGAAAGCTCCTTCCCCTTAGTCATGAAGTAGATGCCATTCTGTCCCAACAATTCACTGTCCCTGAAGTGTGTGCTGTGCTCGAAAAAGCTGAAGCTGTCATGGTGGGACAAGTGCTGGAGTCTTCTGTTCACTTCTTCGATGCATTTATCCCTCCTGTGCCTGTGACCCGTAACAGGGAGGACCAAGGAATAAAATACCTGCACCCCCAAGCAGCTCTTGTTTAACTGGTTTAAACCTGTAACAGAACAGAAACTCAGTGCACACAAACCAGGTTCAAAATGGCTGAAACTGGTTTAAGATAAATCTGGTTGAATATAGTATCAGACTTAACTGATTTGCGTCAAACTAATTTATGAAACTTCTGCCCCACACCCCATCTTGGTTTGAGTTAAATCACAGTCCCCCAGCATCCCAGAATGCTTTACAGCCCTAGGCTGGGCTGTGCTGTCTGCTTCAGAGAGCAGGGCTGGCTCTGCCCCTCTGCTCCCTAGCTGGAGCAGTGAAGACTGGCTGATATGGAGGTAGGGAGAGGGGGGGCAAGCCCAGCTGAGGATGCTGCCCAGTCTGCAGGGGGAGAATGGGACTGCACCCTCAGGCAAACCCCAGCTGGGGTCTGGGGCCAGGGAGGGGAATTAAACACATCTTCCCCTGCTCAAACTCACTGCTGGCTGTGACTGTGGACTACAAATCCCAGAGGCACCTGGAAGCAGGAAAAGGAAGTGATAAACAACCCTGCAGAGTCCTGCTGTTGTGATCTTGGACTGCCAATCCCAGAGACCCTGGAGGTAGCAGAAGGAGGAAGTGAACACAAAGCCCATGCTGGCTATATGCCAGAAAACTGTGTTCTAGCATCCCCCAGCTTCTGGCCTGAGCCACTGCAGGCACATGGCTGCATTCCTGAATCAAAGGTAAATGTCTGTTCACTTCTGTTTCAATTTAATCTCTGTAGCTTAGACTAACCTGCAAAGACTGAATCAATTCAGCCTTGGGCTTTTTGCCTGTCTCTACTTAGCCTTGTAGCAGGTAGGTAAGTGGATTTGAACCTCCTCAGGCCAGAATTCCATAGCCTGGTTAAATGTTCTAACCATCACATTATTACATCAATGGGGCACCACCACCATCTGTTTTTTTAAAGGAAGTAATAGCCTGCATATTGTGATAAGCTCAGCCTGTAAATATGTGAGGACCTTGTTTCACATTGCACTTTGAGCTGCTCAATTGTTGATTGATGTTAGTGCTAGCTCAATTTTGGAGCAGTTTCATCTTAAGGCTATAAACCTTCTCTGACTGTCCCTCACCGGCACAGCTGACTTGCTACTTGAAGGCTGGTGAGCAGGGGCCTGACTAGAACTATAGCCTTGAGTTGCCACTACAGACCTGGTGAGCCAGGACAGCCTTCTATCCCTGCTTTAGTGGGGTGGGGGTGAGAGATGGGCTGAATCTCTGAGGCAGAAAGTTAATGGGATGGGGGTGGGTGATGAAAGGAAAGGGATTGAAGTGGGGGAAGGGTGATGAAATGAAGGAAGTCAGCCACTGAAGGATAAAATAAAAAGTAGTAAAAAAATTGAAAAGAAATAAAGGGGAAGTAAATTTAAGAGGGTCTTATTTTAATAATTTGGGATTGGGGTATAGGCAGTGTTGCCCATAGTTTCCAGGGTGGCTGGGAGGTGGGAGCAGTGGTGTAAGGTGCTTTTGGGGGAGCTACTGCTAGCCTAGCCCCCACAACCTTGTTCCCCTCCCACCCTCTTAGATCCCACTCCGGGGCCCTTCCATGCCCTGTGACCTGGTTAATTGTCATGTGCTCTGCAGGATGTTTGCACATGGTGGCACCCCTGATAGTGGGAAGGTCACATCCCTGAGGTGGAAGGGGGAGTTGACTTGGCACCAGAACTACCCCCTGGGCAGTAGAGATCATGGAGTGGGAAGCTTGTCCACACAGAACAGGAGGATGGTAGAGGCGACACTGCCTCATGGGATGATGGAGGACTGCAACTTGGGCAGCACATCTGTGGGGAGTTCCATACATTAATAGAACATGAGCTAAGTAACACAAAGATAGATAAATGTGTCCTGGAGTGACATCATTTCAAGCTGCCTAAAGTATGATTAAAATTGTTACAACCCAGTGATTTTTGGTGCCTCGGCACAATGGGGTTTTCTTGCCACATGAGAGCCTCTTGCACAGCGAGGGTTTTGCTGCACAGAGGAACCTCGGTGCAAGAGAGTTCCTGCCAATTTGCAGCCTTCTTTGCAGGGTGCATTTCTTCTTTGCAGCACAGAAATGCACAGTGCAAAGAGTTCCCGCTATTCGAATGCAAATTTGTGTCCCGCTATTGGCCAGTGCTAAATTATTCACACGTGGCGGCTAGTAATTGGCTCGCTGGCCATTTAAAATTCTGCGCGACTTCCGCCCAAGTCGAAGAACTTTGAGCACGCTGCAGAGTGCCTCTAAAGAGATCTGACTTGTGGCTAGCTGATCGATAGACTGATCACCTATCGATCTTTCTTCCTGTCGCCGAGCGCAATCCCAGATGTACCCTTTTCCCGCCGGCTTGAATTGCGGACGGATTGACTAGCTTGGGCCCCGCCAGCTGGAACAACTCGTGTGGTTGTTCAGATGACCGGACCACCTGTGTTGTGATTGCAAGTGGTGTGAGTAAAGTTTTTTGCAACTGACAAGTTGTGTCTGTCTCTCCATTCACCAGCCTGCCCTAACGTACGAGCAATTTCTAACTTAACTCGAGTCGGCTCTGGCCGTCCGAGACAAAAATTAGTTTCAGGTTTTAATGCGAGGACAATTCAGGGGTTAAGGGCTCCAGGAGCCACCTAACATTAATGTGTAAGAAGGCCCTTATAGGTATGCTCTGAGAGTACTGCCCTCAAGGGGCATAAGTAGAGGAACACCTGCTTTCCCAAACAATTAGATGTCAGCTAGGAAATCAAATGGGGCAGTTCACATCTCCTGGAGAAAGTCAAATATCATTCTGCCTTTATCTGAGCCACATGAACCTTGGGTGAAAAAGGTGGAATAGTGTAGTTTGTACCATGCATCTAGCACAAGAACTGTTTTGCAATTGCAGGGCCAAGTGGTTCTGGGTATGTTTCCTTAAGCTATATAATTTGTTGTTTATGGCTTCTTTGAGAAGGATCATAGTATATGCCTTTCTAATATATGAAAAACACACAGAAGAGGGGCCAGACACACTCCTAACAGGCATATCATGTTTCTTGGGGGATGGTATGCAGACAAGCACATTACATATATATAGTATTCCTCAGAGTACTGAGGAATATAGATATATATGTAACCTTACCTCCTGACTGAATAATGGGAAGAGTCTGCCTATAAACTCCCCTTTTTCTTAGGCAGTAATATATGGGGGAGGGTTTCACCCATAATAGAATTATACAGACATGCACGCACACACACATCTGTATAACTTAGTCATAAAACTCACTGTCTCTGAACATACTATCCTGTATAAAAAAGGTTGAGCTGCCAAGATTAATTGTGTATATAGTCACAATTGATTATTCCAGCCTATGCCTTAAAAGCTAAGATCCATATTGTTCCATAAAGAAAACATGTTGTAAAGAACAAGTAAAGTTCCTAACAGTTGAGGAACTAATTGTTCTTCAAATTATTCATAGCATTCCTCTGCTTTCTCATTCTCCCCAGGAGTTTTCTCTCCCCTACCTCCAGAATAAGATAACTTTATCATGATTGAATTTTTTTCCACAAACTGTAGCTTTTGTCTACTGTTTGAATGAAGAATTCAGCCCATTAACATATAGATTTATATTTCTGGAAAGAAAGTTATCATCTGACTAACATAATTACATGTAGAAATCAACAAGTTTCAGAAGTTATTGTAATTTTGTAGTAATTATGTTAGCATTGTCAAGAAAGTAAGGATAAATCTGTCTTCATAATTATCTCAGTCAAAAAGCCTGTGTTTTCCACTGTCTTTATCCCATCCTTTATTAAAATCCCACTTTATCCTAAATAAAATAAATTCAGTAGCTGATTAATGAGGTCTGTACCCTTGGTTTGTGTGTAGCTTATGCATGTTTCTTCATCATAAGGACATCTCTGGCTCATGCTTAATCCCATAAATCCAGAAGGTCCTTTTTATTTCCATTTTTTAAAAACCACGACAGAGCTATTTATCTGTCTCCTGGAGACAGCTTTAAAAGGATTCCTGTTAGGAGTCAGGGTAGCAGATAAACTAACTAGCCCCCAGATGACCTGATTACAGCAGTGGGTCTGGCTGTCAGCTGCTTAATTACTTCCAGGTGGTCCTAGTTACCTTCAGGGGTGTGGCTGCCTGCATATAAATACCAGTCTTGCTCCAGCTGCTCAAAACACCACAGATGCCTTTGCTGGAGGTTGAACCTGGCGCTCTGACCTATCATCACAGTGCAGGAATCACTGTGCCACAAATGTTACCCCAACATGTTTTTAGTTTTCTTTTTGTAGATGATCTGCTGCCCTTTACATTCAATAGTCACTGGATAAAATGAATGGGGGGCAGTATAATAGGGAAGGTTCTACACCATCAGGAGCAAAAATCCAAGGCCTGGCTTTAAGGAAGTGTGTCCAGAAATACTTCACCCTGCAATTGCAAAATGGTTCTTGTGCCAAATGCATGGTACAAACTAAAACTGTTCCACCTTTTCCCCCCAATCTTCATGTGGCTCAGATGAAAGCAGAATGCTATTTGTCTTGCTTCAAGACATGTGAACTGCCCCACTTGATTGCCTAGCTCACATTTCATTATGTTTGGGAAAGCAGGTATTCCTTTACTTATGCCCCTTAAGGGCAGTGCTCTGAGAGCATATCTATAAGGGCTTTCTTACACATTAATGTTAGGTGGCTCCTGGAGCCCTCAACCCCTGGATTGTCCACACAATAACACCTGAAACTAGTTTTAAGCACACTTTAGGCAGCTTGAAGTTATACCACTCAGCACACATTTATCTCTCTTCCTGTTACCCAGCTCATGTTCCATTAAGGTATGGCCACTCCCCATAGATGAGCTGCTCAGAAAAGCAAATATTTTACTAAGAAACATTCCCTTTGACCTGATCTTTTTCTCTTGATCCCACGTCTTGGCTGCCCGGGAGGCCAGTTTCAAAAGGAATGCTAGACAGGCGCTGGATGGTGCCTAATTTTTAATGTGGTAGTTAGAGCAGTATGCTGAGAAACACAGGTTCAAATTCCCTGGGCCAGGCCTTATAACTCAGGTCTCCTATTTCCTGGCTGAGTACCCCTAACAACTCAGCTGTTGGGGTTAAAATCTGAGAGGGTTGTTACCCTCCTCTCCTCTTCCAAATGCCTTAGACTCCAGTGTGCAGTCACAATAGGCATTCATATACAGCTAGTGGACAGTCTACTGTGTAGGTTCAATGCAGACTTTATTCTCACTTGGCAAAAATATTGGATACATTAAAAATGTGGATTAGGAAACTGAAAACTCTGTACCTGGCACCAGAACAGCTCATTTATTGTTTCTGCATGTTATTATAGTGCTACAGATGGGTGTAAAATTCCCAGTGGAGAGGTTACTCAGATATCAAAATGGCCTTTTCTCAACATCTTATCAGTGCCAGCAAAACTATTACAGTCTTATTGTGATGCGGTGTGTCGTTGATTTGGCTGGTGGCAGTGCCAAACATCCAAATGCAGTAGCTGCTTTTTAAAAGGTGTATAACTTGATTGGAACACAAGAATTAATGACAACAGCAACATAAGGAACGTGTGTCACAAAGTTCAACAATCTGTTTTTAATTTTAATTTTAAGTCTCTCTCTCTTTTCCAGTTAAAATTTATTTTTTTAAAATTCTTATGTGATTGTTCTGGATTTTTAAAATGGACTAATTTAAGCCATTTTTAACATTTAAAAAATTGCAGTCAGGCTAACAGTGTGTGTTTCACATTTCAGGCCAATGTGGACTTAAATAGCTGAACCAAAACAACCTATCAAACAAATTAAACCATTCCATTCTGCTCTTTGATCCTTCCTCTTTCCTGACATTTACTCAGCCCTCACAAGTGCTGCTCCTCTCCTCTAGGATATTCTCAATCCTTTTACTATTTTCCAGATTTTCACTGATGCTCCCAGGTCCCATCCTACAGTTAAAGATCAATTCAGTTACTACCTAGCCTCTTCTAAATCAGTCTCATGTTCCTCTGCTGCTTTTCCAAACAAGTCCTATAAAAACAATGCTATTTCATGGTAGGGAAGGATGTCCATTTGATGTTTGGAAATCTGGGCATCTGACCCACTTCCTTTGAAGTCACAATCAAAATCCTCTTTGACTTTATGTGTGAAATCCCATTAAATTGATGGGCACCAAACTCAGTGCTGGTGATTTCTGGTACCAATGCATTTAATCACTATGGAAGATTAAGAGTTATATGTTTTTTAAAGTTATTTACATTATCAATTTTAAAAATCCCATTAGGTACTTATCTATATCTTTAGATGCATAACTATTTTTTAAAATCTGGTAACATTGGAGTGATACTGTAGCCATGATGGTATAAGAAATTTGTGATGGGGAGGGATTTTTATGGGTGATATCTTTTATTGGACCAACTGCATGGTTGGGATAAACTGACCTAAAGAATGCTGTGGATTTGAAAGCTTGTCTAAGTCTATCCTAACCATGCAATTGGTCTAATAAAAGATATCACACACAAAATCCTTGCCTTTTTAAAATCTGGACTTTTCTGGTTCAATTTTTTCATCTGTAAAACAGGAATAATAATCACCCACCATTTTTAGAAGTGTTTGAGGTCTTCAGATGAATGTCACTTTGTTCACATAATGAATTGTTGGTGTTTTCTTCCCATTCCAACGGAAAGTGAGCAATAAGGATCATTCAGGTGATTCCATGAGAACAAATACTACACTTTCTTTGATGTTGTACACACATTACAAATAACAATATACTTGGGCAAAATGGCTTTTTGGCAAGGCAATACATTAAAAAAATCATTAAAATGTCAAATTTTGTGGGATTTCCTTATTATTCCCTGAGATGGTATTCCATTTGCTGGGCTTCATACTTCATACCTCACCTATTCAGACTGCTACACAAAATACCTATAATCCTACTAGCGAATTGCCCATCAAGAATGATGGATCAATTTCAAATAACAACAGCAAACAGATTTTACTTTTAATATTTATTAAATAAATTAAATATTTATAAAACTTAAATAAAATAGGCTGAACATTAGCAGATTCCAATCCCTTCCTGCACTTGCTCTTGTCCAGCAGGCTGGGTTTGGACCTGCACATGCTGCCGCCTGGCCATCGCCTGTGCGCCTCTTTGTTGGGCAAGGGACAGGGCTCTGCACCTCGCAACAATCAGCCATGCCCCGGGGCTTCCTCTGCATCACCTCCGGGTGCCTCCTTCCCTGCTCAGGGCTTGGGACATGGCCACTGCTGCTTGCCCACTGCCTTGCACCTCTGCCCAGCTCCTGCTTTTCCTCAGCTGGCCGCTCTTTCTGCCTTCCCCGCTGTGCTGGGCTCACCCTGGGCACCTCCTTCCCTTCTCAGGGCTCAGGGCAGGGCTGTTGCTGCTCGCCCACTGCCTCGTGCCTCTGACCAGCTCCTGCTTATCCTCAGCTGACTCCTCCCTCTCCTCTCCTCTCCCCACTGTGCCAAGATCCTGGCACCCTCCCAGAAGGAGCTCAGTAGAAACAGCCCTGATGTTTTTCCCAATTCTGGAAGTTGGGATCATCCTGACATGGTCCTTAAATAAATGCTAAGGTTTAGCAAAGAAATTTCTCTGAAGACACAAATGTTCTATCTCTTACAGTTTTCAAGCTATTCACAGACAGATGGAATAAGCCCTTTATATATATAGAAGACTCTTAACGAACCCAGCCTGGACTGTATGGCCTAGAGCACTGCCTGTTGCTCCAAGACTGGTATTACTTGATCTCAGGTCCCCACAGCACATTGTTCAGTACATACCCAGAACAAGGTGGGGATAAATCTCATGGTCGATTAACTCCTTTATTCCCTTCTGGTTTCTTCAAAGGCTTCCCATATAAGCTAATGTGGCTATTGTATGACATGGTTTTGAAGTTTGCATGAGCATCATCATTCACATGGACAATACTTGTGATTCCATTGCTCCAAATTTATTACCTGGACTCACCAATATTAATTTTTCAGGTTACTCTGGACTCACAGACATTTGGCTGATCATATTCTGGACTAAAATCCAAAACAATTTAGGCTGTTAAAGCAAGTTTAATCCAAAATCCTCCATTCCCTTCACCCCTCCAGTTCTTTACCTGCCTAACTGTGGAAATGCCTAAACCCATTAATTTTCATGAGAGTTTTCTGGGTGCCTGAAGTTCTGTGCCTATGCATACCTAAAGGTCCCCTGATCTATCCACCTAGAGAACTGGCTTCTGCCTAAGCTCCAATGGAATCTAGAGAAACAAAGTAAACCAACACCTAAAACCCCTGGAGGACACAATCTATTAGACACATTCAAAGCATGCCTATCACAAACAAAGAGGAGAGAGCCTTTCACACAAATGCAGTTATCATCACTTTATTTTTTAAATAAAGGCAGGCTTGCCAGTGCCCACCTTTTATACCATAACCTTCTGTTAGAGCAGTTGCAGCCCACTTTTTCAGCAGGTGTGTCACAAATTAGAACTGCACCTTTCCCAAGTGCCACTCCAATACCCTTTCCCTGCCCAATCTGCTGCTCTGGTTTCTAATTCCTGCCCTATGGTCCTTGCCTGATCTGCTGCTCTGCTTTTTGCTCCTTGCCTATCTGCTACTGTGCTGTATGCCCCCTCCCTGATTTGCCGTGTCACACACACAGGGCATATCCACACATTCAGGCACATCCACTTGCAGTATCTCAAATAGGAGCAGCACAAATTTCAGCCAGGGATTTTTTCCTTAGCGCATGTGCCCTGTAATGCACTTTGGTGTGGTGCAAGTTGTGCCACTTGGGGCAAAAAAAATCCTGCCCAGCTCCTCCCAGATCTGCAGCCAGGGGGAGCTAAATGTTGGGGCCACCACCTGTGCTGGACCCAGCAGTATAAAAACCTGCCCTGTGCTGGCCCCAACAATATAAAAACTTGCCCTGGTGAGCAGCCCAGAGCTACTTACCCTCAGGAGCTTCTGAGGCCCAGTCACTTGCTATCTGGGTACACTACCCTTGTGCCAGCTGGACTGCTGAAGCAGCCCCAACCTGGAGTGGTCCCTTCACCCTCTACCCACGGCAGCAGTCTGGCAGTGGGGGCTGCTGCCTGGCTGTGACCTGCTGTGCACCTGCGACAGCATCCACCTCCTCAGGCTTGCGGCCCCAAGGCTGCACCCTTGCCAGACCTGGATGGGGTGCCTACACTCTGCCATTTGGGCAGCTATCACCCAGAAGATGTGCTCCTTTCAATGGCCCACTTTGAATTGTCAAAGTGTGTCCTCTTGCCCCAAATGGCCAAGAGGTCAACCACTTTGTCTGCCATCCAGTTAGATCCCCAGTACTGACCCTGAACAGGCTCCTCTGCCCAGGTCTCACCACTTGTCTCACCAGCAGAGATCCTGGTGTTCCCTGTTTAAGAATTGCAAATTCTCAGATAAGAAACCCAAATTGTCTCCTTAAAATACCCCAAAAGTATTCTTCTGCTATTAAAATGAAATGCCACTCTATACAGAGAGGGCAATATTTTATTGATATATCTGGACAATGTTGAGAAATGCTTTATTGATATATTTACAAATGTAACGCAATTTGGAGGAGGGGTTGGGGGGGGTTGTGAGTAGGTGTAGTGTTTGTAGGGATGAAGTTTGTGGGGTATGTGGCTTGTGGCTGGGTATGTGGCTGAGGGGTTTGTGGAGGTGGCTTGGGGATGTGGGTGTTGTGGGGGATTGTGGGGGACTATGGGTGTGGGGGGGTTGCTCTGGAGGGGTGGCTCCCCTGCCCCTCCACAGGGTGCAGCCCCCCTGCACAGCACATGGACTGCCCCCCCATAGGACCCACAGCTTTCCCCCACAGGGCATGCCCCCCCCGCATAGCAGACATGTGCCTCCACAGGGCCCACATGCCCCCACACAGGGCCCTCATGTGCTGCCCCCCACAAGGCCCATAGCTCAACCCCACAGCAGAAGCAGTCAAGGGGCACTCAGGGCCTGCTGCAGCCACAGCCCCAGTGGCACGGCATGGCCCCAATCACCTCAGAGTCAGCACCACTTGTACCACTGTTACGGGACCGGCCCGGCTCACCACCGTGTGGGGCCATGCAGCTTCAGGCAGCTCTGGAGCTGCTCAGGCTGTCACCCAGGGGTCAGCACTGCTCATGGGGACCATGTATTGCACCAGGCTGGGTTCTGCCTCTGTGGACCCCATACACTATGTTGCCGGGCTGGTTCTCTGGAGGCAGGACCTGGCCTGGCACAACACATGGGCCCCACAAGTGGGGCTGGGCCCTGGGTAACAACCTGAGTGGCACCGGTGCTGCCTGAAGCTGCATGGCCCCACACAATGCAGAGCCAAACCAGGCCTGTCCTGTGACAGGCAGCACGTTGGCACCAGCTCTGAGGCAATTGGGGCCACTCTGTGCTGTGCCACTGGGGGCTCTGGCCACAATGGGACCTGAGCATCCCATGGCTACTGCTGCTGCAGGGGGGCTGGAGCCCTGCAGGGGAGGACTGTGGGCTCTGCAGGGGACCCACGCCCCCTGACCTGCCCTCCCCAAACCCACACAACCCCCACACATGCACAGCCCCATCCTCCAGTCCCTACTTACTGAGGATAGTGCCCAGGTCACAGCCTTGCACCACTCCTGCTTACCCCAGCACATGAACACAGTGTGCTAGTGCAGCAGGGGGCACCATAGAGATGCTCTGGCCAGCTATCAGTGTCTCTGGAGGTCCAAGCCCCAGCTTGCCTCAGGGCACAGTGGAGAACTGTGCCCTGTGCTACTTTTCTCTGCGGTGTTTTTATTTGATACCTGGAAATCCAGGTATCAAATTCTGAGCCCACACTGCAAATATGCAGCACGAGAACCCTTTCTTTGTTCTCAGCATGCCTCTTGTGGTGTCTCATGCTGGTTTGAGATGCCGCAGGAGGCACATGCACGCTCGCCTGGATGTACCCACAGAAGCTGATCGTGTCACTTGTGGCATGTGCCATACGCTGGCCACCCCTGTAGAGCATTTGCCAGGAAGTGATGGGCATGCATTTTATATCCATAACTGGATTAAAAGTAGAAACAAACCTTAGATTAGCAGATGGGCACTGGGACTAGGGCAAGTACCAAGTGAGCCACCCTCAGTTATTTTAAATAATTGCACTGGAGAAAGGATTCTGGGCTGTGACACCCAATCAGATGGCAGTGCCTGATACAGTCCTGACTCAGGCACCTATATTTTAGAGAAGGACAGAAGTGAGACACATTTCTGTTGCTCAGCATTTCCTATTTACCATAGGCCATTCTCAGCTTCTTGTGTGGGTTTTGTGGACTGCCCTTCTGAAGTGCTTAACTTCCCACATGCACTAAACTTAAAAGTCAGGTATTGCAAACTGGTGGGCAACTTAGTCAAACACCAGGCTGGATTTGAATTTAATAAATACAAGAGCCACTCTCCTTTTCCTGCTCAGGCTGTTTCTATTGTTTATTCATCATTAACTTTTTGAAAATTTTGTTATATTTTTTCTCTGCTTGCACTCTTAGCAGGAGGGAGTTTGGCTAAGGAATATCAGAGCAGCTTTGAAATTATTATTTTTTAGTGATAAGACTAGGATTGCTTCTTGATGTAATATTACACTATGTTTACTTTGTGTGGGGTGCCTGTCACTATAATTAATTCAGATTTAAATCTAACTGCTATTTTTATATTTAGAATTCTTCCCATCCCTTTATATTTTATTCTCAACTTCCCTCTGCCCATGCTTTCTTGGTAAGGTACCATTATTCAGGAGACAGCTCAGTGTGGGGTTTTCTGTTATCCTACATCAATTTGCTCTAATATAAAGGAAAATTCTCATAGAATCATAGAAGTTGGAAAACATGTATTAGACCATTCTGCCCATCTCTCTGAGTGTAAAATTGTTCCCTACAGCATAGGTTCTTTTTTGTTTCTGGCCCATTCTAACTTTATGTGTTTCAAGTTATAAGGCTTCCAACACTTCTCTTCCAAGGTTATTGCACAGCTTAATGGATCTCACTGTTGGGATATTTTCCTTCCAATAATAATGTGAATATATTATTTTCCTAATAGTATTATTCTTAATTAAATCCATGTTTTCCATACTAACTCCTCTGATTCTGGG
>NW_005841961.1:2323403-2331649 GCF_000455745.1 Alligator sinensis | reverse complement strand
AAATATTTTGTTCCTCCTTTCTCAATTTTTAGGCTAGTCAATTTATATGCATTTAAAATCTGTCTTTAATAGCTGTGGTAGTGTTCGATTTATGTTGTAGCCAAGATGGTCCAGGAATTATGAGAGAGGCAAGGATTTTTGTGGGTGATACCTTTTATTGAACCAATTGCATGGATGGGATAGTTAGACAAAAGTTAGATTCTTTTCAAATGCTAGGAAGAATTCCTATTCCAATATTCCAGTATCCACCTTTTATCCTTGTATTTCTTATCTCCTTTCAAATAGGGATAAAAATTAGCCCCCACAACATCTTATGACAAAGAGCTCTACAGTCTAATTACACACTATATGAACAGAACGTCCCTTTGTTAGTTTCAAACCTAGTCATATTAGTAAAATGATTAAGAATAACAGCATCTTAAGCAATTAAAGGTGGAACACAAAACTCATCATGCATTGCTGATAAACAGTGAGACCCTTTCAACACCAAGTGTAGTTCAGCTGTAAGTTTATACCATTGTTCTTGGTTTCACATTTGATTAAATAGATGAAGCCAATATGAATGACATTTCATGCTAAATTTATTTTTGATAAACATTTATCTTTTTATACATGTTTTAATAAACAGGAGGTTGAACTACAATGTTGTATTTAGGCATTTAAAGTCCAGCTAGCACCTGTTTTGGGTAGCATTTTATCCTACATAAACAGAGAGTAGTAGCCCATCCATGCCCCAGAGAGCATGTGATCTAAGCAAACACAATGGATTTGTGTTACAGAAAAGCAGTATAGCATGCAAAAAGTAAAGAGTGGGAGGGTTGCAAGTATTTTGCTAGTTCCAATGCTTCCTCTAAGGCAGGATTGCATTGGAGGGCATGAGCTAAAGTGGGGAAAAAAGGAAAGAAGGAAGGGACAGGATATTGAATGGAAAGTGAGTGAGGAAGACAGGTTAGGGGACAAAATGGAAAGTTGAGTGAGACTGCTAAAGACACTGGAAAACAGAGACCAGGAAGAGATTGAGTAAACAGCCAATTAACTCCAAGCAGATAACTGCTAGTCAAAACAACAGAAAAATATTCTCATTCACTTGGGCAGTGTGCTTCACACTTGTACTTAGGATTCCCTATCTGTAAAATGAAGCTAGGTTTGTTTCATTTGTATTTGCAATAATGCTCCCATAACAGTGTATTTTGCTTGGGCAACAGTGGCTAGAGCATAAGACACTAGCTTTTTATGCGTCTAAAAACATAAATTAAAAAAATACAGCCTAATTTATTTTCTTCAAATTAAAATCAAAATGAGAAGCCCTTTTGAGCTCAGACTGGCTGACAAGACGGAGCTCAGAGTAGGTATTTTCTAGCTAATGCTTTATAACGAAAGACAAATATAACCTAATTTTAGCAACACAAACACTACTGCTATTATTCAGCTCTGACTTATTTAATGTACATTTCAGAGCTCCCTCAACTGCCAACTTTTGAAAACTACCTTGAAGATTTCTCCATTGATGGCAGAGGGAATTCATGTTGCAAGCTAAGCTTCAAAAGAAAACATTTAATAAGAGAAAAGGTATCCCCACTCATACCCAAGCATTGAAAAGAATTAAATCTTTTAAAAATCGCATCCATCACAGATGGATGACAGAAATAGCTTTATATGCTTTTCTTTAAATATTATACCAGACAACTAAAATATTCTTTTTCACACTTCATGCTGCAAATGAAAAAAATGGTTTCTTTCATAAACAAAATAATAGAGCAAAATTAACTTCTTTATGCCTACCATGACTCGCTCTTATCAAGATTAAGAACTGTATAGCAATGACAGAACTCATCTTCACCACGATTTTACATCCTTCCCAATAAAAGCATGGGCATGTGGTAGACACAGCACAGACATAGCAGAATGATCTAATTATAGGTTAACCAAAGTAGATATACATGTATATAGCACAAGTTTTCATTTTTATCTGATGAAATGAGTTTTCACACAATGAAAGCTTGTACATAGCTACTTTGGTTAGTCTATAAGGTGCAAATCTACCATGGCTTCTGCCTGACTTCAGGCAATATGGCTAACTACATATCCCTGATCTCATTATAGTCACAGAATAAGAACATATGTCTATGGTGATATTCTTAAATATATCAGCAACCTTTACTCACCGTGACATACAGAAGGCAAGGCTTCACAAGGGTAGGAAATGTCATGTTGAGTTGGCTTCACCTATATCCCCTGAGAATATCCTAAAGTATGAAAATAATATTAAAAGGAAAAAGAAATCAATATGAATAATTCCAGAACTGCTGACCTTATCTAGCATCAATAGTGTCTCTCTGAGGCTTATTAAAATCTTCATCAACTCTGGCTATAAGGGTACAAGTAGTCAAGAATGCTTTCTTCTGTCATCAGCTAGCTGGGAACCAGGGTTGCCAGCTCTCCATAAATTTATGGATCCTCCATAAAAATCAAGCCTAAAAATGCCTGTTAATAAAATTCTGCCATTTGTAAAACAAGAAGCTACCATAGCTTCAGGAAAGCTCCATGGTGGGAAAGAAGTGCACTGTTGGAGTTCAGATGGAACACAGCAACACAACCTGGTGGCCAACCAGGAGCACAGCACCCTGAAGGGGAGCTCTTTTCAGGGCTTTGTGGTTCACAGGACTGTCTTTGGCTCCCTTCTCCGCCTCCCAAGTCATATGCTCTTGCTGCTGCTCCTGGGTCCCTTTTGCCAGTAACACTACTCATCTCACAGGCAGGAAGACAATGGTCTTTTTCTGGGTGGGTGTCTGTGCCAGAATGGGGGAGCAGGGCCTGCAAGAGTAAGACTGGGGGATAGGCTGGGGAGCATCATGGTGCAGGGTACAGTCAGGGAAGGTATCATGGTCTGGAGTTCAGTAAAGGAGCAAGCCTGGTATAAAACTACTGCTGTAGTTGAGCAGTGTTACCAACCCAAGAATTTTATTTTACTAAACATCTGAAAATGTTTTACTTAAACCCCTAAATTTAATCCCAGCCCTTCTCTAGAGTCTGGCAGAAAGGTTAATTTACATTATGTAAAACATATGTCAGTAAAAAAAATGTCAAGAAAAAAGTTTAGTTGTCAGTAAAAAGTTTGCAGATTAAAATATGTTTTCGATTGGCAACCCTGCTGGGAAATAGCTGCCCATATACAGTACATAAACATACTGATAAAAACATATTATAAGTGTTTTCTGCTCTCCCTTGAATTCCTAGTGCATTTCTGGGTGATTCAGAATCCTTATGCCCACCCTTAAACCCTCTTTGGTACAATGTGAAATTTTCATAGACATGGACACTTTTTGCATAACCCACATAAAAGCATTCAACTATTAAGGATGGCACAGCTGACAGCCAGAGGGAACTTCTTCTCACTAGTCAGCCTTAAGTAGCGGAACTTACCTGTTACCCTGACTATCATGTACAATATAGGGAAACAATGTAGAAGTCATCCTTTTGCACTCGTCTGTGTGTTCACTTATTTCCTACAAACTTTAAGAATTGTAGAGGGACCAGCATACTTTCTCTAAGAAACAAACAAGCTAGATCATCTACTATTAGCACACAGTAAAATCAAAGGCAAAACAGGTAGTTGACACAGTTGTATTTCTCACCTATCTCTTCTTAACTTGTATAAAGAAGATGCCATGCCTTTTGCTCTGTAAACTTTTACCAAACTCTTCTCAATTTGAGCAAATATGGCTTCATTAGTATTAAAATATTGTAAGCACCCACTAAGAGGTTTATTTCTTACTTTTAGTTTAGGTTTAAAATGACTTCATATCATTTCAGAGGGACACCACAGCGCTGAGCCTTGGGGCTGTGTTTTCCCACTGATTTGCTAGATAAAATTTATTATGTTTACAAAATACATCAGCATGTTCATAAAGCTTTTTGTTTAAGAGAAATAAAGAAGCTTTGTGTTACATACATTGTATTTCTTCACAGCTTTAATTTAAAGCAACTGTGGCAATAAAGAGGGAATGTATTTCTTTTTCTGTGTTTAAGTACAAACTGGCGAGTGTAGCTTGTGCATACCAGACGTGGGCTGCTCCTACATGAATTAATAAAAACAAACTAAATTTTCATTCCCTCAGCTTATGAATGGTGCCAGTCTTACATTGAGATGTCTATGCTATTATGTGCTTAAGAAAATACACAAATTAAAAGCCAGGCTGCAGGGGTGCACATTTCTGATAACTGCTTTCAAAGAGACTGTACCATAACAGACTAAGTTGTTGCCTTGTGTTATTTGAATTTGCTTTTAGTATTGCATTTTATTTTAAGTTATTGCCTTCCAAGGCACAGGGAGGAGACTGTAATATAATGGCAAATGCATACACTGTGATTGTGCTTTCCTGGAGATTGAAAGGCTACCAGCAAAAACATAGAAAAACTCCAACACTGGCCTTCCTTGTAAAGCCTGATTCTGACTACATTCATGCTAGAAGAATAATTCCACTAACTCAATGGAGTTACAAAACTTGTGTAAGAAAAAACAGAATTCACATTCTCTGTGATACTGCTTTTCTCACAGTCCTTTAGGGCTTGGTACAGACATTCAAAAAGCCTGAGGCAGAATTGATCCAAGTTATACTATTGTCTCTAAGCAGCATAAGTTAAATCAGTTGTGAACAGAACAAATATTCACCCTTTGGTAGTGGGGCAAATTGTAGACTGGAATCTGCCATTTTTAAACCAGTCTACATGTGCCAAATTTCCATTCCATGGGTATAAACTGGTTTTGTGTGCCGAACCTCTGTTCTGTTATGGGTATAGCTTGGTTTCTGATAATTTATATCAGTAAAAGTGTAATCTCTGTACCTGGGCAGGCAAGGTACTTTGAGTAGATGCAATATGTTTTATTAGACCAAATGAGTAATTGGAAAAGAGTTCTTAAGAAGCTTTCAGATGCAATCACCATTCTTCAGGCATAGGAAGTTTCTGCTGTTCCGAGACAACCAAAAACACAGCATCTCTGTACCTGACCTCTATGTTCAAAACAGGCCTTCTAACTTTATATATAACCCTTACAGCATCTTTACTCTCCCTGTCTCTCTGATTACCAGATAAATGTTTCTAGACTGGAGGGAGTGAAAAGGAACCCCTTGGTTTTGTTGGTAAGAGGGGTTATGGAAAATAACTTGTGTCTCTTTCTTCTCAAAGTAAATTGAGTGCACATGTTAGATACTAGAATGAAAATACTGAAAATCACTGTCCTCAGAACACATACAGGATCAGTGAAAATTAAAGTTTCTCTGCACCATCCTGCCAATGTATCTCAAGCCAGTTGCATGGGGACTATCTGTAAGGATGAAAAGTTAATTAACACTCCATGGTCATTTGATTTCCTAAGGTATCTTATCTAGGAGTATCGAAAGGAGTTAATTATTGTAATATGTTCCGTTATGGAAACACCTGTCCACTAAGACATGGACCGTAACATAAATGGCTACCAGATGGTAACAATGTTTGATCTATCTAAAAAAGACTTGCAGATGTTTTGAGTCCTCTGAAATGAGAGCTAATAATACAAGAAGAATTTCTCATAACTAAAAGAAATTGAACTACCTTAACATGGTCTTCAATGTACACCTGAGCAACACCAATGAGATCATGAGAAGGATTCCTAACTATCAATGATTACAACTTCAAATTGACAATCAAATGATAATTGTGTTAATTACACTGTCTCAAGCTGATCTAGGTAAAATTCTGAGTTACAATCAGTACTAACACTGGAAGAGCTAAGAGTCTTGTCACACAGTAAGTTGAGCATCTCTTGGAGCTCTACCTGGATTCTCTGCACATTAATACCTGAAACTGGTTTTCAGTGCTTGTTATGCAGTTATGCCATTCCAGAGCAGGATTATCTCTGATCGGTGCTACCCAGCTCATGTTACACTAAACTGTAACCACTCTAGGCTACACCTTGGTGTAAACACCTCCCCTGCTCCTTCACCAACTGGCCCACATCAGACCCACTGCTGCCCCCTGCCCTCCCCAGCCTCCCAGATCACCTCTCACTGCTCCCTCCCTCTCTTCCCCCTGCTTTAATTGTGGTTACCTGTGCTGTCTGTCCCAGGGGAGCAGGCAGGGAGGGGTTAACTTCTCTCTGAACCAGAAGAGCAGTAGTCTGGCAGCCAGGCAGGTAGCTTAACCCTTCCCTTCCTGCTCCACTATGACAGACAACATGTGCAGCCACAAGCAAGTAACGCCCCAATGTGGTTGGAGGCACATAGCAGGGGGGAACCTGAAGGGCAAGGAGGGAGCCCCAGGGACAGGACTTCTCCACACTGGGGCAACCAGGGTAGCACCAGGGGGGTGGGGGGCAAGAGGGAGGTGCAGAAAGGGAAGGGGAGATTCTTACCTTTCAGTCCTCCAGGCCCCTGCTGGCCTGAAGTGTAACTGCTCCAAACTCCAGCTAGCACTAACACTGATCAGTGTTTCTGCAGCTCACAGTGTCAGACATACCAAGGCCCTAAGTCTATAAGGATGATACATGATTTCTCCTTTACTTTTGAGTTCTACAGACAAAGAGTCTACAAGCTCTTTTCATCTTGGCCAGCATTCTCAAGATGTCAAACACCCTCTGTTTCTGCATTCTTGCCACAACACTCATTGGCTTCAAGATCAGACCCATATGTACGGATACCTTTTGAGTGAGGGGGTGTCTGTCCATATGTACGGATACCTTTTGAGTGAGGGGGGGGCTGCTGCACAGATTAAGAAATACATCAACCAAGGACCGGGGTTCTAAAGTCTTTGGTGACTTTAATAAGTAAAGAGATGAAGACCAGACTGTGATATGCTTTTACAGAGGGAAGCAAAAGGCCAAATGGAGCAACCAGCATAATGGGTCAAAAGATGGATTTACAAGTAACAGTGGATGAGCTGGAGTAGCTAGAGCCCTGGTTGCATTTCCTCAGGTTCACCAGTCAGTACCTCAACAGCCACCCGCAAAATCTTTCCTTCATTCTCCTCTACCTCTGGCAATATCTACTTAAACATTAACCATCCAGCCTTTTCTACCAATTCTGCTTCTTGCTCCTCATGACATTTATAGCTACTGATCTAGTTATAACTCCAATAACTTCATAGAGTTGAAGCTGCTTGTCACTTTATTACTGCAGAGCTCCAACATAAGCTCAGGAAATGCTGTTTTCCTGGAAAAACAGTGACCTGGAAAACACTCACTGGAATTGCATTCCAACAGTGACACCTTGATTTAAAGAGATTTTCAGAAGCAGAAAGCATATCCAAAGCATAAATGGAGAAAGAATCTTATTCAGGACAGTACTAAATGTTATTATTTTTCCTGTACTTTATCTTATATTGGATGCCAATAAAAACTGGACATTTACCAGCCACAGTTCTTAAATTTACAGAGAATTGAAAGTATTTCCTATGCAATGAATAGGGAATATAGCAAATACTGTAATAAAAGTAAATACTGTAGAATAGTAAACATCCATATTTACTGTTGCCCATTGCATACTTATAGCATACAGAGATATTTAACTATATCATGGGTAGCATCTTAATCCCACTGAAATCAATGGAAATTTTGCATTGACTTCAGTGGGGCCAGATTTCTAATCTATATATTTGCTGTCTGTCTTAAGTATAAACGGTATGTTACACAATGCCATAAATATGAAATTGAAAGTAAAATGCACCAATATGGCCTAAAGCTCATTTAGATGCGCCTCAAATTGTGAAAGACAGAATATTCTCAGATTAATAAGAAAGAGTCATTTATTCAGATAATGTATGCATTGCTGATGCATCATGGTGTCATATATGGCACAAAATATGGTGGATCTACTTAAATGATACAAATTACATAAGAGTCCTAAATGTATATTACATTTGTGATTGGAAATATAATAATTTCAATAGATTTGCTAACCAGAGTTAATTACAAAAAGATAGCAAATTATCTTCCTCTATTATAATCAGAAGAATCACATATTTTTCCTTTCAATTTATAACTTAGTTTTTTCATTTCAAATAATTACCAAAATTTGAGTAGCAAAATGCCTTGCATATGTCTTTGCACAGCATAAAGATTAAGTCTATGTGTTTGTCAGAGAGAGGAAGGGAGAGTGAAGGAGGTGGCAATGATGGGAATTGTCAGAAACAGGTCCCTAAAACACTGCTTCTAGGCTGTGTTTCCCAAAAAATGATGCCATATTCTCCTAATGGAAAAATTCATGGATGAC
>NW_005841961.1:2321266-2323372 GCF_000455745.1 Alligator sinensis | reverse complement strand
AATGCATACCACACTATCATTATTAGCATATGGAAGAAAAGAGGTGAAAGAAATACACATATCTAAGAACTGCAAGCCTGAGCCACTGGTATCATCTCAAACCATACTCATTTGGTGTCAGTTGGCATAATTGTACTGAAGTCAGCAGAGCTGCACAGATTATGCCAAGTGAAAGTCTTCCCTGGTATTTCTAAACTAACTCTGGGCCTAATCTAGAACCAAGTTTTTTGGGGGTGGGAGGTTATATGATTGGGTTCTGGATCAGACCCTATGCATCTCAGACACTGGTTGGTTGTTATTACCTTATAGCATACAGCAAAATTCCATGTCTTGCTATAAGAATTCCAGTACTTAAATATAGAAAGTCATTTTTCCTATATCTAAACTTAGTTTGAGGATTTCTTGAACCATGTGAGCATGATTCAATTCCCAACACTGATCGTTAAGTCAAAAATCCCAATTTGATGTGTGACAAGTTTCTTAATCTTTTTGCACCAAGCAGAGAGGTTATCCTGTGGAGTAATTTCCCCTGGGGAAATAGGAAATCAGCAGAGAAAACATTTAAAATGACCTTGTGGTATTGGGCTGCCACATCCCATTGCTAGAGATTTCTCAATATTAAAAGATTTCTCTAGTGTGAAAGAAGCCTGGTATTGCACACAAGAGGACAAAGGATTAAAAGCCACAGGAATACAACTAGGATAGACAGACAAAGATATGTTTAAATGCATTTCAAGGATAAAAATAAGGAATACTTTTTTAAATTGAAGTTACTTTACTAAAATGAATTTACTGTTGCTGCTTGAAGAATAGATTTTATGAATGCTGAAATTATGCATTAGAAAGTCTAAGTTTTACTTTAATTTGTCAGCTTCAGACTAAGCCAAAGGGCCAAAACAACAGCTGAGGAGAAAAATGTACGAATAACATCTTTGTCCTGCCATACTAAAGTCCTTACAGTAGCTGTGGGCCAATGGAGGATCATGTGCCTGTTATAACAAAACTCCTGGGATCCTTACAGTGGTTACAATGGGCCTCAGTTGAATACAAGATAGTTGCTAAGCATTGGAGAATCTACTCCTATAAGGGCTGTCTCTATCATCATTTGCACTTAACAATATTAAAGGTGAATACTTTTTAAATGACTGGCAGGAGGAATTCAGATTATCTAACTGCATGTGGTCATGATTGCTATTATAATTTTCTTTATTTCACTAGGGCATCAGCAGTATGGATTTTATTGGTATTTTTTTGTTTGAAAAAATTAAGAACCACTACCACCAAAGTACTGTTAATCAGAATGGTAATACCAGAAGAAGAACACTCATTAAATTAGGTCTTTGAGAATTCCTTCCTCCACTAGAAGTTGAACGGAATGAAATGTTATTACACAATTCTTTTGCTGAAATATAGTTTTGTCTTAATGATCGTGGGTCCAATTCGGAACCTAGCATAATGACAACATTAAGACATCAACATTTTGCACAATCCACTTTTCTATTTTCATCCATCTTTGACCAGAAGTACAGAGCAGTGCTGAAAGCTGGGTATGTTCATGAGCATTGCCATCCTGGGCAGAATCACAGTCAGCAGATAGGTACAGGCTCAATATGGAGCTTGACCTACATCTTATTATCAGCAGAATGGAGAATGAAGGATGCATAACGAGGAGAAAGTGAGAGTAGGATAGGCAAGAAGAATGGGAGGGAAAGGGTGCTATGTGGTTTGTAGCAGCTGGTTTGGGGTGGTGGGGGGTGGGGGGAGTGTTGGGTTTTTTTAAAACCCCATAAACAGAATTTGTTAATCCCTGAGGCAGGATACAGCATAGAGAGGCAAGAAGAAAAAATGTGAGGAAAGGAGAAGATTACTATGGAGAGGAATGAGAGAGAGCACAAAGCTTCAAATTTGTCAGCTGGGTGACTGATCCTGACTTAGAGAACAGAAATGACTCTGTGTGTGTGTGTGGATGAGGAGATAGGGAGCCAGGTGAAAAGTAAAAAATTGGTGGGTGTATTTCCTGAACTGCTTATTTTGAGCAGTTTTACAATTGCTTGAGAACTCAAAGGTTAGAAAGAAACTTTGCTAGGCATGTATTTATTCTTTAAA
>NW_005841961.1:2285697-2321253 GCF_000455745.1 Alligator sinensis | reverse complement strand
TTCCCCCTTGGAATCATCTGCTACTGTTTGCTGTCAGACAGGGTACCAGACAAGATGAATCATCAATTCAATCCAGTAGGGCAATTCCTATGTTTCCATTCTTCAGGTAATTATGTTCTCCTGCCTCCATTTCCCTGGTCATTTTCAACCAGATGTTGCACTTTCACTTTCTACCTTAATCTACTATGTGCTGTTAAACAGATATTGCCACCTACTACAGTGATAGTGGTTGTTAAGTGCTATGTGAAGAGGTTTTAAAATAACCTGTATGTATGGATCAGAAATGATGTTAAGTTCAGTTAGTATTTCTACCGTGCTTTGAGATTCCTGGGCAAAAGTTTCTATAGAAGCGTCCATTATTATTCACAGATACAGGGAATTACTGTTGTTGCTGTTCTTGTTTGCATTGCATAGAGTCCCTAGTTAGGAGCCGTTTTCCTAACAGGGCAGTCTGGCCCTTTAAGTGACTGCGGACCTTGAGCCAACCAGCCCTTTTCAATTAAAAATACCCAACTGGGAAGGTGCAAGTGATTAGAAAACCAGTGAAAGTAGTGGCAATGCGTAGGGGGTGCACCCCCTGACAGCCTGCATTCCCCACTTAGGCAATGTGCAGGGGGGGCAGGCAGAAGCGCTGGTGTCCCCCCTGAGAGTGCTGGCCGGGGATTGGGGGTGCCAGGAAAAGCGCCACTGGCACTTCCAGGCGCACCCTTGGCACTTCCGGGCACCCCGCTGGCACTTCCAGGTCAGGCCACTGGGGGAGCAAATGCCCCCACCCGAACTCAGGAACCACCAGTCGCCCGTGAATGAAAGACTCATTTGAAGGAGAGCTCCTCCAATATTTCCTAACGGAAAGGATGGGTCTTCAATAATGAGAGAGGAAAGAGGGGGAAAGGTCTCTAGGAGCTGTAGCCCCTGATAGGTAGGAAAACTGTTTAGTTTTGATGAGTTGCTCAAGTTTTATGCTGAAAAATAAGTGTGCCCTAAAAGAAACTCTGGGAATGGAAATGAGTTTTCCTGAGCTGGGAAAAGACAGGCCAGTTGCCTATAGGGCCCCCCTTAGGTAAGGCATGTACATACCTACAACCCTGACAAAAACACACTATCTTTTCCCTGAAATGCTTACAATATACATTTACAAGTGATCCATTATTTCAGATGTATTAAAAAATATACCCTGTCCAAAACGTTATAAGTTCCATATGATTGTAAATATCTAAAGAAAAAGAGGCAGATTTTCTTTTAAAATTTTGATGCCAAGTTATGTCGCATGAAATTTAGATAAAAGCCCATTAGTTCTAGACTAAACACATGCCAGCTATATTTTAACTCAAAATTCATGTCAGCAAGTAGAAACAGAGTGGACACTAAATTATCTGCAGTATTCATTACCCAGAACGCTGCAGACTATACACATTCTTTTGGAATAGCTGAGACCATCTACACTCTAAAACTGGACTCCAAAGAAAACTCTGTGAAATGAGACCATTCAACATAGACGGATACCTGAGGGAAGGAAGAAAAAAAAATATTCACTCAAATAACACTTTGTAAATGACAGAGAATATTACTGGAGTCCTCCTCTTTTATGGATTCTGCCATGCATAAGTATGGATACCTTCATGAATATGCAAATTTGTCAGCTTTAGGTTGGCTCCCAGTGTGATGCCTGCACATAATTAGAAGCTCATCATTAATGATTTATGAGCCACTGCCATGCTATTAGCACTTAGAAATAAAAGAAAGCTACTGCATGCACATGTTTGTTTATTTTTCAGCAGGGCTTTTGCTCACTGTAGTCATGCCATTGAAGGCCTACAAGCAAAACGTTAGCTTTTCCCTGGAAAAAGAGAAGTTTCTAAACTACAGAGGAATCTGATGAGTTTATACAAAAAATAGCAATAATGAGGATGGAAGAAAGAATCTTTCAAATCAGCGGAGGAAAGTGCTGCTGGCATAGTAGACCCAATTAACATTAGTGATTTGAGCAAAAAATACATAATGCCAAGTAAAGAAAATACATGATGCCAAGTGATGCCAGAAAACATGAGATTTCAAGAACCGTAAAAAACAAACAAAAAAAACAACTCGTACTACAATAGAGAGTTGCCGTTTGAAGCAGAACAACTTAAAGCAGAAGGCATTAATATTGACTGTTTCTTTTTAAAATGTTTAATTGTATTGCCAGACCTTTTCAAAAAGATTCTTTATCTACGTACAGCAAAACAAAGTGGAAGTAGAACAAGAGGCTAGATTGTGCTTTTCTTACCCCACCTGTGCTGCTGAATTCTCTTACTAATCCCTGAACTTTTTTCTGATTCTCTTTCACTGAGAGGATGAGATCAAGCATCTCCTCCTGTTCAGTTACAGCAGCATTTCGCAAATTTTTTTGCCCCATAGCACACTTACCTAAATAAAAAAGCACCACGGCACACCTGACATGGAGCGGGGGGAGAGAGGGGTGGCCTGCGGTCAGCCAGACACCAAGGGGGGTGGGAGGATGTGGCTCTAGCCAGGTGTGAGGCATGCCTCCAGCCCAAAATGCCATAGCACACCTGGGTGTGCCTGACAGCACACCAATGTACCTCAGCATACCAGTGGGGGAATGCTGAGTTATGGTACTAAGGTTCATAATCTACCATTAAAGTCAGGTGCTTCCATACAGATTGATCACAGGATCAGAATATACATATATAATATGTTAGACAGTTGATTAAAATACATGTCCAAAAGTTTGGAAACATCTCTGTAACATATCCAGCCCTCCTCTACAACACCTTACAAGGATGATTGCTGATTTTCAGTACAGGGATCAAAGAGCAAAGGAAAAAAAGTGCTTCAGATTGACTTGAAATCGTGTGTGTACATTTTTACCTAATGTCAAAATAAATCATTCCATGTCAAACAAAACATTTCATTTGACCCATAATAAATTTTAATTTCTGGACATTTTTAATTGAAAGAGAGGGGATATTTGCACAAAATTAATGGTAAGGAAGAGGTGGTAATTGTGTTGTATCACTTGTGAATCCAGCCCAAAAAATCAAAATAGTTTGTTTAAATCATGTTGAAATTAACTGTTTTGACAATTCTGATTTTTTTCCCATATTTTAGATAGGCTAAACCATTTAATTAATTCTGAACTCACTGATAGTTTGTTTTTAGAGAATTAATTTGCAAAACACAAACACATGTAAGCATGTGTACACTGCATCAAATAGGCATGATCATTTTCTCTTTGATTTCCTCCCTTGTACAACATCTAGTTTTCTGCTACTTCATTGTTCCCACACTGCATTGCCTCTCTATCTTTCCTCTCATCCTACTAAAAAATATAATTTAGCTTGCGGATCCGTGTTGCCTGTGGGACTGAAAGATAACTCCTCCAACCCTGGGAGGTACCTCTTTAGAAGTGATGGAAATAGAAAAGCCTCGAGAGGAGGAACCTATGGACTGCTCCCTCAGTACCCTAAATGTAATGTAGAGGAGAGAAAGCCACACCAGAACCACCCCAAGGTGGAAAAATTGCAGGGAGCATGAGAGTCTCTGATAGTCATCTGACCTTCAGGTGGACTTGAGCAGGGATCCCTAACAAAGCAGGCAGAAGTATCTGCCATAACTAATTGGTGAACAGTGAGAGACCAGAGGCTACAACTGCAGCATATACAGGGACAAAAAAAGGGAACACAGTGGCAACTTGGTCTCAACCCATGCAGGAGCAGAAGGAGCCATGAGAAGTGGAGCAAGCACAAAACCGTAGCAAAACCCCCAGTTTTTCTTTTTTAAATTTATTTTAAAATGCATTCCCTCCCCTTCCCCAACCATTTCTGACTTTTTCTCTCCCTCTCTATTCCCTATGGATAAGTATAAGTGAGCTCAGACTTAGGTTAAGCTTTAAACATTTTTATTTTGGTAACAAGTTTTTGATTTTGGGTATCCACTGTTTTATATTGTACTATTATTAGGTTTGTATTGATTTTTACTGTTGTATATTGTATTATTATCATTTTCATATTGATTTTTATTGTTTCGTATGGATATTGTATGGTTTAGGCCTGTGTTTGTAAGTGAATCAAATTCATGTCAAGTTTCCATTTTATATGTCAAGGCTCCATCTTCTGTCCTCTGCCTGGGCATCCCATGTTGCAACTGTATGAGTCACGTACCCCTCCCATGTAAATTGGTTCCCGGATGAATGAGAATGATTGGGAATGATTGAAATACAATGGTAGCAGGCCTCTACTGAATGGCCTGTAATGACTGGGCCATCACCTCGCATTGATTCATCTAGGAACCATGGACCTCACCCAGGAACAGAGACAAGAACCCAGCATTTGAAGACAAAAGACCCTGCAGAACCAGCAACTCTCACCATTACAGACACCTGAAATTGCACATCCCTGCATGGAGCATACATGCTCAGTACACCAGGGGCTGACCCTTACCTGGGCATGCCTCCTGTCACTAGGGTCACACAAGGTCTGCCCCTATAAAAAGGGGCAGTAAGGACAGACCCAGTGGGACGCCCTCTCCATCTGGACCAGCACCATGCCACACCACCTATCCACCCAGCGGCCCTTCTGGCGACCACTCTCTGGACAACACCTACTGATCAAGGACCCCTTTCCAGCCTGGATAGGTAGATATTACCTGCACACCTCCTCCTACAATTCGGACTCTCTCTCTCTGTCTCTCTCTCTCCTCCTGGACTTCAGTGGACTTCAGCCCCTGCACCATGCCTTTCTAACCCCTGCTGCTATTGTGTGTGTGTGCATGTGTATGCACCTAATTGATTTGTGTGTTTGTATATGTGCAATTGTATCACACCCTCCTGTCTAACAGCGCAATATTGAGATTCTGAGAGTTGGCCTGTCCCCACAGGGCAACAACACCAGTAGCAATACCAAAGCAGTGATCATAGCTTCAAGTGGTCTTGAGATGATGCAGGAGGAGAAAACACCAGCAAAGAGGTGGTTGGTACAGGAACTCAAGGTAGGTCTGTCCCTGGGTAATGAGACTCCATTATGCCTCAATGCACAGGGTAAGGAGTTGGGAGCAGAGAGGTACAATCAGAATGTCTTCATTAGAAACTTGCCTTACAATATGGAATTGAAGGCAATTAAGAGCCCAGTGAGGGAGAAAGTGAGTAGAATTGCATTTGCAAAGCTGTTTAAGGATACTGAAGGAAAACCCAGTGGTTATGGCAGGTTTGGATTTAAATACAGGAATACAAAAAAGGGCATTAAAGGCTCTGAGTCAATATGATTTTGGGGTGAAAGAGGAGTGAGGACCCTGATGGTGAATGCACCTGGGCTAAGGACAGACATTCAAAGCCTGAATTAATTCAGCCTTTGCAGGTTAGTCTATATCTTTAGCCTGGCTAGGCTAAATCAGTTTTGTAACCAGACAGAAATCCCAGAAATGCAGGCATGTGTCTGCAGTGGCTCAGGCTAGAAGCTGGGGTGTGCTAAAGCAGCCCACCCTTCCTTCCAGATCATAGAGGGGTGGTGGGGCATGGGCAGTCTCCACAGGAGGCTGTGATTAGCCCAGTAGGGAATTGATAAGTGTTTATCACCTAATTAAGAAAACAACAGAGGGACATTACCAGCTACTTGTTAATTCTGCCTGTTGATTCTACCTGTTGATTCAGCGCTGAGCCTAGCCAGTATGTGGCCTGCTAACTAATACACAGACACCTCCTCAACAAGGCATAGGGGAGTGGGGGTTTCCTGCTTAGCAGGGAGTGGGGGAGTTGAAGCCAGGGAGCAGAGGGGAGGGGCCAGCCCTGCTGTGGAGCAGAGAGCTCCATCCAGCCCAGCCCAGAGAGCATGCCAGGATACTGGGAGTGTCTGGTTTATCTTGAACCAGCAAGCGATCTGGAACAGACATTGCATAAATTGGTTTGAGCCAGATCAGTTAAGTCTGATACTACATTCAACCAGGTTTATCTCAAACTGGTTTCAGTCATGCTCAGACTGGTTTATGTGCACTGAACATCTGTTCTTTTACAGATTTAACCAGTCTCTGATCACTTAAACTGGTTTATGTGTAATGTCTGTCCCGACCCCTCAAGGGCATTGAGGTGTTTGAGTTGACCATTCCTGGGAAGATGGGGAGTTGGTAGAGTACCCAGGGTATAGGAATTGCCACACTCCAGTCTTGAGAAGCCAAGCATTCTGCCTAGAGGTGCCAGAAACATGCAGCCTGGCTGACTTGGGTCCATGATATTAGCTGGTAATTTGAGTTTTAAAGTGGGTTGGAAGAAATTATGGAGGTTTTCATTCTGGCAGGAACTGTAAAATGGGAAGACACTGTACTAGAAAAAGCTGACAAGAGCAGAGGAATAGGAACAATTATGTTTGAATGAGTTGTAGAAGCAGTACAAACAGTGTCAATAATCAGAGAACAATTTCTGTTTGGCAGATCCATGCAGGTGAAAATGGATGTCCAATCAGTTCCAAGGGGTAGACTGCAAGACACCACATGGCCTAAGGGTGTTGGAAGGGGACTTGGACTAGGAACATAGTCCACAGAGCAAGACCTTATCCACTGTAAGTTTGTGAGGAGATGTACCATATTTACTCAAATATAAAACTACCTTGAATATAAGATGACCACCCAGTAATTAGATCATATGGACAGCCAAGAGATTTTTGCATTCGAGTGGGAAGACCCGAATACTAGGAGAAAAACCCAATTGTGCTGGACAGTTTTGCCTCAGGGTTTGAAGAACAGTCCCACTATTTTCAGCACTGCCTTCAGCAGTGACCTTCAGAAATGGGACAAAGGGACGTCAGGAACCCTGTAACAGTATGTGGACGATTTGTTAATTGCAGCAAAAACGAGGGAAGAGTGCCACCTACTGACCATAAGTTTACTAAACTTCCTGGGACAAGTAGACTCAAATGTTGGCATTGATGCCTCAGGTAATGTTACCTGAGGAACCTCCCAAATATACTGAAAAAGAAAACCAACTCGCAGAGAAATTGGGAAGCAAAGAACAACAAGATGGATGGTGGGTTTTGCCTGAGGGACAAGTCCTGATGCCAAAACTGATTCTTAGTAAAGTGCTCCAAGAGTACCACCAGAGCACCCATATGGGAGCTGATGCCATGACCCAAGGTCTCTGAAGAATTATAGCGGGACCTAAGATGAGAAAAACAGCAGAACAAATAGTGCGTAGATGCCCTGTCTGTTGTGCCAACAATCCTAAGATTTCCCCCAAACCTCCGCCAGGAGCAGGAAGGCAAGGACTATTAGCAGGAGAGTGTTGGCAGTGTGCATGAAGAGTGGTTGTTCCTTAAGCCACAAAGGAACACTATCCTTGAAGCACAAAGGAAGTTCATTCCCACATGGAGAAAAGGTAGCAGAAGGCCTGGGAAGCCCTCTTGGCTAAACAGGGAAATCACGGCCCTCTTAAGAAAGAGACTTATAAACAATGGAAGCTTGGTGCAGGCCCCAAGGAGAACTATACAACAATGGCCTGCACCTTTAGGGAACAGATTAGAAAGGCTAAAGAGGTGACTGAACTTAAATTAGCAATGGGAATCAAGGACAACAAAAAGTCCTTCTTTAGGTTCATAGGGAACAGGAGGAAAACAAATGGGAGTATGGGACCTTTGCTTGACAGCTCAGGACACCTGGTTACCAGCACTCAGGAGAAAACTGAACTCCCTAATGACTACTTTGCCTCAGTATTGCACCAGGCCAAGGGGAAAATCATGCCAAGTAGAATACAGAATGAGCAGGGTAGGAATGACTGCTGTCCTACTATTGCCATAGAACTGGTGTGTGATCAATTTTAAAAAATAGACATATATAAGTCAGCAAGACTGGATGAAGTTCATCTGAGAGTGCTGAAGGAGCTGGCCAAAGTCATCGCAGAACCCCTGGCAAAACGTTTCTGCAACTCGTGGCACTCTGGAGAGGTCCCTGAGGACTGGAAGAGGGCCAATGTTGTGCCTATCTACAAGAAGGTGAGGAAGGAGGACCCAGGCAACTATAGGCCAATTAGCCTAACTTCTATCCCAGGGAAAATTCTGGAAAAATTCATCAAAGAGTCTATCTGCAATAAGCTTGAAGAAGGTAGGATTCTGAATGACAGCCAGCATGGCTTTGTTGTGGACAAATCTTGTCTTACCAACCTCATCTCCTTTTTCGACCAGTTAACTCGCCACTTGGACAAGAGAGAGGAGGTTGTCACTGTATACCTTCACTTCCAAAAAAACTTTCATCTAGTATCTCCAGTGGTATTACATGGGTCTCCAGTGCCCAGGGGCCAATGCTTGCATTGCCCCCCCACATACATACACCTGTGGCCGATCACTGAGCGGGGGTTCCCCCGGTGGCCAATCACTCTCAGTGGGAGGGGGTGGAGGTTCACCTGGTGGCTAATCGCAAAGCTCAGAAACATTGGGAGTGAAACCAGAAGTGCCAGTGGCGAAACCAGAAGTGCTGCCAGTGCTTCTCCATGCCGTTTCTGAGTACCCACCAGAGGGCCCAGCTCCCCTTCCCACGCCCTTCCCCTTGTCAGTATGCCAATGGGTATCCCATGATGTCCTTGAGAGAAAATTGGAGGATTGTGGGCTTAACTCTAAGACAGTCAGGTAGGTGGGAAACTGTCTGCAGGGTAGGACTCCGAGAGTCCTAATAAATAGATCTGTGTCGTCCTGGTGAGAAGTAGCCAGCGGCATCCCACAGGGGCCAATGTTTGGTCCAGTGCTTTTCAACATCTTTATCAATGACTTGGATGTGGGGGTGAAGATCTCACTGGCCAAGTTCATGGACAACATCAAGTTCTGGGGAAGCGTGGTCACGCTTGAAGATAGGCTACAGATACAGGTGGATCTATACAGGCCAGCAAATTGGGCGGATTAGAACCAGGTGAAGTTCAACATCGAGAAATGTAAAGTGCTCCACCTGGGGACAAACAACCCCCTACACACCTATAGGCTTGCTGGCAACAAACTGACCACCACCATGAACAAAAGCAGGTAATAATAGACCACATTATGAATATAAGCTGGCAATACGATGCTGTAGCCAGTAGGGCAAATAATACCCTGGCATGCATCAATCAATGCATCACTAGCAAAACCAAGGAAATGATTCTTCCACTCTACTCGGCATTGGTGAGACTGCAGCTAGACTACTGTGTCCAGATCTGGGCACCGCACTTTAACAAGGATGTGGAAAAACGAGAGAGTCTAGAGAAGGGCCACCCATATGATCAGAGACTTGCAAGACAAGCCATAAGAGGAAAGGCTGAGGGACCTGGTGATAAGCACCCCTTGTTTCAGGGGCACCTGGCTAAACCCCTAGGGACAGAAGTAGGGCTGGAAGCCATGTCCAGCAGAGATCCCTTGAACTTTTACTATGCATTTTCTACTTCAGGAACAGCTTTGTGTTCTGAAAAAGTATTTTATCTAACCAAGGACATAGAGTAGGTTGTTTAGGCTGGGGGAGATCGCTTGTTGCTTAGTTGTTTAATTGCTGGCCTCACTAGAGGAAAAGCTATATCAACAAAGTTCTGGAGCTGGAAGGGGGGTTACTTGGGAGGGAGCTGGAAGGGGGGTTACTTGCTGGGCTTGCTACACATTTCATCACATCAGCAAGTTTAACCTGTTACGTAGCTATATAAGGCAGACACCCACTGGGGTGTGAGTCCTTGCTTTGCGAACGATTGCCAAGCGCCACTTTCTGCGCAGAAATAAAGATTAAGTTGGATCCTTCACCCCCGTGTGTTTATTGGCACAAGCGTACCGGGCACGAACTCACTGTCCTTTGGGAACAACATAAAACTACCTTGAATATAAGATGACCACCCAGTAATTAGATCGTATGGACAAATAATAATTTTGTTATTGAAGTATCTTCTATACCTCCTGGTATAGAATCCAATTATTGGAGGTTTTCATTGCATTTTCCCCCCTCCCACTGCTACATCAGGGAAAATTAATCTGGGGGCTCAGGTAGCCCCCTACCCTCTGACTTCCCCAACTTCTTCCCCTTGTATTCCCTTCTCAACCTCCCCTACCACTCCCTCCCTTACTGTCAGACCCTGCTCTCTCTCAACATGTGGAGGTGAGGAGCAAAGTTGAAAACACTGACTTTGAAATAAATATACCTATAGTAATTTATATACAAGCAAATTATTATGCATACTTGTAGCACAGTGGGGTCCTAGGGGAAGCCGTGATGTACCCTGGTGGCTCTGCAACCATGCCCCACTCTGCCTCTAAGGTGCCTTCCATTCTGTCTCACCTGCTACACCTTGATGTAATAATAGGATTAAAGGGAGGCTGCCCATGAGCCTTAGTGTGGGCCCCTATCTAGCTGAATCTCTACTGGGGTTCCCCAGCACCCTACTAGTCTCAACTACACTACTCCCAGGCCCTTCCCTGGGCCTCTCTTGACCAAGCCACTACAGGGCACCTATAGCTTTAAGAGCTAATTGAATGGCTCCATTTCTTCCCTACCCCATGTTTCAAGCTTCACAGGTGTTGTGCATCATTACTCTCCAGTTGGGGCTTTAGCCCCCCTGCTGCTACCCCTTGTCTCTTACCTAGGCCTTCTAGCCTGGGCCCACTGTATTGGACCTGGCTTTGAGGCACCAGCTCTGGTCTAGCCCTCTCAGGAGCCAGGCCTCTGGCCGCTGGTGGGTTGCACTCCTCTTGGGTGCCGGGTCCCTGGTCCCTGTCTGCCAGGTTCCTGGCCCCTTCCTGGCTCTGTGGCCTCATACTCTGCCATGCTCTGGACTCAACACTTGTTCAGGCTTTGAGCCTGCCCCTGGCAGGGCTCAAGGTGATCGCATGCCCCTCAGGTACTAATGGTACTTCTAAACCACCCCTTTAGTCCCAAACCCAAGCCACCAGTGCTAAACTGGAACTCAAATAATAAGCCCCCCAGACTATAACATTATGGCTAGGGACAGAAGTTACACATAAACCAGTTTAAGTGAGCAGAAACTGGTTAATCCTGTAAAAGAACATAATTTCAGTGCATATAAACAAGTTTCAAAATGGCTGAAACTGGTTTAAGATAAACCTGGTAGAATGTAGTATCAGACTTAACTGATTTGGGTCAAACTGGTTTATGAAACTTGTCCCAGACCCCTTCTTGGTTCAAGTTAAATCACAGTCCCCCAGCATCCCAGCATGTTTTCCAGTGCTATGCTGGGCTGTACTGTCTGCTTCAGAGAGCATGGCTGTCCCCACTCTCCAGTCTGTAGGGGTGGAGGGGGAGAAGGCTGCTCCCTCCAAGCAAACCCCAGCTGGGGCCTGGGGCCGGGGAAGGGCATTAAACACCCCTTCCCCCACTCAAACTTGCTGCTGGCTGCAAATGTGGACTACAAATCCCAGAAGCACCTGGAAGCAGGAAAAGGAAGTGATGAGCAACCCTGCAGAGTCCTGCTGCTGTAATTCTAGACTGAAAATCCCAGAGAACTTGAGGGCAGCAAGAAGGGAAAGTGAGTGCACAGCCAGAGAGCTGTGCTCTAATGCCCCCCAGCTTCTGACATGAGCCACTGCAGGCATGTGGCTGCATTTCCTGGATCAAAGGAAGGGTGTTTATTTCTGTTTCAACTGAACCTGTGCAGCTTAAACTAACCTGCAAAGACTGAAGCAATTTAGCCTCAGGCTTTTTGACTGTCTGTACCTAGCCAAACAGTTCCCTGTGGGCCCACCAACATCAACACAAAAGAGAAAGCAGCCCTCTGCCCCTTTAAGAGGGAAAATTTTTCCTCCCCTCTTTCCAGAATAACTCCCCAGCCCTTGGCTATGACTCCTTGTGGGTTTCTTGAGACTCACTGGGAATCTAAAGACACACAGCAGTCCCTCCAGCATTTGCTGGTAGCTCTCTTGGTGAGGAACTCCTACCCTGTGGCTTTCAGGGCTAGACTGCCTTGCTACCTACCTAGTGCCCTGGGCTTATATGCCTTCCATAGGCCTTCCCCCATCAATCAGAAGACTACCCTGGGTTGCCTTCAGGTGCCTGTTAATTGGCGTCATTGCCCAGTTGCTATGGTAACTTGCAGCCGCTGCAGTGCTCCCTCTCAGGGTTGCTTCTCTCCTAAGGAACAGAGAGCCCCAGGCTCTCTCTTTCAGTACCCACAGACTTAGCTCATCCAGAATTGATGCATTTTACCTTTTGTTAAACTGCCACAAGTTTTAGCACACGCACTCTATAAACACAGTTTTAAGCAGCGCTTTTGTACCTACCAATATATAGTACAAAATATGCATGTTATTAGTCCAAATCCAAAAGGCTCATGATCTACTACATTATAGTTCATTGGGCTGGACTCCAGTAGTCAACAGTGTTTCAAGCCATTGTGACCCATAACGCAGCACTGCTTGATATGTGTGCGTACTCCAGATACCCACCACAAAAGTTCCATATGCTAATGAACCCCGACTCATCTTGGGAACTAAGTGTTCTTGTTGTAAGTCCTAGGATCCTCCAAAGTTTTTATGTAGATGAGGCATAGGGCAACCTGATCTGACTCCACTTTCGAGGACAGGGCCACAGTAATCATATGCAACAGGCTGAGAGAGAGTAACAGAGGGATTCTGGGTGAAATGTTTGGGGCCCCATTTGGTATCATTTGCCAGACGTTTAAAAGTGATGGAAAAAAAAACAGGAATCACTGAAAATGGGGAGGAAAGGCACAGCACCACTGTGGGAGTGAAGAGGAAATTAAAATATATTCAATGTAGTGGCTCACCATTACTTGAAAAAGAGACAGTGTTGAGGGGGACTGCATACAATGGACCGTACCATATATCTTATTCAAATGGGTCTTGCTAACTTACCCTTCTGATAATTTTCTATTAGTATGTTAGCCTAATATAGGTATTGTGTGTTTTGGTCATGCTTAGTATTGACTCTATTTAAATCAGCTTCATAATTTGTTTCCATTTTTGCATGCATATTATTGTTCCTGGAAGCAGTTTAATAATAGACAATGTATTTCATGAGATTTGCTTGTATGCAAATATATGAGGTGAGGAGCTTTTCCTCCCATGCTGATTGGGAGGAAAACCTCATCTTATGTTTGAGTAAATGCAGTATGTAACACAGACCCCTAACATGCATTACAAAATGCAAAGTGAAGGCTCCAGTGAGGCACATTGCAGGGTTGTTAGCCTGCTTACATAGAGACAGGCTCCAAAGTAATAAGCCTGCTAATTAGTGAAATAGAAAACTCCTGTACTCAGTTGAGAGTCCCCAAGTCAAGAGACTGGAAGAGTATGGCTCTGTGGAGGGAGCCTCAGACTGGCCCATGCTAGGCTCAGAGAAGGAGCTCAGCAGATCCTGGAGACAGAGAAACTCTGCTGGGACCTGCACATGAAGTTAAGTAGTCTATGTTACATGGCTGGTTATGTTGCTGTTTAAGCTGTTGGGTATGGGAAGGGGAGGAAAGTGGAAGGGAAGGAAGGAGACTACGGATTGTGCCTGGGAAAGGTGCTGAAGTTTTGTCCAGTCATCATAGGACAGTTAAGGATTGCAGACTATGAGAGAAAGGCCTGAACACGGAGTCTATTGAAGGACCCAAGGACTCTGAGTGGTCAGTCAGGCTGAGGGATTCTGTGGGGGCTACAGGAAGCCCAGAGAGACAAAAAGATAAACCAATGGAAGGGGGTACCCAGACTGGCAACCTCACTGTCTGTGGGCTGTCTTCCAAGTAAGTTTATCATTCATAATGTCAAGGTGTGGCAGGTAAAGTGGGAGAGTGTGCTAGGGTACCAGAGACAGAAGCAGGCTGTCAAGGGAAGACTGACTGTATGGCACATTGTGAAACTGGGACTCTCTGTGCCCCTGCCCTGTTTGCTCCTAGCCCCATCCGCCTGCCCACCAATGATGCAGGCTGCAGGGCATCAGCGGCCTGTTAATGGCCCATTGCTCCTTACTTCAGAGGAGTTAACAATCAACTGTTAGTGCTAATAGGGCTTCCTGTTTCACAGTTCCTATTTCATGCCACTCTTCCCTATGCCCCACACCTGGGGAGCACATTTTAATTTTCACCAGCTGGCCAAGACTGACCTCCAAAATCTGGGACTGTCCCAGTCAATCTGGGACATATGCATATGGTCACTCTAGTCAGGAGTCATGAACTGCCTGAGAAAATCTAAGCTTTCTATACTGCTCCTTTAATAGTCTGTGTTTGCTATAGGTAATTTAGCAGTTATCAGCATTTAGAAGGAGCTAGTAGGGTTGAGATGCTCTACTTTACTAGATTTTAACTGATAAAGGTTGATATTTTTGTTTTAAAAATATGTAAGCATATTTTAAAGTAAAATGGCCTCCCTCTCCTGAATGGAAAATTGAGAAAAAGGAAACTTTTATTCTTGTCAGTCCAGTTTTGGGAATAAACCCCTAGTTTTCAAATTAACACATTTGTTTCATTCTACATTTTCCACTGAAAATACTTCTCATTTTCTTTAGTCAGCAAGACACTTTTAGGGTGGGGTTAGAGAATGGGGGATGGTGTAACTTAGATAGTGTTAAGTTATCATTGTCATCATTTTTTACCACAAAGCTCGCAAGCCAAATTTCAAGTACGGTCTCTCTTTGTGCACTTACCTACTCCTTTCTGTAACTATACCACCTCTGTAATACCTTCAGTGATAAGAACAACTTAAGACATTCTTGCAATAATAATGAACTCAAGTTCCAGCTTCTAGAAATTTCAAAATTTAGACCCTAGTTGTGGAATCATAGCTCCAACCCTGTGAAGTCACCTGAACACCCACATGTTCATATGTGCACGGTCCTTTGGTTTATAATGTACTAACATAGCTGTTTACGTTACTGATATATATATGCTGAAATTTTTAAAGATGAAACATCCTGCATTACATCCTGACATAGTACTTCATTTCCTAGTAAATCAAATCACATTGAATAGTGACATAAAGCAAGTGCTCCCATGTGGGATAAAGGGAAAATTCAATTTTTCTTTTCTCATAAAAACCATGAAATGCAATCATTTATACCTAAAATGTTCTTTGTAAATCAATAACCACAACATTATTTCACATTCATAAAGCACAGTATAGAGAGAGATTAAAATTTGAAACTGGGTAGACGGTGGATGTTATCTAAGGTATCCTACATTTCTGCTTTGTTGAAGTCAACATAATTTCTGCTATCATTAACAGAGATTGCCTTTGATTTCCAGAACAGCTAATTTTGTCTGTTTTAAAGGAGCACAGATATATTTTTACATCTTTTGATTGTTCACTTGGGCATTTGAACATCAGATGGGACTGAAAGCATGACTCTGACTCTCAACGAATAGATAATTTTTCCTTCTGTTGATTTTTGAATATGATGCAAGAACAAAGTCTTGGGAGTTGTCATATATATATCATGTTGAACATCTTCAGTCAAGAATAAATCATTATAAGTATATATATATATATATATATATATACACACATCATTTTTTTCCATACGAGCAATATATAAGTAAGGAATTTTGGTTTAATCTCAGAAAAAGGATCTTGATGATCGATTGGACCATCCCCTTAGATAACAGGTGACAGACAGACTGTCAAAATACAGACCACTGACTGACAGTCTAAGGGACAGGGGATATGATGCGGCAGTACAGGTACGGATCATGGAGTGGGGGTGTGGAACACGGAACCTGAACAACTAAAGCATCTTGCGAGCCTGCAAAGAATCCCATCATACTACATGAAACTGATGAGGTGCCTCATGGTATCCAATACCATCTGATAGTCAGGGGCATATACATCCAGCACACCACGGGACATCACCAGTATGAATTTACCCTACTGAGACTACCTGCCAAAAGCAAGACACGCCTCACCCCCACAACACGGACCATAGACTAACAAAAGCTATTAATGCCTTTGAATATGCCCCATCCCAGCAATTGCACACTGCATGCTAAAAACATTGCCTAAGAATGTCTTCCCATCTTACAACTCTATTAATGTGGTTACCATGTGTGGGGTCTTCCCTGTCTTCCTCTCAAAGCATGATGCTGGAGCTTCTTAGTCCCTTTAACCCAGGTGAACCTAGACTGCAATCTAATACATGTTGTTAGTTGTGCAACAATAAGGCATCTGTACACCTGACAAAATTGGCCTTTAAAGAGACTTAACTGCCCTTTTGCACTGTTTTAATGGTGTCACTGTTTACACCTGTGGTGGCGTATTTCATTTGAATTTTGTCATGCTGTACACATGCAGTGACATATTTCATTTTAAATTATTCTGTTACATAGCAAAGTAAAACACATTTGATGTATTTTACTTTGCTACATAATAAATTACAATGGTGCATGGGGTGCTGGAAGCCCAGGCGTGATCAGGAAAGCTCAGGCTTGGTAGGCTTCCACCACCCCGTGCACTGTCCCCGTCACCTTTTCCAGCCACCAGCATATCCAACCCTCCTAACACCTTTCTGTACTGCCCCAGGGACAAACCAGCCCATTCCCAGATGGCCCTGGGTGGCAGGAAGGTGACAGGGATGATGCATGGGCCTGAGCTTCCCTGAGCACACACCCAGGCTTCCAGCTCCCCATAAGCTTGGGGCAGCACCTGCCCACTAGCACCCTGCCCGAACAGTCCAGGGGGGGCACTGCCACCACAGAGGGAAGCACTGGGCCCCTCTGCAGGAGCTCGCTCAGGCAGGATCTGCTGAGAAAAAAGAGAGAAAAGCAGTGAGGGGCCTGTTGGGTTTTTTTTCCCCCAGCACCTACCCGCCTCTCTCGAGGTCAGGGTGTGAGCTGCCGGTAGACCCTGAACTTTGTGGGGGCCCAGTCCTTCTGTCCTAGAGGGCAGGTGCTACCCCCTGGACACTGCAGCACCTGCCCACTAGCAGCCCAGTCGGGCAGTCCCAGGGGGCGCCACCACCATAGAGAAAAAGACCGAGCCCCCTCCCCCCCAGCTCAAGGGCCTCTCAGCAAGCTGGCAGCTCATCCCCCAGCTGTAGGAGAGGCAGGCAGGAAATCCCTACATTTTTTCCAGATACATTCATACATATAATAACATGGTGAAGTTGTTTGAATAGCACCATATACAACATAGTTTCATAGTTGGTAGGGTCAGAAGGGTCCTGAGCAGATCATCAAGTCTGACCCCCTGCCACGGCAGGAAAAAGTACTGGGTTCAAAGGACCCCAGCAAGGTGTTCATCTAACTAACTCTTAAAGACCCCCAGGATAGCAGCCAGCACCACTTCGCTTGGAAGTTGGTTCCAGATCCTAGCCGCCCTGACTGTGAAGTAGCGCCTCCTGATATCTAGTCTGAATCTACCCTCAGCCAGCGTGTGACCGTTATTTCTAGTCACTCCTAGTAGTGCTTGAGGGAACAGGGACTCCCCCAATGCCTGATGGTCCCCTCTGATTAGTTTGTAACAGGCCACTAGATCCCCCCTCAGCCTTCTCTTGTGGAGGCTGAACAGGTTCAGGTCCCTTAGCCTCTCCTCATAGGGCCTGCCCTGCTGCCCCCTTATCATGCAAGTGGCCCTCCTCTGGACCCACTCCAAGTTGTCCACATCCCTCCTGAAGTGCGGCGCCCAGAACTGGACACAGTACTCCAACTGCGGCCTGACCAGTGTCGCATAGAGGGGAAGGAACACCTCCTTAGACCTGCTTGAGATGCATCTGTGGATGCATGACAAGGTACGGTTGGCCTTCCCGACCGCATCCCGACACTGCCAGCCCATGTTCATTTTGGCATCCATAATGACTCCAAGATCCTTTTCTGCCTCTGCACTAACGAGAAGGGAGTTCCCTAGCCTGTAGGTGTGCCGCTGGTTCTTCCTCCCCAGGTGCAGCACCTTGCACTTGTCAGTGTTGAAACCCATCCTGTTCTCATCCACCCACCCCTGTAACTTGTCTAGGTCTGATTGCAGCCTATTCGTCCCATCTAACATGCCCACATCCCCCAACATCTTAGTGTCGTCAGCAAATTTGAACAGGGTGCTTTGCACCCCCTCGTCCAAGTCACTGATGAAGATGTTGAACAGGGTGGGTGTGAGAGAGAGAGAGCGCCAAAGGGGGCAGAGGAGCACTGGTCAAAGGTAGAAGCAGCTGCCCCAGCCCCAAAGCCCCAAAGAGCTCAGCAGAAATACTCCTTAACCAGGTATTTCTGGAGGGGAGGGGCAGGAATTCAAACCTCTCTATAAAGAAGAACGCAGAGCAGGCAAAAGGGAAGAGCACAGGACTGGAAGGAGAAGATCCAGGTCGAGCAACGTTTCTGGAGAACTTGAGAGCAACCTGGAGAGCCAGCAGAAGGCTCCTGTAGAGAGAGAGCTCCCCAGAGACGACTTAGAGGAAGGTGTGGTGGACTGGCAGTACCAGGAACTGCTTGCGATCTTGCCTGCAGCCAGCACAGCCGAGCTGGGGAAGGTACCATAAAAACCCTAAGAGAGGGGCACTTTGGAACAAAGGTACCATAAAGACCCTAAAAGGGGTGCAAAACAAAGTGTCAATGGCAGACCCAGTGGGGTAAGGGGATTGTAATGATCCGAATAAGAAGCTCAGGAGGAGCTGCTGTAAAGACGGGAACAGGTGAAGGATAAAGCGACCTCACTGGTTATATTATTTTTTTTCTTTCCCCCCCGCCCCCCCACCCAAAAAAAGACGGGGGAACAATAATTCAGGACGGGAGCACTTGGTTTCATTTTTTTGACAGAGGCACGGGAGAGAGCCCAAAGGCCGTACATTGACGAAAGGACGATATTGATTCCTGGTGGAACGAGCGAGGGTCTAGGGGATGGTGGAGCCCTCAGGAACATAGGCCTCAGCAACAGAGGACAGTGGATGACAACCAACTGGAACTACACACCCAGGTACTCAATGTACTCCTATAAACACCCAGTCATGGCAGGTGAGGACATGGGTGCATGGACCTCCAGTTGGGACCCGTCCCTGGTATCAGTCAACAGACTGAGGTCCTATGGAGCTATAAACAGACAATAAATATATATATACTTCTCTATCAAAAGAGAAGACAATAGGCCAGACAGAGAAACAAAAGGAGATAACCACTTCTACACTGAAACCGAGAGTGGCTGGAAAAGCAAAGACTCTTGGGAGGGTGCTACTTAACCAGATACTTGACACTACTGAACTAGGTATGTGACAGACTGAGGTCCTATGGAGCTATAAACAGACAATAAATATATATATACTTCTCTATCAAAAGAGAAGACAATAGGCCAGACAGAGAAACAAAAGGAGATAACCACTTCTACACTGAAACCGAGAGTGGCTGGAAAAGCAAAGACTCTTGGGAGGGTGCTACTTAACCAGATACTTGACACTACTGAACTAGGTATGTGACAGCGGGTCCAAGGACTGAGCCCTGGGGGACCCCACTGCCCACATCCCTCCAGGTCAAAAATGACCCGTCCACCACCACTCTCTGGGTGCGGCCCTCCAGCCAGTTAGCGACCCATTTGACTGTGTAAGTGTCGATGCCACAGTCCCCTAGTTTTTTAATGAGACTGGGGTGAGAGACAGTGTCGAAGGCCTTCCTGAAGTCCAGAAAGACTATGTCCACTGCTACCCTTGCATCTAAGGATTTTGTGACCTGGTTGTAGAAGGCCATCAGGTTGGTCTGATAGGACCTGCCTCTCATGAACCCATGTTGGTTGCCCCTAAGCATAATCTCCCCTGCTGGCCCCTCATGGACATGAACTAGGATAATTCTCTCAAAAAGCTTACCCAGGATCGAGGTAAGACTAACTGGCCTATAGTTTCCTGGGTCCTCCTTCCTCCCTTTTTTGAAAATGGGGGTCACACTGGCCCTTTTCCAGTCCTCTGGCACCAGACCAGAGCACCACGAGTGCTCATAAAGCTGTGCCAGGGGTCCCACAGTGACCTCTTCCTATTCCCTCAGCACTCTGGGGTGGAGATCATCAGGACTAGCTGATTTAAATCTGTCCAGTCCCTCCCGAAGTTCCCTGACTAGATCCTCACTGACCCTAGGCCTGGGTGCACCTCCCCTGGGGCCTGAGGGGGTCCCGGCAGATGGGCTGATCCAGTCCCTGCTCAGGAAAATGGAGGCAAAGAAATTGTTAAATAGGTTAGCTTTGTTGTCTGGTGTGATGACCAGATTTCCTAACATGTCTTGCAGAGGCCCCACGTTACCCGGTACCTTCTTTTTGCCCCCTATGTATTTAAAAAAGGACTTCTTGGTGTCCTTGATCCAGGTAGCTAGTCCCGTTCCATCTCCGCCTTGGCCTTCCTGACCACCCCTCTGCAGCCCCAAGCAACTGAGGTATAGTCCTCCCTGGTGATGGCCCCTCCCTTCCATTGGGTGTACGCCTCCCTTTTAGCTAGGAGATGTTCCTGTATGCTTTTGGTGAGCCATGGGGGCTTTTTCACCCTCTTGCCCCCTTTGATCCTTGTTGGGATTACCTCCCTTTGGGCTTGGAGGATCGTCTCCTTAAGGAACGACCACTCTTCTTGGACACCCGACTCCCCTCCCCTCCGGGACTTCAGTACCTCCCCAACTATTCTCCTTACCTCATTGAAGTCCACCCTCCCGAAGTCCAGGGCTGCTGCCTTGCTGCAGACTTTTGCCACCTTGTGCTGGATGGTGAATTCCAGCAGGCGATGATCGCTGTTGCCCTAGGTGGTCAAGCACCTGCAACCCCTTCACGAGGTAGTCGCCTATGACCAGCACCAGCTCCAATAAGGCATCTCCCCTGGTGGGGTTGTGCACCTCCTGGGTTACACAGAGGTCCTGTATTTCAGCTAGGAACCTACATGAGCGGTCAGACCTGGCTGACTGCTCTTCCCAGCAGATGTCTGGAAAGTTCAGGTCACCGATGATGACCACGTCTTTTGACCCAACTACCTCCGTGAGCTGACTTAAGAATTCCCAGTCTAGCTCTTCCCCTTAGCTGGGTGGTCTGTAGTAGACCCCCACCGTTAAGTCCCTTTCCCCTCGACTTCCTTGTATTCTAACCCAGAACACTTCAGCGTGCCCCTCATCTGACCTTGTGCTACTTGATGAGGATGTGCATTCCTCCTTGATGTAGAGCGCCACACCCCCACTTTTCCTCCCTGTCTTGTCCCTCCTGTACAGTCTATAGCCCTTGATATTCACCTCCCAGTCGTGCGTTGGGTCCCACCACGTTTCTGTGAGCCCCACTATGTCTGGCTTGGTGTCATCTAGCAGGAGGGTAAGTTCCTTCTGCTTGTTCCCTATACTACGAGCGTTTGAGTAGAGGTATTTGAGGCCTCCTGAAGATGTGTGCACTGGCCCCCTAATCTCAGGACTGCCCGGGCCCCTGTTGCTTACCTGGGTATTCGTCATCAATCTAGGCTGGGCTGTTCTTGTGGGTGTTGCTTGGTTTAGTGGTCCAAGGCTTCCTCCCCCCTCATCTTCCCATTCCCCTGACGAGCCTAGTTTAAAGCCTTACACAAACCCATACACAGAGGGAACAAAAAGTTAGGCCTCTTAATAGTTCAAAACTTTATATCTCCACCCACCCATATACAGCTTACTGTTACCAAAGCAATCATATATATCAGACAATGGACTGTAAACTTAATATTACCTCCCCCCTCCAACTTTTACCTTTGTACATATATCCCTACCAGATTACTATCTTTTCTATGGTTGTGGGTATTTGTGCAGTAGTTAGTCATGTTGGGAAAGGGTAGTTTTATAAAAGACTGTGTTCAGAAGGGCAGTTAAAGAAGGTGATAGAAGAAGGCTGCCACCCTCCATTAATCATACATGTGGACACCTATATTCTACTAATCAATCTAACTTGCCTGCTACCAGCCTCAGTGAATTAGGATTGTGTACAGAGCCTCAGTTACATTGTGAATAATGGAAAAAATGGCCTTAACTACTTTTATTTGTTCAGCTACAACTACCTGTTCTACCAGATCTGTTCAAGACTCTCCTCTTTGCCAAGTTCTGTGTGTGTGTGTGTGTGTGTGTGTGTGGCTGTATTTTTAAAGATATATCAGTCAACAACAAAAAGTAGGATTGGCATTGACAAGCCAAAGTTAATGTTCAAGGACTCTGTATTAAAAATTTATGAAGAGAAACCAAACAAAAGCTACATAGAGCATTCAGAGAGCTTAGAAACTAATCCTGAATGATATTTCCTACTGTTTGTCCCACCTATGTTTAAAGAAAAAGAAGAATCCATGTCTTGTGTTTAAAGGCAATTTGGAGCTCAATCCTAACTATACCCCACTAGGAATATCTCTAATGCTGATAGGAAACTTAAGTATATACAGATTAAATCATATTTCATATTAAAATATGTTCTAAAGTGCCTATAGAAAAATTCAATTTAAAATCCAATAGTATCAACAAGATTAATCGTCAGAGGAGTCAGATAAAGACTTAGTAGAAATAGGAAGAATTTTGATAATGCTTCCAAGTACAGGACATGGGAGTGGGAGAAGGGGTTGACATCATTCTCTTCCTGCAAGTTAAGGAAGGAAAAGTGGAAGCATTAACATCATCCAGTCCAGAATACAGAGTAGGGCTACATAATCCTGCATGAAGAGTAGGGATTAAATGCAGGAGTTTGAGGAACCACAGCTTTCTCTCTTTTGCTAAGGGAAAGTGATCTTAAGTGGAAACAGCAGGGACAGCTGGTGTTTGCCTCAGGGTCTTCTGAGGTTTCCAGCATCCCTGCTGGTAGGATGTGAAATGGTTTTTCCATTGTGGGACTGAGAATTATCCCTATTTTATATCCAGCAAAATTAAAAATGATTATGGCTGCAAAACATTTATTTTTCATAATCCAGAGGAAGTGAAAAAACCCAGTTTTCAGAAATTATTTTATAGTCAGTGCCTGAAGATTCAGTCTAAGCACATATTGGTAGGGAATGGATATATCTGCACACGTCCTAATGGCTACTTGCCTACGCATGGTCCGGGGCCAAAACTTTTGGTTTGACTACTTTAAACTAAAGAACTATACCTAGAGCCCCCAATCCTGCGACTCCATCCTTATGGTGCCCTGGATTTTTATTTGCTCCAGTTCAATTATATCAATGATCTATGGCAACTCTATCTGTCAAAGGAGGCATAGATCTGCCTGGCTGTACCTTGTGGAGCTGACATGCAGAACTGGTAGAAAAGCAGTTAAATATATAATAGAATCATAGAAAGTAGGACTGGAAGATTTCTCAAACATTTCAACAGGCATTTGTCCAAGCTGCTTTTGAAAACCTCCAGTGATGGAGATTCCACAACCTCCCACCGTAAATCTGTTTCACTGCTTACCTATCCATAGCTAGAAGGTTTTTTCTGATGTCTACCCTAAATCTTCCCCATTCTAATTTAAGCCCTTTACCTCTTGTCTGGTTCCCAGTGGATGTAGAAAACAATTGATTACCTTCCTATTTGCAGAAACCTTTTACATATTTGAAGACTGTTGTCATGCCTCTCTTCAGTCTTCTCTTGTCTAGACTAAACAGTATTTCAGTCTTTCCTCACAGCTCATGATTTTAGGCCTTTGAGCATTTTTGTTGTTCTTATCTATGTTTCCAATTAGTCAGCATCTTTCCTGATCTCTTAACAGGGGGCACATCTACATGTGCCCCTATGGCACCATTGTTACTGCACCATCATTTAGTACTTCCTTTTGGAAGTACTAAAAGATGGCACAGTAACAGCTGGTACTGCACCATGTGCACTGCACACAGTTATTATTAGGCACTATGTCGCCATAGCACCATGCTATAATGGGGAAACGCATCACTACAGCGACGTACCTGCAGTGTCACAGGTTTTGCCCACAGATGCTAAGTCTCTGTAATGTATTCCTACGGTGATGTAGCGTCATGTGTAGACATGCCCAGTGTTGAGTAGGTGGATGAGTTATTTCATATGTGTTACATAAAATACTCCTATTTGATGCATCCAAATATGAGGTTTGCTTTTTTTTACAACAGTAGGCATTGTTGGTTCATGTTCCATTTGTAATATTCTGTAACAGTGATGCTCAACCTTTTTCCTCAGCAGGCCAGATGGGTAGTGCCTGGTCCAACCACAAGCAAGATGGTGGTTTCAACGCAATGCCTGTGGCTGGTGCTGCAGCCATCATCTGGCCATACAGAGGAAGGGCAGGGAGCTTCACCCTACCACTGGGGGAGGGACATGACCCAGCTCCATGGGGAGGACGGGGGCATGACCCTGCCCCAGTCCAGCCTGGTGAGCCTCCCAAAGGGAAAAGGGGGAAGGCCCTGCAAAGGGAAGAGGGCATGGTCTGCCTCCAACTGGGTGCGAAGGCTTGGAGTTTGGGAATTTGGCAGGAGGGAGGGTGGCTCTATTAATGGCCATCACTCTCCTGCCACCAAATTTCCTGATCTGTGGGGAGCCCAGCAGGCCAGATGCAATAGCTCCATGGGCTACATTTGGCCCACAGGCCAGAGGTTGAGCACCCCTGATCTATAACCACCAAATCCTTTTCTACAAAATTGCTGCCTACTCAAATGTTCCCTGTCTTATATTTGTGCAGTTGATTATTCTAACCTAAGTGTACTATTTTGCACTTGTTCTTGCTCAATGAAAAATAAAACATCTTTTTAGACTGCCCCTTACTTGAGACTCTAGATATTATACGATGACTAAAATAACAAAGAATTCTTTTATGTATTGTTTTCAAATACAGCATGTAGCTATCTTCTCTCATTTCCAAATTTACAAGTTTTGCTGTTATGTAAACAGCCCCTTGCAAAAGCACTGGTGAGTAGTGTTTGTAATACAGATGAGTGAATGAGCTACAATGAATAATTTATTCAGTAAATTCAGCTTCTTTTTCTGCTCAAGGAATATTGCCAAGCAGCTTACAGTTCCTTCAAAGATATTCATTATTCAAAACTAAATAGCTTTGTTTTCAAACTTGTATTTTAGCTTCATGGATAGATCACAAACTGTTCTTACAGACTACTTGAGAGCCCTTATTTGAATGGTGTTAATTAATTTTCTTAGCTAAGTCATGTGCTATTTTTTTTATTTCCTGTTTCCACAAATATTCCATTTTAGTAACAATCCTCACACATGAACATGTAGAATTTAATTTCAGGTTATATTCAATCCCTTACTTTGAAATTCATTTTCCTCAAATATTTTTTCAGTAAAATAATTTACAAAAACTTTATTTAAAAGACAAAAATAACATAAATATGACTGAAATAAGTTAATTTAAAATACTCACAAAACATATATTGTACAGTTTGTCATACACTGGTACAGCCTAAATCATAAAGAGGATGTCGATAGACAAATGATATAAATATAAGCTGTTATAATTAACTATAGCAATTTAAGTATTGCAACACTAACCCTATTTCATTCAGAGCCACAGTTCTAGGGGTTTAGCTGTTATATCTATATGCTCCTGTAGTGATACAACAGTTACATCATAACTGTGGTTTCCAAACAGCAGCTCAGCTCCTTTAAAGTGGTTAAAAGTTAGGTTTCCATAGCCATAGTGTGCTCCATGGCAAGCAGAAAATTGCTTAACATGTGAGGTGAGTAGTTAATCTTTCTTGCCCATCTGATCAGGTCCTGACAGTTTTAAAGCTCTTACTCCAGTAAAGATAGCCTGAGTAATAATGTAACCAGCTTTAATAAGGTATGAACAGTAGACATATGCAAAGCAGCTAGGATTCGCTTCAGATTTGGATTCAGCCAATTTAGGGGACAGTGATTTAATTTGGTGATTTGAATCACTGTCCCTAATCGTATCAGCCGAATCTGATTTGGAGATTCAGCCACAACCGAATTGGCAGAATCTCCAAATTGAACAGGCTCCACCCCCCACCCACTCTCCCAGTCCCATCAATGGCTGCCCCAGCATCCCAACACTTAAAAAAAAAAAAAATCCCTATGCTCACCGGCTCCTGCCAGGTTGGGGGGCTGAGCCCCATTGCCCCCACTGTCCTGTGCTGCATGGGTGGGCTCTGCCATGAGCCCCCCAAGGTCCCGATGGCTGATGCAGCAGCCAGTGATTGTGGAGCTTTTTTTTTTAATTTTATTTTTAAGTGCCAGAACATTGGGGTCGGGCAGCCATTGGTGGGGCTGGGAGAGTGGGTGGGGTCAGGGGTGCTCATGTGGGCTGGGGGAGCAGGTAGGGGATGGGGCTTGGTGGGGGTCCCCCCATGGTCCCTTCCTCCCTCCTCCAGCCCCCGCTCCGCCCCCTACTTACTGGCATGCAGCCTAGGTCCAGTTCCCTGTGGCAGCGAGCGGGGACTGCCCTAATCTCCAAATCTTTTCCTAATCTTTTCTGAATCAATTCAGTGACTATGAATTGACTTGGACCTTTTAATTCATCTCCCAATTTGATTCAGATTCAGAGATTTGGCTACTGAATCAAGCCAAAATTTCCTCTGAATCAAATCAGCAACCAAAGCTTCACACAGCCCTAATGAACAAGTAAGCAGAGTCTGACTGCCCCCTCTGAGTAAGAGTGTAACCAGAACTAATCAGGTGCAAATAACGGAGTGGCCACATAAATTAGCCCGAAAGCTTAAATTGTTTTGAGCAGTACTTTTAATATTAAAATCAGTGATTTACCTACAGATCACCCAAAAGTGGCTTCTGCTGTATTTAACTGTTGGACTATTAGCCAGTTCTTTCCTTTCTTCATCTTCTACAATCAGTCATATACAGTCTATGAACTCTTGTTTCAAACTTTTTTGTCTTATTTTGAGTCTATTATGCTTTTTAAAAGTTTTAGAATTGTCTTCTGTATGCTAAATAATTTTGATTTTATGACCTTTAGAAATCATAAAGACATACTGAATAAAAACAATATTTAAGCTTGATTTGTTCTGTTTCATAATCTGATTGATTTGAATCTGACCATGTTTATGGGAACATGCAACTAAATGCAAGGGAATATGTTCAAGCCTTTTATTTCTATAACTTTCACAGTATTTCTCAAGAGCAGAGACATACTGTCCTGGCTTTTCTGTGTTTGTGAAACAGGGCAGGTCTATTATCAGACATAAAGTTTTCTCACTTAAAATGTGAAGAAACAAAACAAAAGTAATTTTGATAAACACATGTCTTTTTGCACTTTCAGTCTATTCACCAAAATGTTGAAACAGGGTCTTAGGTTCTTGGACATTTTACAGTCAAGTTTTGCCTACTGGCTATCCAAATGCTGTGACATCTTGTGTCCCTTAGGGTGAAGTTGCACACTGCACTTAGACCATAATAAATCTGTGGAATGTTAAGCCATGTTGAGGTTAGAACCTGCTGTGATCAGTCACATGGTAAGGGTTAATACTGTTTTTTTCTTGCCTGTGTGGTTGGCTTGCCAACAGCCGCCTGGCTGCTGGCTCAGAAAGGTCTTCAAGGATTGGTGGGGTATTCTCACCAATCAGATAGTGGCAAGGGAGGACCTTGCCACACCCCTAACCTGGGGTGAGGTGAAGAGCTGGACATGGTTGAGGACTGCGCTTCCCCTCTTCCTGATTGGTCCATTTGCAATCCTGGGGTGGAGCCTCCAAAGAGAATAAAAGAGGAGCATACCCGGCACACATGCAGCTGCAATGAGGGATAGAGAGCAGGTGAAAAAGAGCTGTTAAGAGTTGGCCATCAGGGCAGAACAGTTGCCCTGAAGAGCCCCAAGACCTCTTTGCCAGACACAATTGGTGAGCGGCTGTGGAGTCGGTGCACAGCTTGGAGCATGGAGCAGGATCCTGGAAGCTACATGAGGCAGCTCAGGTCTCCAACCCCTGGCACGGGCCCAGGCACTCGGTGCATGAGCGGTGCATGGAGCGAGACTCTGGGAGCTGCTCGGGGGCAGCTCAGGTCTCCAGCCCCTGGCACAAGGCCAGGCAGTGGTGCACGGTGAGTGCATGGGGTCAGAGCGGGATCCAGACCCTGGGAGCCACTTGAAGGAAGCTCAGGTCTCCAACCCCTGGCACAAGGCCAGGAAGTTGGTGCAGACAGCACTGCAGGGAGGGTCTGGGAGCATCCCAGGGCCCTGGGAGCTGCTCGGGGTGGCTTGGGTTTGCAGCCCCCCTGGGCATGAGGCCAGAAACCTGGAGTAGGCCCATGCCCAGAGTGTCTGGAAACAGAAAGAGACCCCAGCACCACACAAGACAGCATGGGTCTCCTACCCTGAGCAAAAGACAGTACCCTCAGTGCATGTGATGGTGCACAGGGCCTCAAGTGGGGCAGATGGCCTGGAGAGCCCAGGACAGCTGTGGGGCTTCACCCTCGAGTCATGCATCCTCAGGGAAGGGGATTCCCACAGGGGAGGAAGAATCACCTCCCCCCAACATCTGCGAGACTAACCTCTTGGGAGAAAGCCCTGAAGGGGTGGGGCTTCCTGGGTTTTGGAGATTTTTTTCCACAGGGGATATTCTGACTGGGGCAAGGAAGGCCAGAAGGGCACTGGGGATCTTCTCCCCCCTTCCTTGTCACTGGGGCACAGCCACTGCTCCAGAACAGCCTGAACCTTGGGGTCCCTTACAGAGTTCATTTGCACCTTAATGTGCCTTATATTTTGTGAGTCAGCACCTCATATTTTGTGTATTTGTATTTTATGGTTGTGAGTTGGCATTTCAATAGAGTTTAATATTGCCTGATCATTATCTTTTGTTCAGGTTTACTTACCTGTATCCTGAGTTGGCAGGGGGGGGAGGTAAAGGACTGTGCATATATCACATATAGTTCCATGTGAAGGAGGGAAGCTGCGTGCAGCCAGCCATTTCACCTGATAGTTCACCTGCCCTGCTAACCTTTCCCTTTGATTGGAGAGAGGAGTACGTAACCAGGTACTACCTGGGTTACACCTGCATAGCTCTGGCTTGCCACTAGACAGCTGGCAAGCAGGGGTGTGGCCAAGAACCAGGACACCTGGGGCCTATCCTTGCTTTTGGTGGGAAGGAGGGGGGCTGGGAGCAGTGCATGCTGGGATGCTGTAGGACTACAAATTCCTCATTTTATCTCCACAGAGCAGCCGGAAGTTACCCTAGCACAAGATAGATAGCACGGCTCAGAGTTAACTACCACCTGAAGTGGTGTAACTTGGAGATGCTTAGAGGATACTTAGCACAAGTTAACAAGCAAGCAAACGCTCACATTTTAAGTGCCCTTATTATACCCAAATGTAACATGTGACTTTACCCTTTCTGAACATAACTTAGGACTCAGAAGTGTTGGTACTGGATTTATGACCCATTCCTGATACCTTGTTCCAGGCAGACCCAAACCCTCAGGCTGACCATGACTTCTTCCATTCAAAAATAGGCAAATTGTATTGATACACAGTGATAACAGATAAGAGTAATGCAGGAAAAGCAAACAAAATAACCCTTCCAATCCTACTTATCTACCATTTCCAGGGTTCTCACAGAGGAACAGTACATCTGGCCAGTATGTGATTGCCACCTTGTAGTTCTTTCATACATGCCTGCAGTCTTGGAGGTCAAGGGCCAAGGCCCACCCCTCCCCCAATGGGGTGGACAAGATGGGCCAGTGGTGTGTCCTTCTCCCATAGTGGCCTTGGGATCCCACCCCCCTCCTCACACTTCTCTAAAACCCCTCCTTTCCTTTCCTTTCCTTTCCTTTCCTTTCCTTTTTGTTTCCGTCTGATAACTCTTCATTTCTGGATATCATTTATTGGTCTCCCTGTGGTCATCATATTATCCATGTTCTGTCCTGGATATCCCTTTGTTTCTCAAACATATCACATGCATACATCTTTATTTGGTCATTTACTAGTGTCTTAATCTGCGCATCCCCAGCCTCCTAATTTGGTCCATCCACCAGAACTGCAGCTGGTCACTGTGACTTGATGCTACCTTATCTCTTGTTATAGAACACAGTTTGCATGGTTTTAATATTTCCCAGAATGTATGTGCCTGCTTGTCTGACAGTTTCAGTCACAGTGTCTGCTAAAAAGCTGAGAACATGAAACTTTGTCACAGGCAGACTTTTAGAAACCAGTTAACCCTTGCCATTCCCCAGGGCTATTGTTCTAATGCAATGTTTACTCTACGTACAAGCCAATTCCTAAAAGCAAATTTGTAATTATCATTTTCTAGCCATGAAGAGGGTGCACTGGGTGCAAAACACGTGCTTTACTGCAGGGTAGACTAATTAGCTCCACACTAAAGCTTCACCATCTACACATGTGCTGTCTCAGGGCACAGTAAATTAATTCACTCTGCTGTAAGATGGTACTGTCAAGGACTAGTCAACAACAGTACTGTCTTACAAAAGAGTCATTATGTGCAATTAAAAATATGTGTTGATGGTTACTGCTGGGTGCAAATTGTGCCAGGTAAGCCAGCCAGCCAGGGTGCTGGCCCCCAGCTCCTCTGCCACCTGCCACTGCCACCTGGAGCCTGGAGCTGACCCCCTCCATACTCCTGCCAGCCCAGGAATGCTCTGCCCTGGTTTAAATTGCTGCAGTCCTAGGCGCACATGTAGACACTATGCCCAGGGGTACTTGACTCCAGCTCAAACTGCTGTGAAGTTTATTGTGTCACATTAATTTCACATGTAGATGCACCCAGAGTTGACTAACTTTGCGGGAGGGGGGGCACAGTGACTTTAAATGTATGAATAGTGATATAGCTATGATTTTTATGAGAAATTCAGCAAGTTTGGGTGCAAGTATTCTGTAGTAACCCTTTTCTAGAATATTTTACTCTTCCACAAATTCCTCTTCAGTTCCACTCCTGATATAACATATTAAGCATTATGTATTGCAGTGTCTGTCTTCATCTAAGCAACCTGTGAATTTTGAAACCTTGATGTTTCTCATGCATGTCCTTTTATGCACTGGTCATCAACAGACCTGAGTTGGTCACTTGCTAACTGTTATTGTCTCAACTGCATTTTTAGAACAGCAATATCTTGGTAGCCTAATCTGAACGCTTCCTTTTGAAGCCTGATAAATCAATTAATTAGCTCAGTCAGAATATTTTGGGAGCTGGAGTGGCCAGAAATACAGAAAATATTTTAGAATATTTTGGCCATCCATTCTTTACTTTCAGTTTTCCACTGATTTCCAGAGTGCCTCAAGCTGTGCTTTCTAATTCTCTTCTGTGTGTCCAGCTGGACCCCCTCTCCTTGAAAATTGTCATACACATGCTTTTATTTTGTTAGTAAAACAGTCTTGAAACATGAAGCTTTTCAAGACTTTGGCTAAAGCAGTGCATACTCCAAAGTAGTTAGAGTTCCTTCTAGGGCACACAGAGAGCAGATCTTGAGGTTGCTGAGAGACATTTCTCCTAGTAAAAATGTTATGTAATTAGTTCACTTTCTCTCCATCTAATGACTTTCTAATTGATTAATCCTTTACAAAACACTTAGTTTGTCATGTAAAAATGATTATATAAATGTATTAGATAAAAATATGGATAGGTTTTAAAGTTTTTACCTGCGATATATATTTTATAGACAGCCTGCATCAAAATAATCATAAAGAAATATTAACTTTATCCTTATTCTGTTTACTGTTTGTATTCCTAGATTCATTCATCACATAGTTTGGCTTTGAAAGCCAAAGGCTGCCTCCTACAGAAATGGTAAATAAAGTTTCTATCTCTACTCTTGCAAAAAAAAAAAAAAGATTAAAAAGTATTCTCTAAAGTACCTGAATGTCAGAGAAGAAATACATTAATAAAGGGTTATGGCCAGTAGATCATTTCATCTGACCTTCAGTAGGCCATAGGCTCAGTTTACCCCTGTGTTGAACCCAATAATTTACAGAAGACAAGGTGACATTTGCATCTGCTATTTCAAATATACTTATCGCAACTTAACAGAGTGCAGAATATGAGGTGATCTACAGTGATATCAACCATCATTAAAATTGGGGCTAGGGTTCATATAATTTCTGATTGACATAGTCAACAAGTCTAATACTTGGTTGTTCTTGTTCAGCTAAATTAACTCTACACAAAATCTAACTTGAGAGATCCATATTAAATTACCTTTCCAATTGCAGTTTCACTTCACACTGCTCTGAGCCACGGTTGCTAGAATTTTTTTAATTAGGATTTCAGAAATCAGGGACAAAATGTATTTCATCAGTGGAGGTGGAGCAGAAGCAAAATTTAAAATAAGCAGTTATTTGCAGATGGGATATTACGGAGCACATGTGTACATTTATCATATCTTGTGCCTGAATATTTATTAGAGGGAACAACAAAAATTTTCTTTATTCTTTACAAATTATTGATATTTTTAAATAAATGTATAAATGTAACATCTTTCACTGATCATCATCATCCTTATATTTTGTCACTGTATATAGAAGTGTGTGTGTGTGTTTACACACGCACACATTAGGTCTGACAATGCCCTCCCATTGGAAAAACTCAGGATAGAAACCAGAGGGGAGGTAAAACTCCATAGGCCAAGTTTGCCTCTCACTGATATTTGAATAAATTACAAATTCCACTGAAGTTAATGCCAATGAAAAGATAGTCCTCCATACAGGAGAGGAAAACCAGGCCCTGCAGCTCTGGACTCTTCAGTTACATGAGCAGGACCCGCACGCAGATTCCAGAAGCCAGAGTGCTCATCAGTCATTCCAGAGACAAGCATGCTAACAGGAAGACTTGTGACATAAAGAAGGCTGACCCTGATGAATTTATAGAAATCATAGAATCATAGAAAATTAGGGTTGGTAGGGATCACAAGGAAGTCATCAAGTCCAACCTCCTGCTCCAAGCAGGACCATCCCCAACTAGATCATCCCAGAGAAGGTTTTCTTTAGCAGGGTCTTAAAAATCTCCAGGGAAGGAGATTCCACAACTTCTCTGGGTAACCTGTTCCAGTGCTTTCCTACCCTCTTAGTGAGAGAGTTTTTCCTGCTGTCTAACCTAAACATCCCCTGCTGCAACTTGAGACATTGCTCCTTGTTCTGTCATCTGCCACTGAGAACAGTCTAGCTCCATCTTCTTTCGAACCCCCTTCAGGTAGTTGAAGGCTGCTATTAAATCCTCCTTCAGCTGTCTCTTCTCCAGATTAAATAAATCCAGTTCCCTCAGCCTCTCCTCATAAATCATGTCCTCCAGCCCCCTAACTATTTTCATTACCCTCCACTGGACTCTCTCCCATTTGTCCACATCCTTTCTGTAGTGAGAGGGCCAAAAACTGGGCACAGTATTTCACATGTGGCCTCACCAATGTCGAATAGAGAGGAAGAATCACTTCCCTCAGTCTTCCAGAAACTTTAAGAAGGTGGCTTATGGGTATAATCCTTGAAGTTCTGTAATCTATTGGACATCATCTAATCTTTCATTGCTAAATTTTAGGAATAGTTGGTCATACACAAAAAAACAAAACAAAACAAAAATCCTCCTTTACCAGCTCTGACTTGAAAAATGGCCTTCAATGGATATTACTTAAGGGAGGATTATAAAAACAGCACCACTTAATTTAGAAAATGCATTTAAATGAATTGCTGAGCTAAGAAACAGGAGTTATTTTGACTCACTGGGCATGTCTACATGAGGCATTTACTGTGGAGCTGCCTAATTAGCTCCACAGTAAACATTGTGCATTTTGATGTGTGGCCCTATTAGGCCACAGTAAACTAATAAACTCTGCTGCTACAGGTTAGTATTTGTAAATGCAAATACTATCCTGAGGCGGAGTTTTTAGTGTGCGACAACGCACGTGTAGATGCTGACCCAGCTGACTGGGGTACAAGGGTGCTTCAGTGTGGGGGCTGCCTGCTTGCTATCCACGCACTGGAGTACTCTTGTGCTCCAGCCAGCCCCTCCACAGCTTGTTGAGCCAGGGTGGAGCAGCCCAAGGCTAGCAAGCTTACCCCCAGGCTCCCTCCCAGCCAGGACTCCTCCGACCCAGCTCAACAGCCTGCAGTCCTGAGCACACAGTCAAATGCAGCTCCCAGGTGCAATAAACTCCACCATGATATGCAGTTTATTGCTGCAAATTAATTGTACAAGTAAACGTGCCCACTGAGTTATATTACAAATAGGCCACGCTGTGTTACGCTGTACTTCTGTCACCAGCATGTAATCCCACTGCATATTGTTACGTGGTTAAGTGAATAACTGTTCTGGTAATGTTGAAATTCTTCCTACTGTAAAAGGTTTTTAACAAAAATGATGATGCAGCCTTTGGAAATTCTTCAACAAATCTTTTTTCAGATATTATTTATTGTACCACTTGCTGCAGAGCATAATCTCAGTGACAAGTTTATCCTAATAATGTAATTATGTACACTAAGCAATTGTATCTATGTATTATATCTATGTGGCTCCATTCCAGGCTGTCTTTGCAAATACTGCCAGTTGCAGTAGACTTCTTAAATTGTATGTGTGCTTATACTGGTACCATTCTTAAGGTAGCCTGGCACTTCCAATTATAAGACCATATTCATAGGTGATATTAATTTTGTCAAAGATTATGCTAGCATTTTCCTTGCCATGTGTCTGCCTCTGGCTCAGTTGTTCTGAAAATGTTCAGACAAAAAAGTCAAGACATCTCTAAAAATGAGGTTAGGAAAAATACATCAGTTTGTCCAGGTTAAAAAAAGCTCTACTAACCTTTACTTTGAATATCTCTTGTACCCTCAAGCTTTGAAGTGGGGACCTGACATTTGGTTAGCATAGCCTTTGTATCAGGACTATGCCTTTTGCTATCCCTGTAAAAGTCCACCCACAGCTAGCTTTTGCAACTTGTAGTTCGTACATGATCAGTAGAAACTACTTACTGTTGAGCATCTCAATTCCCTGAAGAGTTCACATATACTAGGCATGCTCCAGGCCAGGGTAGAGTTAAGTTCCAAGTCTGGATGTCAGTATGTAACCACACAACAGAATTTCTGGGTTTTATTCCATTTTGTTCACTTTTTTAAATCCTAAGATATTGCACACAAAATCTGGGTTAAAGAATCTTACTAAGACTGCAAAACCAATCACTGGAAAGTTTTTAAAAATGCCAAAATTAAGGTTGATTGTGCAGTCCTACTTCAGCTCACTTCAGCATATTCATAATTTTTTTTAATCACATGATTTAAATCCACAGGACTCCCTACCCCATTCAGTTCTCGTTCTGCTTAAAATAAATCAGGGCTACAAAGGGATGGAAACTCTTGTGTTTAAACCACTGGTTCTCAACTGTTTTTTTGTACCAGGCCTCATTTGTAAATATCAATAACCAGTCCTGAACCAGTGACCCTCACTCCCAATGCACTGCCCTGTGCCCCCATGCCTCTGCCCCCCACCATGTATGGGGCAGAGGGTGGGTTTGTGGGACAAAAGGGGTATGTGTGGGGCATGGGGAGCCCCCAGGAGCCTCTATATGGCTGGAATTCTTCCAACCTTTAAAAGCCGCGGGGTGACGTAGTTCCCAGCACTCGGGAAGCAGCAGCGGGATGGAGAGAATCCAGGCACATGTGTGTCCTGCACGCACGTGTGCCCCGTTACTAACTTGCTGACAGGAGGCGGAGGCGGAGGCGGCGGCGGCGGCAGCAGCAGCAGCAGCAGCAGCGGGATGGAGAGAATCCAGGCACATGTGTGTCCTGCACGCACGTTTGCCCCGTTACTAACTTGCTGACAGGAGGCGGAGGCGGAGGCGGTGGC
>NW_005841961.1:2283663-2283940 GCF_000455745.1 Alligator sinensis | reverse complement strand
AAAGGGATCTTGGAGTCCTAGTGGACTCCAAGATGAACATGAGTCGGCAGTGTGACGAAGCCATCAGAAAAGCCAATGGCACTTTATCATGCATCAGCAGATGCATGATAAATAGATCCAAAGAGGTGATACTTCCCCTCTATCGGGCGCTGGTCAGACCGCAGTTGGAGTACTGCGTGCAATTCTGGGCACCGCACTTCAAGAGGGATGTGGATAACCTGGAGAGGGTCCAGAGAAGGGCCACTCGTATGGTTAAGGGCTTGCAGACCAAGCCCTA
>NW_005841961.1:2282883-2283370 GCF_000455745.1 Alligator sinensis | reverse complement strand
GCCCAGCCCTCTTTCCTGCCTGTGCAGGGGGTCGGACTCGATGATCTATTGAGGTCCCTTCCGACCCTAACATCTATGAATCTATGAACCTGCAAGGGAAAAGCCAGGGTTTCCCACATTTTTCTCCTTTAAAGGAGAATCCATTATTAAAGTATGTTGATTCATGTTTAAAGTTTGTTCATGACCCTTTCATATATTCTTGCAACCCACTTTTGGGTTTCAACCCACAGGTTGAGAAAAGCTGGTTTAAGACACTTGAGTCATTTGATGCAAAAGTTGGAAGAAGTGATGAGATGCAAGTAAATGAGATACAAGATTGCAGGAAGAGGAAGGAAGGACTTTTGACTTTTAACAACTTTATTTCACAAAAGATCAGGTACAGAAAGCAAAAAACCATCAAACCACACCAAAGAGAAACCATTCCAGGACATTCAGAACATCACCCCGTGACAAACACCTTCGCAGTAATACACATCATGTCTAACAT
>NW_005841961.1:2265935-2269206 GCF_000455745.1 Alligator sinensis | reverse complement strand
AGGCTGCGAGACGCGTCTCACAGACAAAGAAACCGGAAGCAGAGGGGGAGGGAAGAGAGAGGAGAGAAAAGTGGGGGAGAAAGCTGCAAAAAAGCAAGAAAAGAGTCAGAAAGCGAAATAAACAGAGGCTAGAGACCTTTAGACAGGTGGGAGGGAAGAAAGAAAAGAGATAGGAAGCCGGGGAGTCTTACGCTCGGGATCGCCCCACGCAGCTCCAAGCGAGCCTGCTCCGCAGCGTCCGAGCGGAAGGAAGGAAGGAAGGAAGGAAGGTCTTCTTTAAAGGCGGCTGAGTGATGCCATGAAGAAACTATTTCTATCCTTTTGTCTGGCCCGTGCAATACTATTTATGTCATTGAAACAAAACTTTCATAAGTTGTCAGTGATTTTTGTTGCTTCACTTGTGATCCCAGTTTGATATGCAGAAGTGTTGAGCACTTGCAGCTGCAACAGAACCCAAGGGGAGATGGGCTTAGAACATATAGTGTGATTCATGCTCAAAGTACTTCAGAAGATCAGGTCCTATTTGCTTTGGACTGCACACCAAACATTAGGAGATACTTTTTACTTTACTGCCTCAGTATCTGTTTTCCAGCTATAAAATGGAGGTACTAGCACTGTTACAGGACTGCCCACACTCCAGATCCTTCATATATATGCCGCCCTTTCTATCTCACCTGCTACAACTCAGTGGTCATTCTATATCAGTTGGGAGGCTGCCCCTGAGCCCTGGAGTGATATCACTAGTGTCTAACCTATTTAACCAAACTATTAGTCCCTGGGTCTTCCACCAGCTAACATGACTCCTTCTGTTCCCTGCAGGCATTTTCATACCCAGTCAGAACTACTTGTGCCATGCGGGCACTACTCTGACTCTGTGGACACCACTTGTGACCCTATTGGCCCTATCGTATCTTAAGGGCATAAATGAGCCTCCAGCTCCCCCATAGCCACACCCATGCCCTCCAGTGTCCCTCTGTTCTCGTTGGCTTGCTTGTATTGGTATCAGCCCTCTTGGCTTCGGCCCACTTGTTAGCCTAGCTGCAAGCTTCTACCCCTGGCCCACTTGCTCTGGCTTTGCTTCTCAGCCTCAGCCTCTCTCTCTTCATTCATATTAGACTCAAGGTTTGATTCTTCTCAGACACTGTCCACCTCTGTCTCTCTATCTTGGCTCAGGTTTGGGCTCTCTTGGACCCAGCTTTCCTCTGAGCCTCTGGCCCCATCCTAGTTTCATCCCCCTCCTGGGCTTCAATCTATTATCTAGGCCTTCAGTACTCCTAGACTTCACCTGTTCTCTTACAACCCTGGCCCTGGCAGGGCTCAAAACCTGAAGTGCCTCTAAAGCCCTGCTAGATGGCCTCCTGACCACCTCTGCAGCTATAACCTGGTCCTCCAGTTAAACTGAAACAGAAATGCAAGCAACTCCTTCAAAGTAAAGTACTCAAAGCCCCATCTGGGTCACCATACAACTGAAAGAACCACCTCCCAATTTGCTGGCTCTCGCTCAGCCTCTTCGGGTACCAGTCCTGGCCTGCAGCTTCTTGTCCCTGACAGCCTGGGCTGGCAGGAGCTTCTCTCATTGAAAATTTCAGAGCAACACTGGACCCTCTACCTCAGGAACCCAAGTTTTTATCCCCTGGCTCCACTTCTTCCCATCAGGTGTACCCCTGGCCAGCTGCAGGTGTGCTCTTCCAGCTTAATGAACAGCCTGCTGCTGTTTTCTGGATAAGCTGCGATGGTTTCCCTACTGACTACCCAGGGCTCCCCTACTGTCCTACACAGTTAACTCCACAGTAGGTACTTGCAGCCCTATAGCTTCCTGGCTGCCTATTGTCCTGTAGCTAGCCTAGGTTCAGCTGCCACCATTTGCCTGTGGACCTTGTCTGCTATGCTGTCTCTTAAAGTAACAGGAGCCTCTTGCTCCTGGTTACAACCACCTTTCTGTATCATAGGAGTACTGTAAGCATAAGTCCACTAAGTTTGCAAAGCATTCAGTGATGAGCACCATAAGCAAAGACCAAAAGAAATTAGTACTTTTGTCCTTAAAGCTGGATTAGAATAGTATGCAGTAAATAGAGCTGAGACTACATGCTGAACAATAAGGAGAATACAGTATATTAAATAGCTGCTTGTTAAGTATTCTAAGTGTTCTTTGCCCACCCTTCTCATTGAATGACCTGAGGTCCTATAAAAAACATGATGTATGAGCATGTAATTGATATGCATTGAGGGGCTGAATTCAGTGTATACATATAAATTTACTATTGATATCCTCACTTTGAATGCTTCACTTTACAACCAAAAAGATACTCTTTAGCATATCTTTGTGTACAATGAATATAATAAGAGGAGAGGTCCAAACTTTGGGGGCCCCCACACCTGTCCGGCAGGTGCCCGTCTTAGGGCTCTGGAGGTGCAGGTGAGGGAGCTCCGGGAGGAGGTTAGCAGGCTGAGGGGTATCAGGGAGGCAGAGGATGAAATTGACAGTTATTTCCTTTCCCTGCAGGACCAGGCACCTAAGGAAGAAGCAGCCCGGGGAATGACCTCCGCAGCAGAGTGGCAGACGGTTACAGCCAGGACCGGAGTAGCTCACAGATAATTGGTACCAGCTTCTCCAGTCCAACTGGAGAACAGGTACAAGGCCCTGGCGACCCTGCAGGAGACGGAAGGGGAGGAGGAAACCCTTGGGCAGGAAGAAACACCACATTCTTCACACTCTGAACAGGTCAAGAGATCCAAGAGGAACCAGAGGAGGAGGCGACGAGTGCTCGTCATAGGCGACTCCATCCTGAGAAGTATGGAGGGGCCCATCTGTCGCCATGACCCCTCAGCACGAGAGGTATGCTGCCTCCCTGGAGCAAAGATTCGGGATGTGACGGAGGTAATCCAGGCCAGGATCAAGCCCACCGATTACTACCCCATGGTCCTAGTCCATGTGGGTACTAATGATGCGGCCAGGAGAACCCCTGATCACCTGATGGCGGACTACAGTGCTCTGGGCAGTGTGCTGAAGGAGTTTGGTGCACAGGTGGTATTCTCTTCCATCCTACCAGTGAATGGACGCGAAAGACGGCATGAGAACTGCATCTGAGAGACCAACTGGTGGCTTCGGCAGTGGTGTCTCGGGGCAGGCTTTGGCTTCCTGGACAACGACCCGCACATCACGATGAGGGACATGCTCAGCTGGGATGGGCTTCACCTGTCCCCCAAAGGTAAGCGTGTGTTTTCTTCTAGGTTGGCGGATCTCCTCCGGTGGGCTTTAAACTAGGCTCGT
>NW_005841961.1:2259608-2263318 GCF_000455745.1 Alligator sinensis | reverse complement strand
CAGACCAAGCCCTATGAGGAGAGACTAGAGAAACTGGATCTATTCAGCCTCCGCAAGAGAAGGTTGAGAGGCGACCTTGTGGCTGCCTATAAGTTCATCACGGGGGCACAGAAGGGAATTGGTGAGTATTTATTCACCAAGGCGCCCCTGGGGGTTACAAGAAATAATGGCCACAAGCTAGCAGAGAGCAGATTTAGATTGGACATTAGGAAGAACTTCTTCACAGTTCGAGTGGCCAGGGTCTGGAACGGGCTCCCAAGGGAGGGGGTACATTCCTGCCTAAGCAGGGGGGTCGGACTCAATGATCTATTGAGGTCCCTTCCGACCCTAACATCTATGAATCTATGAATCTATGAAACTGTTCCAACTACCACTTGCTTGTTTTGTCATAGACCAGGTTTCTGAATAGCTCACAATTTATAATGTGTTTATTCTTACTATACTTTATTAATTTAAAAAAAGCTATTGTCTGCATTTTAGGGATGGGGAAATCAGGTAAAGTAAGATTAGGTGATTTAATTTGCATCACAGAAAGTCTGTAGCAGAGCAGGGAATTAAACCTGGATCTTGCAGTTCTCAGATTATTGTTTGTCCACTAGACATCCTTCCTTTGCTTGTGGAGTCAAGTCAGAATCTTTCTTGTCAGCTAGATTCCCCAGCCAACCTTCTGCCATTGTGTTCATTTGTGGTGTCAGAAGCAAACTCCTATGCTCTTAGTGGCTACTTCTGCACACTGACTGAGAGGGAGGCTGGAGGCTAAGAGCCCCTGCATAGTCTTGTGTCCAAGGGATTACTGACAAGAGCATGATGCCTTCTGTCCAAGGCATGTGGCAATAAATAGACTTAACCTGAACCTCAAACACCCATGTTGTCCTCCGGTAACAATAAATAGTTTATTCAACCTAGAAATGAGCACAGGTATTTTTAACTTTCTCTGGACTCCAAATTCCATGCATAAATAAGCACTTAAGTCACATCCAGATGAGTGCAGCCATGTGGTATGTGGTGCTGCGTCTGAAGCACCACAGACTGTACTATCAGGTGCTCTCCACTCTGCAGGGGTATGCTGCCCATGCATGTGCTGCTCCAGTTTTTTTTTCTCTGAGGGTTTTTTGGACCCCTGGATATCCAGGGGTCCAAAAAACCCGCAGAAAAAAATGGAACAGTGTACATACAGGCAGCATGTGCCATTGAAAAGCAAAGCCGGGCTGCCTGGAGTTGTGCTGGGGCTGCCAACCAGGCTCTGCCTGGCAGGATTGTCACTGCTGTAGCCCCAGGAGACCTCCAGTGCTGGCCCCAGCCTCCCCTACTGCCCTTGGGGTAACTTGCCACAGATGTTGTCTGAGGACAAGTAATTGCAGTACAACGTGCACCGCTGCCTCTTGTCCCCAGGGAACCAAACATCCACACTTGCCTGGATGTGGCCTTATTGGTTATATTCTTCAGCAGTTGTGGATTCTAATCTATCAGCAGATTATAGACACCTTTAATTTAGATTTCTATCAATTAATTCCTCCATTTGATAAATGTACTTTCTGACAAGATGAATGGTTATATTTTACTATTTTGCCTGATGGTTCTTTGGGAAAGTATTCACTCAACATATTCTAAAATGAGAAGCCTGAAGGGCAAGGCAAAGTAAAATGGAATACTTAAGCATCTACATGATTTCTTTGCTGAATAGCTAAAATAATAACCAAAAGATCTACTTATGTAATGTAAAGAGGAGGAGTATGTACACGAATAATACTTACCCAAACTTCTTCAGATCCTAGTTATCTCAAAAATACTTTATGGGATTAAACCAACAAAAAGAAAGACACATCTTCTTTTAAAAGGCAGATGGCTCAAGGTTGCTCAGAGACAATGTACATTTTCCCTAAGGGCTAACAGAGGATCTCAACCATGAAATCCAGAAAATGGGATCAAAATGAGCCTGGTCAAAATGAAAATCTTTTCAGAAAAGTCACACACGGGTAGAGCTAATCCATCCTGTAAGTGTGAATGTGAATGCCTAAATACTGTACATAAATACTTATCATTTGCAAAGTCATTTCGGCAATCAAAAATTGCTTTAAACAAGTCAAAAGGGGAGTGTGGTTTAGGTATATTGAATTATCAGCATATGAATGTTTTTATGAAAAGCAATCATTTAGTAAGATAGGGTCTATAAGAGAATCTTTGGGGTACTTATATTGGCTTAGAGGGATTTGTTTACCAAAAAGGAAAGTAGGATTCATAGATATCATAGACATTAGGGCTGGAAGGGACCTTGAAAGATCATCGAGTCCACCCTCCTGCCGCAGGAGCAGGAAGTCAGCTGGGGTCAGAGGATCCCAGTAAGATAAACATCCACATTTCTCTTGAAGGTGTTCAAAGTGGGTGCTTGAACCACCTCAGGCGGCAGTCTGTTCCAGACCTTGGGAGCTTGGACTATAAAGAAGTTCTTCCTCATGTCCAGCCTGAAACAGTCCTGAAGAAGTTTGTGACTGTTTGACCTTGTCATCCCCTGGGGCACTCTGGTGAACAGACATTCCCCAGATCCTGGTGAATACCCCTGATAAATTTATAGGCAGCCACCAGATCACCCCTGAGCCTGCGCTTTTCCAGGCTGAAGAGCCCCATAGCTCTCAGCCTCTCATCATAAGGCCTGTTTTCCTGACCTCTGATCATGTGCATGGCTCTCCTCTGGACTCTCTCAAGCTTCTCCACATCCTTTTGAATTGTGGAGCCCAAAACTGGGCGCAGTACTCCAGCTGTGGCCTCACCAAGGCAGAATATAATGGGAGAATGATGTCCTGGGATTTGCTTGAGAAACATCTATGGATGCAATCCAACCTTTTGCTTGCTTTACTAGCCACAGCATCACATTAAAAGCTCATGTTCATCTTGTGGTCAGTCATGACCCCCCAAGTCCTTTTCGTCCATAGTGCTAGCCAATGTAGCACTGCCGAGCCTATAAACATGCTGCCAGTTTTTCTTCCTGAGGTGGAGAACCTTGCATTTTTCAGTGTTAAACACCATCAGCTTCTCATCCGCCCATTTCCTGAGCCTGTCAAGGTCAGCCTAGATCACCCTCCTATCCTCAGGTGTGGACACTTTACCCCAGAGTTTGGTGTTGTCAGTGAACTTGGCCAGTCTGCTTCTGATACCAAAGTCCACATCATTAATGAAGACGTTGAATGGTGTTGGCCCAAGGACAGAGCCTTGAGGGACACGACTGGTCACAGGGCACCACGACAAATGACTTCCATCAACCACCACCCTCTGGGTCTGACCACAGAGCCAATTTCTCAGCCAGCAGATTATGGTGAAGCCGAGGCCACAGTTGGCCAATTTTGCCAAGAGGTGATCATGGGATACCAGATCAAAGGCTTTTTGAAAGTCAAATATACGACATCAATCTCTTCTCCCTTGTCCAGGTGATAGGTCACTTGGTTGTAAAAGGAAATAAGATTGGTCAAGCAAGACCTACCCACAATAAACCCATGCTGGCTATCCCTCAGGATGCAGCCATCAACCAGTCTGTTAAGAATGACCTCTTTGATAACCTTTTCCAAGACCTTCCCTGGGATAGAGGTCAGGCTGATGGGTCTGTAGTTTGCTGGATCCACTTTCCTTCCCTTCTTGAAGATGGGCACCACATTGGCCTTCTTCCAATCTTCGGGCACTTCAGAGCTCCAGGAGTTCTCAAAGATCCATGCCAGGGG
>NW_005841961.1:2238323-2259598 GCF_000455745.1 Alligator sinensis | reverse complement strand
GCATTCCTGTCTTGTAATGGGTAGGGGCACCCTTTGGAACTGGTGAAAAAATGATGCAAAGTACCTTTTTAACAAGTTGGCTTTTTCCTGGGCATCAGTTGTCAGTTGTCCCATCTGGTTTATCAGGGATCCAAGGTTGCCCTTGCTTTTCCTCTGGCTCCCCACACATCTAAAAAAGGACTTTTTATTGTCCTTGATACTTGTAGCTAGTTGGAGTTCCATCACAGCCTTGGCTTTCCTGGTTTGCTCCCTGCAGGTCTGGACCAGTGCAGAATATTCCTCCTTGGTGTTGGATCTAGCCTTCCATCCTTTATAGGTCTTTCTTTTTAGACACGGGAGGTCTGCTAGTTCCCTGCAGAGTCAAGGGGCCTGCTCTGCCCTTCTGCTACCCTTCCTCGAAGATAGAATAGACTTAGCTTGACTATCCAGGATCACTCCCTTGAGGAGCAACCACTCACCCTGAACTCCCCTCCCCTTTGGGTTGTGGTCCCTTAGGGCCTCACCTACAAGCCTCCTGAGCTTGTCAAAGTAATCTTTCCTGAAGTCAAAGACTTCTGTATTGCTGACTGACTTGCCAGCTTTACGGTGGATGGTAAAGGTGATCAGCTCATGGTCACTGTCACCTAGCTTCCCTTCAATCATTAAGTCATTGATTAGGTCATCCCCAGTAGCCAGTATCAGGTCAAGCAGCGCTTTACCTCTCGTTGGCCCATCGACTTCTTACGTCAGGTAGAGCTCATCCATACATGAGAGAGCTTTGCTACTGCTCTGATTTAGCTGAGCGCTCTTCCCATGAGATGTCAGGGTAGTTGAAGTCTCCCATGACAACCATGCACCGGGAGTGCACAGATTCAGTCAATTCCCTGGCAAACTTGTGGTCAAGCTCTTGATCCTGGGTAGGAGGTCTGTAATTGACTCCCACCATTGTGTCCCCTGTGCCTTGTTCACCACAGATTTTAACCCAGAGAGTCTCCAGTTGTCCACCCTGGGTGCCAATGTCGGCATCCAGGGACACGTATCTTTGCTTGACATAGAGAGCTACATCCCCTCCCCTTTTGTCCACTCAGTCTCTCCTGTACAAGGTATAGCCATCTATACCTGTGGTCCAGTCATGGGTGGAGTCCCACCAGGTCTCCATTATCCCTATGACATTGTAGCTATTTATGTTAAGCATGAGGACAAGTTCCTCCTGTTTATTCCCCAAGCTCCTGGCATTTGTGTATAGGCAGGCAAGTGTTCCTTTAGGGGCCCTTGCCTTGCCTACAGCTCATTCCAGGGCTGGGGCAGGGGTGGGCTCCCTTAAGTGCCTTGACCTGCTGGCTTTGCAAGGGTTGCTCAGTGGGCCAGCAGTGACGGTAGTCCCCCCATCCCACAATGGGCTTAGTTTAAAGCCTGATGGAGCAGGTCAGCCAGTCTGGCTGAGAAGAGCCTCCTCCCCAGTGGAGAGAGATGGAAGCCATCCCTTCCCAGCAGCTTGCTGCCTCTCTCACCAAAGAGCAGACTGTGGCCATGGAAGCTAAAGCCTTCCTGATGACACCAGTGCTGCAGTCTTTGGTTTCCTACTTCAATCCTCCTCTCCCTCCTCAGCCCGTAGCCTGAGACTGGCAGAATCAAAGAAAACACCACCTGCGCCCGCATCCCCTTTAGCCCTGCTCCCAAATCCCTATAGTGCTTCATGACCCAGCTGGGATTGCTCTGAGCTGTGTCATTTGTGCCCACATGGATAAGGAGCATAGGGTAGTGGTCAGTGGGCCGGAATATTTCAGGGATCTTCTCCGCAATGTCTCGGATACAGGATCCCAGGAAGCATCTGACTTCCTGGGCTAAGGGGTCGGGGCAGTAGATTGCCTCCTCACTCCCCCTCAGGATGGAGTCTCCCATGACAAACACTTTGCGTTTTGTCTTAGGGAGAGCGGGGGCACTAGCTATAGCTGGCTACCAGAGCTGTCTACCAGAGCTGGCAGCTTAGCAGGCTCTACTGGGGCTGCAAGAGGTTTGTTGCAAGACTCCAATGGGACAGGGACCTTGGTATGGCAAGCCTTGGGGCCCTTGACCACCTTGGTCCAACCCCTTGGCTGGACAGCATGGGAGGTCCCCAAGTCCTCCCTTGTCCTGGAAGGTGAACTTAGTCTACCCTCCACTTCCAGGGGGTGAAGGGGCTGGTAGTAGAAGTCAATCTCCTGCTCACCCTTCCTGCTGGCATGCAGTCTCTGGACTGCAGCTTGGAGCTCCTCCAGCTGGCACACCAGAGACCCCAAAAGGGAGCAGACCTCACAAGGGGAGGTGGCCATGCTCCCGGGCCCCAGAGCCTGAAAAACTGTCGGGCGGCCACCGCAGCTGAGAGCCAGGGGCTCCATCTGCGTGGAGCCTGGAACCATGGGCTCCATCTAGGTGGAGGCCTCTGAGGAGCTGGGGGGTGGGGATGCCGACCCCAAGGAGACCCTCAGGTTGCGGCACATGCCCATCCACATTTTACTGGTGGTAGTCTGACTAACTGTGACTACCTACCTTAGGGGCTCACAGACAGGGCCTCAGGCCCTCCTGCTCACCCTCCTGCACAAACTCCATGCTAACTCACGTGCCAGGCAGACAAGCACACCTGTTTGCATGGCCCGTTCACAAGGCTCCAGTCATATGACTCCCTGGGGGCTGGGTGAAATAGGAGCGGGGGAGGGGCGTGTCCCTCCTCAGCTCGGACTCAGCTGCCCTGCAGCTGTCTGGGGTTGAGGTCCCGCCCTCCCTGCCATGGGCCCCACCTACCTCTGACCATGCTGAAGGTCCGGGTTGGGGTCCCGCTGGGGAGTCCTGGGGGTCCCTAGGCTCAACAGGGGTGCAAAAGGCTTCCACCTGTATGTCTCACTCCAGAGCCTGAGACAAAGATTATTTTAGAATAAAGTATTTTACAAGAGACAATGTTAGTTGAGCACATGACAGCTGCTTTGCCTAATCCCAAAATGCTTCAAAGCTGTTTAGTAGAAGACAGAAGGATTGTCCCAACAAACCCTGCATCATAATGAATGCAGTACTACTACTTCAATATGATATCATTTATGATCTTTGCAGATAGACTTGATTATTTTACTGCCCAGAGGGTCAGGAAAATATCTCATTACTATTGATCACTAACCTGTTTCAGAAATCCAGATATCAAAACCTGAGGAAAAGGGACAACATTCTGTTTTCAGTTATACCAGAGTAAATCTAGAGCTCATCCACTGACCTACTGATATTATGCCAGTTTTACCTCAGGGTAACTGAGCAAATCATGTCATGCTCTTTAATTATATCATGTTCTTTAATGTTGTCTACTATTACTTCATTTTTTCCCCATCACTTCTTAAAAGTAGGGAAACTTTTTTGAAGAAACCAGAGCTTTGTGAATCCATTGCTAATATCCTAAGCACTAGCAAGCCTTTTATTGACATCAGCTAGATGTTTAAGATAACAAAGTATTATCCCATGATAAATTATATTCTTTTTTCCTTAACATAACTGCGTCACATTTAACAACTGCCATTGGTGATTACATGTCTGGATTATTCAAATTTCTACCAACACAACCACCCTAGTAACTGGAAAAAAGCTACATTGCAGATGGATCAGAAATGGCACACATGTAGTTGAATAATTTGTTGGTGGGGCAGTAACCATATACAGTAAAAGTTCTGTTAACCAGCTTCTTACAAGCTGGCATGCTCAATTAACCGGCATGCCAGCTTGTAAGATAAAGTGAAACCAGAAGTGCCCACCATGGCACTTCTAGTATCTCCAAGCCCCCACAGCCCAGGGCAAAACAGCCTGCACTGCTGAGCCCCCACGGCCCGGGGGCATAACAGGCTGTGTGGGGCTGTATGAGGCCCGCCTCCCTGTCTCATGGGGCCCAGAGGGCCTGCAGGAGGGGTGGCGAAGCAGCGAAAGGGGCAGCAGGACACCCCAGACAGCGGGAGAAGCAGCAGCCCGGGCCACTCAATTAACTAGCATATTTTATTATCTGTCATCTCTCATTCTCGGGGGATGCCGGATAACAGAGCTTTTACTGTATCACTAGCAAAAAGTTGGCGGAAGGAGAACCTCCTTTTCTTTATCTGACTCTTATTGTTTGATTGATACCTAGCATACATAGGTGCAATTCCTCTGAGGCCAACGGTATTGCTCCCATTTATGCTTTGGCTGAATCTGGCCCTTCCTTTCAATCTCCTTTATAGAATAGAGCATTTTGGAGCCAGTCATTCCCAGCCAAATATGTATTTTACTACTGTCTCACTAATGTAGACTTTGACTTTCTGCCAAAATGCCTATAGCAGATTTAATTGAGTAAATATTAGAAGGAATTCACATTTTAATCATAAATCCTTCACTTAGGAAGCATGTTCCCAGAACCAGCTCCCCCATACAGATGATCATTTCTCAAGGAAGATATAGACCAAGCTGTTTCCTATGAAACCCTACTAACAGGCATTAGCCATCTCTCTCACCTGGTTAGCTGCTCTGTTTTTTTCTCCATTCATGCAAGCTTGTTGTCTCTATTGGCATATTTATTGCTGTTCTTGCAGGTATATGAACTACCTGAAGCATAACCTGACCACAGATGGCATAAAGCTCACTTTAATCAATCTCTTGCTGTGTTCCTGGAACTATAACTGTCCTGGCCCCAGCATCACAAGCTTATTGTGTCAATGTCCAGACTGTACAAGCTATCAGTTGCATGGGGCACTAATCTGTTTATTTTTGTACAAGATGAGTATTTTCACAATGTGGATTTCAAAGGAGAAAATATTTGTTTCTTATTTGCTGATACTTTGTTATTTCAAGGACCACTAATCTGTCTAGCCTGAGGGATTCCTGTGTGCTTGTATTTTTCATTTCCTAGCAAGTAAGAAGATACTTCAAAATAGAAATCTTTCAAAAGCTGCTTTAACTTAATTTTTCAGGAAAACCTTTGCTTCAGAAATAAATATTAAAGTAGCATGGATTGACCTCATGGCCAGCGAGATAGCCAAGCAGTCTGACCACATGGAGTGCTCAGCTTTAGCATTAATCCTTCATTACCCTGCTGAGACTGATAACTTTGTACAGCTGACCCATTCACCCTCACATGAGGACATTACAGAGCCAGAACCTGGCCTTGTTTTACTCACTTGGATGCCTTGCCAGCCAACAGCAGGTAGACAGCAGTCTGAATTGGCTAGTCCCTCAGCATGGAGGAATGTATAGTTAAAGGATGAGCATAGCTAGCTGTCTGCTACATATCCCTCTCCCCAAAGCATAGAGGCATGGCTGGGGGACAAAGGGCTTAGGTGAAACTACAATTCTCTGGCAATCTTAAACTTCTAGAGTTCATGATTTTCAGGCAATTGCTCCTGGCAAAATTTAGTGAAACACAAAAATTGCTTTAACTATGCCCTCTTGAGTCCAGCAGCCAAGAACTGAGGAAAGAGCCTAGGAGCTGCTACCAGTGTGCAGTCTATTTCCACACCATTAACACATGCTTAAGGAGCTGCACAACAGATCTCAAAGAGATTCTCTAATTTATTATTCATGGAAGGGGTGCTTCATACAATAGCAGCAACTGCTGAAAGACAGAATCCTGACTGCATAATGGCTCAGAGAACATCATTTAACTATACCTCTAGAAACTACTCTATGCCTTAAAATATTGTCACTTTAAAGTCTTGTGATTTCCAAACTTAAATTCCCTTTTCCCAGTAATACAGATGTCTCAGACGGCCAGTAGCAAAAGTGCATTAATGAATGTGTAGACACACCCAGTAAGAGTCAAGCAAGATCCTTATAGAAGGAAAAAAATAACAAGAGCCCATAAAATGCTACAATATGTTGCCTAATTATGAAAACTTAGTGACATGAATAAGGTAATGCCAATGAAGTCAAGAACAACTCAAGAAGAAACAAAACAGCAACTCAGAGGAAGGGTTTCCAGGATCAATCTATGTGACTAGACATCAGTGCTCTCTATTGGATTCAATCTTAACCACTTTTGTTTTGCTTTTTTTTAAATTAAGGCTCCATTAGAGATTCTCTGCAATTGATGGTGTCACTCAGTGCTCCCAGGTTGCCTTTCTCAGCCTGCAAGTCTCCCTCCGTGAAGCTCAGGAAGGACTTCTTATGGCATAGTCTCACAAGGTCCTGTATGCCCTCAACTCCAACACAATGAAGAGCTGACTTTTTGAATGGGTCCCTATCTGTGACTTGTAGATAATTGTACTCACCTTTCTAAAGCACTTTAACAAGCTTGACCAAGAAGTATAAGTAGAAAGATTATCACCTTCACCTGGAAAGTTCATATGTAAAACTGGTAGAGTGTTTATGTGATACACATAATCAGTGCTCACCATACCCACATGAGTAATAGGGGAAAAAATTGACATCTACCCAGTAAAGATTCTCTTAACCATAGGAGCAGGTAGGAGCTTTTCCCAGGTGGAAGGACCCTTAAGGATTGTCCAATAGAGTCCTGGGTCAATAGAGCATTTTGTATACTATTCCAAAGGTGCCTGCACCACAGGACCAGATGGAGGCCAAAGAAATGCAAAGAAAATTCTCAACTATGCCCTTGGGTTTCCTTGAAGTTCTCTTTGCACTGCCAAGGGGTACAGACAGAAGTGACAGTTTGCAAGCAATCTGGCCCCTGAAAGTGCTCTGCAGCTGTGACTTAACATATGTGCACGGCTACAGAGCATTTTAAAAATGGCTGATCATATGAAAAATTAACTGTGGTTAAACCAGGTATTAGATTAAGGCACTCAAAAGCAGAGTGCCTTGGGGAACTTGTATCCCCTCCAGTGTTCATTTCCCCTGGGGTGAGGGGCTTCCATTCAACCCCTTTCCCTTCTCCTCCCCTCTGGCTATTAAACAGTTGGGAGAAGCAGCAGCAGTTCTTCCAGCTGGCTTTATGTAAAGCGCCATGACTTAGAGCAGGGCCCTAACATTTGTCTGCACCCAAGGTGGCACAAAAGGAACCTAGTGTAAACAAAATTGGGTCCTATATGTATATGGTGAATGCCACAAAATACCTTAACCACATCTGGGGGAAAGATGGAATCATGCTGTAGTTCAAGACGTATTAAGAAGAGATGTACGTATTAGGAGAATAAATGTCCATCCAGTGTGAGAAAAATCTGGACTTTAGAGAATGTTATGAGCTGTATGACATCATTTTATCCTTCTGGAGTAAAGGATAAAATAATTTATTGTGCATTCACAAAGAAAGTGTGTCAAATAATTCTCTTTTGAACTCACATTGAAATCTACACATCTACCATTTTTACCTGCGTAGTCTTTTCACAGAAGCATATTAAAATTAAGACCCAAATTATCAAGCATTTACCCATATGATTAGCCCCACAGAATTCAGTGGGACTACTCATATATGGTCAAGCAGGTATGTAAACACTTGCATGATCAAAGTCAAAGCATGCACAAAGTTTTAATACACTATAGAGACAGTCCCTAGAGAACCACGCCATAGAAAAGCCATGAGTAAATCAGAAAAGTAAAATGTGCATTGTGAGGGAAATCTGTTTGGCAGGATTTTAGCCAAAGCATGGTATCAAAGGCCATCATTCTGCACAGTGATTTCACATGCATTTTAAACCTGTATTTTATGACCAAAGATATTTATTGAACATACAGTTACAGTCTTTCCAGTTTCCCTTGTCCTCAGAAGAGAAAAAGAGTAAATATTGTCTTAACTTACAAAGTGGTGTACAATGCATGCTCATCAGCTTACACTAGAGAAGATATTTCAGTGTTAGCACATCACACCAATCAGCAGTATAATTATATCCTTAGATGTGCTTTTTTCTGGAATTAGAAAAGTGACATCACAGCCAAGCAAGGAATATTTTTGGCCTCACTAGCTACAGATATGACATATGTTGTAACAAAATAATCTGTGTGTTATGCTGAGACAAAAGCCATTTTCAAGGTCTATAGAAAAAAGTGCAACAACAGAAAGATGCTTTTCATCTGCAAGAAATATGTAAAGTAATATTTAGTGCTGTCATAAAAATAAGTTTATGCTCTAACTTTAGTGAACCAGCAACTTACAATACCAATGTTGTGTCACATTGTTAGGGAAAAATACCTGTAAAGGAGGCAGAGGAAATATCATGTTATATTTTGGATTCAGGATTTACAAGGACGTTAAGGCACTGAGGCACTCAGCTCCCATGGAAAAGCAATGGGACTTCGATTCCTAAAAACCACAGATCTTTAAATGCACCAAGGCACTTGGCTCCCTGTCACAGAGGGTTAGTTCATGCAGTCTGCAAATTTCTATGAAACAGTTGTTTGATTTCTCTTCATAAACTTTTTGTAAGAGTCTTTAAACTTGTCTGTGGCTGAAAATTGTCCTTGGAAAGTCTTTTCTCATTGACTGATGCCTCTAAAAATTATCTTCCATGCAAAACGTGACAAAGAGGTAGTTCCTGAACAGATCTGGTACAGCGGGTAATTTAAAAAGAATTAAGCTTTGTTTGGGATCTTTCTTTTGCATTATTCATATTAGACAAGGAGAATGTGGTAGATCTACTCTATCTGGACCTAATAAGAAACTTTGATACAGTTCCTTGTGAAAAATGATTTGCTAACATGAGAAAATAACTTGTGCAAAAAGTATAAGGTTAGCAAAGGAACGGACTAAGAGAAGATGAGAAGGCATTGGGTTGAAAGGGAACTATTAGGCTGGAGGAAGATTATTAGTAAAATCATCATGAATGATCTTGGGACTGATCTTATTCAGTATTAACTTTTTCATTAAAGACCTTTAAAGAACACAAAGAAGCAGTGCATGGATTAATTTTGCTGATGATACAAAGTTAGGAAGCATCATAGCCTGTGGAAAGGATTAGAATATCATACAGAAAAAAACATGAGGGCTGCAGTAATAAAATGGGTTGAAATTTAATGGTCATGATTTTAGGTACTAATAAGATTTTGTGCTATAAGCTGAGGTATATCTGTAGGAAATGTGCAATTGCAGGATAAGCCACTGATCTAGTGGTCAGAAAACTTTTCTGGCTGCAAGCTAAAATAACCCACCCTAGGTTGAAGGTGAACAATTGTGGGAATACTGGGACCCACCTGCATCTAGCACTTCTTCCCATGGTAGCACAAGGAAAACTCCCAAAGCCACTACTTCTCCCCATGACAGTATGGGGAGAGTGTTTGGAGTTGAAGTACCCTGCCACAGAAAGCCACCGAATGCCGCCAAAGCCCCATGTCTTCCACAGTCTGTAGATTGCCATCCCCTACACTAATGTAATGCAACTGTAAAAAGTGGAAATGGAACCCTAGTATGTTTTAGGGCTGTGTAAAATGTTGGCAGCCATTTTGTTTTGGAGATGTTTCGGCCTGATTCCGCATCTGAAACACCAAATCCAAAATGAAACAGAAGGCTCTGAAACATCTCCAAAATGACACTAAACCATCTGAAACATTTCAGAAATGTTTTGGATATTTCAGAATTGGGCTTGCAGGGAAAAAGAAACTAAGATGAAGGAGGGGAAAGAGGGGTGGAAAGACTGTTCTGATATTGATATCCATGGCCAGTGTCTGTGATCTGTCCCTGAGGTCCCTCCCAATCCCAGTGCTCTGGGGAAGAACGGCAGCCTGCTGTTATCCTGTGTGCAGATCAAGAGGCCTGTGCACCCAGGGTGGAGTCTGGCACAGCCCCACAGCCCTCATGGCAGGGGCAGGCCCCCGGATCTGCATGCAGCGTGACAGCATGCTGCTGCTGTTGGCTGGGGCCAGAGCCGGTACCTGAGTCTGCTCGGTGCAGCCCACACCAAGCACAGTCAGGGGAGCTGCAGGAGAAGCCCCCCTGGCTTCCTGCCTGGCCCCATCTCCCTCCTGGCCCAGCCTCCCAGCACTTACAAAAAAAATAAAAAAGGCCTGTACTCACTGGCTGTAGCAGGGGCTCTGGGGGCTCTGGGGCCTCCTGACAGAGCCCTCCCCCATGCAGGTCCCATTTCCCAATCACCCCCACCCACCTGGCCCCACCCCTGATGGCCCCCCTGCCCAGCCCCAGCATCCTGGCACTTTAAAAAAAAAAAAAAAAGCCCCACATTCACCAGCTGCATGAACAGTGATTGGGGCCTCTGGGTGCTCACGACAAAGTCCCCCTGCACCATGTGGGGCAATGGGGGGCAGCAGTGACCACACACCCCCTGCCTGGCAGCTGCCACATTGCATGGGTGCACCGTGGCTTGGCAGGGTGCCATGTGCGGTTGGTCACTCGGAGCCCAGCAGCACTCAGCCCCAAGAATCTAATAAGAATAAGAATCTAATGTCTTAACTGAAAAGTTAACAGGAAGGTCTTCTCCAAGTTTTTGGCAGAGAATGCACTTCACCAAAGCACTCTCTACACAACAAATCAGAAGTTGTGCTTGTAGCACTTGGTTTAGCTTTTACCTAGGAGCAGTACAGATGAACAACACATGCATGACTGGCAACCAAAACTCCCTAGAGAGAATACTACTATGTTCTGGGGCCCACTGTTCCTACCTAACCTTGAATTCCTGCTCCCAAGTGGCTCAGGGCTGGATGGTCCTAGCTCAGGCTTGGTCTTCTCTTGGCACTTGCATTCGCTGTGCAACACCTCCCCAGAGAAGCCCTGAATACTCATCTGCCAGGTCTTGAGCTTATGTTCAAGTGTGGGAAGCTCCTGTCTGGTTAGCACTTGACTTGGGGGGAATTGTCACGTGTGGACATCCTTGAGGCTCCACCTCCCCTACACCCCTTCTGTACACCAACCTGGGGATCTTTTGCGTATGTCAAATGGCTTGGTTAATAGGTACAACAGCTGAGTGCCCCCTGGTTGCCGGATGATGACTTCTCCCAGTAGGTTCTAGTTCTAAAGTGTCCGGTAGACACAGGAAAATGCTCCCACTCCTTCTGCTTAAACTTCTTAGGTCCACCAGACCAACTGGTCAGGCTGACTGGGTTTCCTACACAGAGTCCCTGAGGCCCCCTGATTCCTCAGTCCTGGGAATAAAGTAAATTAATATGGCCACCAACTCCGGCCCCAGGGTCAATACAAACCCCCAAAAAGAAGAAAAAGAAAGAATTAGAATTCAGGAAGGGAGAGGTGTCTCCTCCCTACTCACACGCCTCTGCATGCATAAAAAGGCTTAGTCCCTCAGCATTATTCCTTGATCCAGCACAGGGTGCTACTCTCCATAAACACACCTGCCTCTTCAGGACTCAGCTCAGTGTCCCTGGCTCAAAGCCCCTCCAGGTATACCAGCTGCTTTTAGGCTGTTGCTCCCAGGCTTCTTCCCGGAATCTGTCTTTCGAAGCTGGCTGCCAATGCTTTCTGCTAATACCATCTCCCTGTGCCAGCCCCAGCCACATAGATAAATGGCTGATGAATCATGGGGTAGCTCTTCTGGCAGTTTCCCATTCTTCACTGCCATGCCTGCATCAGGTAAGCAATCCCCAATCATGGGGCTTTCTGGGCAGTTTCCCTGGGGCCACAGGACTTCCTGATGCTGTTCCAGCCCCAGGAAAGGGGTCTCCACCCCTCTTCTCTCATCGCTTTGTGACACATTCCCCGCCTTAAGTTGCCTTGGGATGCTTGTTCTGCATGCTCCAGGTTCCTACCTGAGGACACCTTGGTCTCTTTCAGGTCGCACTCTGTCCCTGGAGACTGGGTCCCACTCCCATACCTAGACAGGAAGTCAGTCGCTGTATTAGCTTTTCCTGGATGGTGCATTATCTGCAACTTAAAGGGTTGTAAGACAAGTGTCCATCTCATAATTCTGGCATTATCCATCTTTGCCCAGCTTAACCACTGCAGGGGGGCATGATCCATGACTAATTTGAATTCCCATCCCAGGAGATAGTATCAAAAGTACCCTATGGCCCAATGGATCTCTAGACACTCTTTTTCTATGGTGGCATACCATGTCTCAGCAGGGAGGAACCTACGGCCCGTGTATGTCACCAGTCTTTCAATGCCCCCATCTTCTTGGGTCAACACTGCCCTGATCACTGCTTCTGAAGCATCGGTCTGTAAGATAAAAGGCTTATGAAAATTAAGGGTGTGAATTAAGACATCATGGCACAGAGTCTTCTTGAGTTGATTAAAATTATGGGTCATTTCAGCTGTCCACCTTATGGGTCCAGATCTCTGACCCTTCAGTGCTTCTGTCAGGGGGGCCACTAATTCTGAAAAGTGCAGCACAAACCGGTAGTAATAGTTGGTCAACCCTAAGAAAGAATGCAGTTGCTTGCAGTTATGGAGAGTTTTGGAACTTTCTGATGGCCTCCACTCTATCCACCAAAGGTCTGATGACCCCCTGGCCCACGAGGAAACTTAAGTACTTAGTTTCCCTTTTTGCCAATGCACATTTCGAGGGATTGGCCATCATCCCTGCATTTCTTAATTCTGTCAGTACAGCCCGTTTGTGCTGTTTGTGCCCGTTTGTGCTGTGTCCATGTCTTGGTAAAGATGATGATGTCATCAACGTAGGCTGCTGTATATTGGACATGAGGAACTACTACTTGGTCCATGATGTGCTGGAATATGGTGGCTGCCCCGTGGATTTCATAGATTTCATAGATTTCATAGACATTAGGGCTGGAAGGGACCTCGGAAGTTCATCAAGTCCAGCCCCTTGCCCCAGGGGCAGGAAGTCAGCTAGGGTTGAAGGACACCAGCAAGATAAGTATCCAAATGTTTCTTGAATAAATCCAGAGTAGGTGCCTGCACCACCTCTGGAGGGAGTCTATTCCAGGTCTTGGGGGCTCGGACAGTAAAGACATTTTTTCTTATGTCCAGCCTAAAATGGTCTTGTAGGAGGCTATGACCATTGGTCCTTGTTTTTCCTTGGGGCACTCTGGTGAACAGATGTTCTCCCAGATCCTGATGAATACCCCTTGTGTATTTATAGGTAGCCACGAGGTCCACCCTGAGCCTGTGATTTTCCAGACTGAAGAGTCCCATGGCTCTCAGCCTCTCTTCATAGGGACTTTTTTCTTGCCCTCTGATCATGCGCGTGGCTCTCCTCTGGACTCTCAAGCTTCTTGACATCCTTCTTGAATTGCAGAGCCCAGAACTAGATGCAGTACTCAAGCTGTGGCCTCACCAAGGTCAAGTACAGTGGGAGGATGACATCCTGAGATTTACTTAAGAAGCATCTATAGATGCAAGCCAGGGTTTTGTTTGCTTTACCAGCTGTGACATCGCATTGGTGGCTTATGTTCATTTTGTGGTCAATCATGACCCCCAAGTCTCTTTCAGCATTGGTGCTAACAAGCATAGCACTGCTGAGCCTATAAGTATGCCACAGGTTTTTTTTGTGGAGTACCTTGCATTTATCAGTATTTAACACCATCAGGTTTGTGTCTGCCCACTTACTAAGTTTATCCAAGTCAGTCTGGATCACTAGTCTGTTCTCAGGTGTGGACACTATGCCCCAAAGTTTAGTGTTATTGGCGAACTTAGCCAGTGTGCTTCTGGCACCAATGTCCATATCATTGATAAAGGTGTTGAAGAGAACTGGCCCATCGACAGAGCCTTGGGGGACGCCACTGGTTATGGAGCACCATAATGACTCACTGCCATCAACCACTACTCTCTGGGTCTGATCTCGGAGCCAATTTCCCTGCCATCAGACTGTGGTGTAGCCAAGGCCACAGTTGGCCAATTTTTCCATGAGGAGGTCATGGGACACCAGATCAAAGGCTTTTTTAAAGTCCAGGTATATGTCATCAATTTCTTCTCCCTTGTCCAGGTGATATGTCACCTGGTCATAGAAGGAGATAAGATTGGTCAAGCAAGACCCACCCATGACAAACCCGTGTTGGCTATCCCCCAGGATGTTGCCCTCATCCAGCTTGTCCAGAAGGGTCTCCTTGATAATTTTCTTGAGAATCTTACCAGGGATTAAGGTCAGCTGATTGGCCTGATATACTTTCTGCCCTTTCTTGAAGATTGGTACCACATTGGCTTTCTTCCATTCTTCAGGTACTTCACCTGAGCACCACGAATTTTCGAATATTTTTGTCAATGGCTGAGCTATAACACCTGCCGGGTCCTTGAGTACCCTAGGGTGTAATCTGTCAGCACCAGCTGACTTGAAGGTGTCCAGCCCCTCAAGGTGATCCTTTACTAGATCAACACTGATGCTGGGTATAAATACGCCCTCACCCTGGCCATCCCACATCTTGCTAGGCAGGGCAGTCTCAATGAGCTGCTGAAAGACTGATGTGAAGTACCCGTTAAGCAGGTTGGCCTTTTCCTGGGTGTCAGTTATCAGCTGTCCCATTTGGTTCAGTTCAGCAGGGGTCGAATGTTACCTTTGCTTTTTTTCTGACTCCCTACATATCTGAAAAAGGACTTTTTGTTATCCTTGATATGGGAAGCCAGGTGGAGCTTGGTTGCAGCTTTGGCTTTCCTGATTCGCTCCCTGCAGCTATGGACCAGTGCTGAGTAATCTTCCTTGGAGGTAATTCCAACCTTCCATCCTTTATACGTCTCTCTTTTGAGGCGTAGGAGGTCTTCGAGTTCCCTGCTGAGCCAAGGGGGTTGCTGCACCCTTTTGCTACCCTTCCTCTAAGATAGGATGGCCATCCGTTGTGCTATCAGGATTGCTTCCTTGAGGAGCAACCACTCCTCTTGAACTCCTCTTCCAGTCAAGTTGGGGTCCCTTAGGGCCTTGACAATGAGTCTCCTGAGCTTGTCAAAGCCAGGTTTCCTGAAGTCAAGGACTTCTGCTTTGCTGACTGACTTGCTAGCTTTGCAATGGATAGTAAAGGTGATCAGCTCATGCTCACTATCACCCAACTTTCCATCGATTCTTAGGTCGCTGACTATGTCATCCCCTTTGGCCAGTACCAGGTCCAACAATGCTTTGCCTTTCATTAGTCCATAGACTTCTTGAGTCAGTAGAGCTTGTCCAGGCATGTGAGGAAGCTTTGTGACTGATTGGATTTGGCTGAATGCTCTTCCCATGAGATGTTTGGGTAGTTGAAGTCTCCCATGACAACTATGCACTGAGAGCATACCGCCTCAGCCAATTCCCTGGTGAATTCCTGGTCCAGCTCTTGTTTCTGGTTAGGCCTGTAGTAGACTCCTACCACGATGATTCCTGAGCCACGTTCCCCTGTAGTTTGACCCATTGAGACTCTGGTAGTCCCTCCTGGGTGCCAATGTCAATTTGGAGGGATGTTTAGCTGTACTTGACATAGATTGCTACACCCTCACCCCTTTTATCTGCATTATATAGTCATCTATACCTGTGGACCAGTCATAGATGGAGTCCCACCAGGTCTCTGTTATCCCTATGAGGTCATAGTTATTTTTGTTTAGCAGGAGGACCCGTTCCTCCTATTTATTCCCCAAGCTCCTGGTATTGGTGTACAGGCAGGCAAGTGTCCCATTGGGGGCCCATGCCTTCCCCACAGGTCATTCTGGGGCTAGGGTAGGGGTGGGTTCCCTTAAGTGCCTTAGCCTGCTGGATTTACAAGGGTTGCCCAGTGGGCCAGCAGTGGCGATAATTCCCCCTACCCCTGGCAGGATCAGTTTAAAGCCCAGTTAAGCAGGTCAGCCAGTCCAACTGAGAAGAGCCTCCTCCCCAGTGGAGTGAGGTGGAGGCTATCTCTCCCCAGCAGACCACTGCTTCTCTCACCAAAGAGCAGACTGTGATCATGAAAGCTGAATCCTTCACGATGACACCAGTGCTGCAGTCTCTAGTTGACTACCTCAACCCATCTCTCCCTCCTCAGCCCATGACCCACAACCAGGAGGAGCAAGGAATAGACCACCTGCTCCCCCAACTCTCTAAGCCCTGCTCCCAGAGCCCTGTAGTCTCTCATGATGTGGCTGGGTTTGCTCCAAGACCAAAGGGCATCCACACAAACTTGTAAAGGCCCCATGGAGTTCCAAACACAGTCTTGGCATGGTCCCAGTGAGCCACTGAGATTTGCCAATAACCCTTTGATAGGTCCAGCATTGATATGTAGTGGAGGTAATGCACTCCAGCAGCTCAGCAATGTGCAGCATCAGAAATGCATCAAAAACCACTATCTCACTAACAGCTTGGAGGTAAGGGTGGATCTATGGGGATGAAGGAGGCCTCATTGGTCCCGTGCATGACCTAAAACTACACCTTGCTGGGATAGGGAGGCCTGGTGGTTCTGCCTGTGGCAGGGCAGGGCCAGTAAATGCCAGGTTTGAGGACCATCCTGGTGAAAGGCAGGGCATCTAAACTCCGGCCCCCACCATCTGGTGGGTTACAGTGTTAATAATGGAGGAAGTAGTGGGGCCAGGCACATCCTTAGGGGACATCTGAAACCACTGAAGGTGCAAGACCCCGATGGGGAGTAGTGAAAGCCAAGCTTCAAGAAGTGCTTGAGCCTAAAATGGTGGAAGACCCCATAAGGCAAGCAGTTGAGCCCCTGGTGAGAGGGGTGAGTTGTGGGCCAGGCATGCCAATGAGCAGCACCTGAGTCTGAGGGGGTGTTCAACCCCAGAACCCTGAGTATGGGACGGAGCAGAGAGGGGCAGTTCTGAAGCCCTGTGAGTGAGGGGCAAGAGTTGGGGCCCTGTGGGCAGGGGCTCGAGTGGAGGTCTTGCTTGCAAGGGGGCCTGAGTTAGGTCTAGGTAAGGCCACAGGTGGGCTAGAGACCAATTGAAGGGCAGCTGCAGAGGAGCCACAAGGAGAACAGAGGGAAATCCATCACCTCTTTTATGGAGAGGAGCTGGGGGAGTTACCCAGCTATGTGACTCAGGACAGAATCAACACAGCATTTTGTGAACTGCCCAGTGCTCACTCAGATGAGGGTAGCAGGAGATGCCCAAAAAGCTACACACTTGCTGTCCAGGGAGTGAAGAGTAGCAAGCCTAAGGACCCTCCAGGTGAGGGCAGGGTGAATGTGGTCCCAGGGAAAGAAGGGGTGGTATGAGTGAGGCCCAGAAAGGGTGGGATGAAAGAGACTGGGTGAGAGCCAGTGGAGAGTGATAGGCCTCTGTGAGAGGGAGGCAGTATGAGCATTGCCCTAGCAGGGTATAGTGAGTGAGACTCAATGCTGTGATGAGTTGGGCCCGACCTGAGGCCAGAGCTTAGCACAGCTATGAGCAACATCCGTGAGGCTTGGGCCATAGTGTAGGGATGAAACAGAGCTGCAGAGGTCCCCCTAAACATCAGGGTGCAAAATGGACAGCCTCCCTCCGAATTAACACCATAATTATGTATTATCAAGGCATGGTAGGAAAGAGAGGCAGGTGGTTAACCCAGGGACAGGTGGGTGGGCCAACATAAAACTGGCCTCGGGAAGACCCCACCTGTTACAGCCAAATTACCCCTTGAACTAACACCTTGCTGAGTTCCTTGCATACCTTGTCATGGAGATGATGGGGGGCATGGGTCACCACCTCTCTCTCATCATCACCCCATCCAGTGTATCAATCTCATGCTGGATGCCTTGGACCCACCTGGGCTCATCCCAGAAGACGTCCCTAAATTTTCTTACTTCTGAAGGAGGGGTTAGTTCCTCATTGATGTATATCTGATCTTCCACCTCCACTTTGGACCCTTCCTTGGTGCAACTTTGAGGCTCTAATTCCACTGTATCACCTTCGGTGAGGGGCAACTATCTCTCCAGGTGAGGGCTAACCATCCCTCCAGCTCTTGCCATTCCCTGACGAGATTCACTGATATATATCTGCTTCTCTCGGTGGTGTCCCGGTCAGTGTACTTTGTAATCCACAGGGCCTACCCACCAGATTATTTCAAAGGGGTCCTGCCAATGGGTGAGGAGTTTGCTTGTGGAGGTTGGCCACAGGACCAGGACCTTTTGCCCCTCTCTAAACTCCTGCAATTTGGCTCGGGTGTCATACCTCTCCTTTTGTTGGTGTTGGGCTTTTTCTAAGTTTTCATGGGCAAGCTGCTGGGCCACCTGCAAGCGATTCTGGAATTCTTGACAGTAAGGTTCTGCAGTTCTGATATTTTCCCCTGGACTCTCCCATTTGTCCCTTAAGGCTTGGAGGGGACCCCAGGGGTTACATCCCAACACTAGCTCAAAGGGGGAGTATTTCAATGAATCTTGGGGGGCATACCTAATTGCAAAAAAGTAGTAAGGGGAGAAGGAAATCCCACTTACATGGATCTTTCTGAATGCTATGGTGTAACATCCTTTTCAGTGTGCCATTGAGACATTCCATGAGACCATTCATCTGCAGATAATTCACAGAGATCTTTAAGTGCTTAATGCCTAATGTCCAGCACACAACCCACAGTACCCCTGACAAAGTTCTGCCCTATGTCCATCAGGATCTCTTTGGGGATTCCAACCTGTGAGATCCATTTTATCAGCTCCTCAGCAATCCAACGGGCCATGACAGCATGGAGGGGTTCCACCTCTGGATTCCAAATGGCATAATCCATAAATGCAAGAATGTATTGGTGCCCGGCACTGCTCTTCAGAAATGGGCCTACAACATCCATAGTGATACTAAAAAAAGAGATGTAGATAATGGTCAATGGCTGCAAAGGTGCTTGCATTGAAGGGTCATCCCTTGTTTTTTGGCAGTCGGGGCAGGCCACACATATATGTGTGACCTCTTCGGCCAAACCAGGCCAAAATAACCATCAGGTTACCCAGGCTATCATCCTGTCACATCCTATGTGCCCTCCTGTGGGCATTCAATGGGCTAACTGCCACATCAATGGCCAAAATGGCACAGGAACCATTAACTGTCCTCCCTCCTACCCAGCTTCCCTGTCCCCCCAAACTCTATATACTAAATGATTTTTTACCTCATAACTGTGAGATCCTGAAGAAGGGACCGGCTGGACTTCATCCTGTGTCAACAACCACTCTCAGATGGTGCGGAGCTCTTCATCTTCTTTTTGGGCATTTTGGAACTGTGCCTTGCTCACAGCATTCCACAAGTCAACGCCTTCTATATCATCTGAGGAATCCTCATCTTCCTCAAATTCTCCTATCCACCCTTCTCTGCTTTTCAGACAGTGTCATTCAGTCTTGGCATCCCTTACTCAGTCAAGGATGTCATATATGGGGGTACAATCCGGTCCTAACAACATCTCACATGCCAGCCAGGGAGCTACCCCAACCTGTAGTTTGCACTGATGTTCCATTACCCTTAAGCACACCCACTGCCACTCAAATTGCTCAGCTACTCTGTGAAGGCAAGACGCCCTCACCAGAAAGAATTTTCAAGCCAGTCATAGAAGTACCAGATCCACTTGGACCAATGACTGGGACCATCTGGAATCCAGGGTTGCCTCTCCACCCATGCTGTTACTACAGTATGGCTCCACATGGCATTCTCTCCTCCAGCCACATAGCTACAGTCCATCACTTCTGTCATTTCAGGTTTATTTACTTTTTCTCCTAGGCCTGAGGCAGGGTATCAGGTTTCCACCATTCTCTTGAAGTGCTCCAGCAGTCTTTGGAGAAGCGGCCCATCTTCCCATACCAGAAGCAGATGGTTTCTCATGACCCAGCCTTGTTTTGAAGGCACTTCTTGTCACTTTCTCATGGATTGCTGCTCCCTTGGATCAGGGCAAACCGTTTCCAGGCTTATTCACCCTCTGAGACTGCAAAGGCCTCTGCCAGCCTCAGTGCCTCTTCACAGTCTTGGGATAAATGGTGTTGGCCCCAACATTGAGTGTGATCCTCCAAATCGCTCAAAAATTGCTCAAGGAGTACCTGATTGGTAAAATCATCCTGATTGTACAATGAGGGCCTCAGCCATTTATTCATAAGGTCCTTGAGCAACTGCAGCAGGACCTGAGGTCATTGCTCATCACAACCTTTTTTGGCTCAAATAGCCACCTGTAATATTCTGAATTAATCTCTAATCTGTAGAGTATCACTGCCTTGACTCATTCATAATCGCAGGCTTCATCTCAGGGCATGGCCCTGTATGTGGCTTGTACCTTACCTATAACTAAGGCCCCAAGCTGGCTCATCCAGTAGCCTTTCTGTAATCCTGCTTGTATTGCAGTACACTCAAATGACTTGATATAGGCTTTGGGGTCATCCTCCTGTGTCATTTTTGGCATTTTAAAGAATGATAGGTTATGTTGTAACCAGTCCTGCTGTCAGGCAACCTGTTGTTGGTGGATCTCTAGGATTTGGGTGATTGTCTGTAAGTTCTGTCCTAACAGTTTGGGGTGATCCATCCTTGCTGGCTGTATTGCACCTGACTTGGTTCTGGTCAAGTCTTCTTCAAGGTTCCCAACCAATGCTCCACTTTGTCCTGGCCTAAGCTTGGGTACCTGCTCCATGGTGGCTAGGGGCCAGATGGTCCTAGCTCGGGCTTGGTAAAAAGACTGAAAAACAACTTTTATGAGGAGAGGTTAAAGGTATGTTTAGTTTGGCGAAAACAACATTGAAGGCAATAACTGTTTTCAAATACTTGAAAGGTTCCTACAAGCAACAGAAAAGCATCATTCTCCCTTGCTGCAATAGGCAAGGCAATAGATGTAAAGTACAGCAAAACAAATTCAGATCAAATTTTAGAAGAAAGAAGTCTTCCAAACTAGAAGAGCAATAAGACAATGAAATCAGCTGCTTGGGAAGGATGATGAGTCTTCTCTGTTGGAGATTTTCATAAAAAGACTGGATAGGTATCTATTAGGGCTGTGCAAAATTTCGCCAGCTGTTTTGTTTTGACACTGTTTTGTCTCGTTTTGAGCTTGAAACTGCTGTGTGGGCCGGGAGCGACCCGAGCCCTTTTTTGTGCTGCACGCGGGCTGTGGCCAGCAGCCCGGGCACACCGGGTTGGAGAGGGAAGGCCGTCGAGCTGGAATTAGGCACAAACGTGTAGCGGTAGTTTAAAAGATTGTTTACTTACACCAAGATGGCAGTGGTGCAGGCTGGAAAGCTTGCTTAAGTTGCGGTTACAGACAGGAAAGAAGAGAGGTGGACTCGTGAACTCTAGCCCAATCCGGGTGAAGGCTCTGAACACGCGAGCCAGGCGTGTCAGCCGAAGAAAGTACTTGTCCGAAAGAGCTCTGAATAAACTCACACGAAGTTTGCTAGGCTCCGTGGGTCCTTCTGCTCACTCATTCACACGGAGTTTGCTAGGCTCCGTGGGTCCAGTTCTTTTGCACGTGGGAAGGGATACGTCTGGATTGCGCTCGGCGATGGGGAGAGGCTAGAGGTTGATCAGACCTCTGTTGCCTGCTTTAAATGCACTGGGTCCGTAAGGATCCGCAACGCTTAGAGATCTTCACACAGCGTGAAGTCTCCTCCTCCCGGTGTTCGTGGAGTCCTCCAAC
>NW_005841961.1:2236761-2237363 GCF_000455745.1 Alligator sinensis | reverse complement strand
GCGCGGCGCCGCGAGGGAACCCCGCCGCCAATGACGCTGCATCGATGGGTGGGGTTGCCGGAGACAACGCTGCGCCGATGGGCGGAGTTGCTGACTGAACTCTCGCGGGTTCCTCCGAAGCTCCACCCTTCTTTTCTGGCCTCTCCACGCGGCTCTCCTTCGGCTCGGCGCCATCTTGGGCTGGCGCTCCGAGATCTTTTTTCTCAACCGCTTCTTTGACCGCTTGAACGGCCATACGCAGCTGGGCTGTTAAACTTAAATTCTTCATCATTAAATCAGTAATTGTACGGAGAGTTGTACTCAGTTCTCCCCCCTTGTCGTACCATGGGGCCACCATCTCATCCGTGGCGCGCTCCTCCGTCTCCAGATCTTCGCGGAGCTCGGATGGAAGCTCGCGACCCCTTAATCTAGCCGTCATGAGGGGAGGGAACCAGACGATCGGCTCCAGTTCTTCACTCTCCCGAGCATATCTTAGGCATCGGGCACACTCCCGGGTGAAGGTTGGGTTTGTTTCGCCCGCTGGGTCGGGTCCGGTGAGAGACACAGTATCGAGGGGCCTAAACAGGACCTGCTCGTCGCCCATAACACACCCGAACAACGCA
>NW_005841961.1:2214002-2236406 GCF_000455745.1 Alligator sinensis | reverse complement strand
TTACTTACACCGAGATGGCAGTGGTGCAGGCTGGAAAGCTTGCTTAAGTTGCAGTTACAGACAGGAAAGAAAAGAGCCGGACAAGAGTTCTAGACTCGTGAACTCTAGCCCAATCTGGCTGAAGGCTCTGAACACGCGAGCCTGGCGTGTCAGCCGAAGAAAGTACTCGTCCGAAAGAGCTCTGAATAAACTCACATGAAGTTTGCTAGGCTCCGTGGGTCCTTCTGCTCACTCACTCACATGGAGTTTGCTAGGCTCCGTGGTTCCAGTTCTTTTGCACGTGGGAAGGGATACATCTGGACTGCGCTCGGTGACGGGGAGAGGCTAGAGGTTGATCAGACCTCTGTTGCCTGCTTTAAATGCACTGGGTCCGTAAGGATCCGCAGCGCTTAGAGATCTTCACACAGCGTGAAGTCTCCTCCTCCCGGTGTTCGTGGAGTCCTCCAACTTGGGCGGAAACCACTCAAGCCTTTTATATGGCTAGCAAGCCAATCACTAGCCGCCACGTGTGAATAATTTAGAACTGGCCAATAATGGGACTTGAATTACAAAAATCACACCCTTTGGTTTGTGACAACCGCAAAATCAAAATGAAACAGAGGGCTTCAAAACAGCCTTGAAATGCAACAAAGACAGTCAAACCTCCATGTTCCCTCAATTTAGAAAGTGGAATTCTGGCACACTACAACCTGCTGGACATCTGGAATACAACCTGCCAGACATCTGACTTCCCAGGTACCTCTGCACTTTTACCTGCACTGTTACATTCCCCTCCCCCCCTGCCAACCCAGCCTATCCCTCACTCCATTTTCACTGACTGGCTTCCTTGCCTGCATTGCATGCCAGGCCAACCTCTGGCTTCTTTACTATTCCTTCCATTCAGGAACAGCACACACATACAGACCAACTGCAGGTTTTTACTCAGCCTGACAAAGGGTTTTTCAACCCAAAAGCTTGCTAAGATACATTTTTCTAACTATTCAGGGTTTTTTTTAATGGTAAGCATATAAACATGAAAACACAGCATAACCCATCACACACCACAAGTAACACATCACTTATACATATCCAAAACAACATCTGCACTTCTATTCATTCTTTTATAAAAAGAAAGGCTCTGTGACAGTTTGGCTGCCTGAGATGCTGCTGGTGCTACTGCTCACTAAGTTATTATTTTACCTCTTGTCATTTGAAGTGGTGGGCTGACCTGAGGCTGTAGGGGAGGAGGAGGCCTCAGCCTGGTAGTGGGGCACACTACCATGTCATGTAGATGCCCCAGCACTAGGGAGGGCAGACCTTACACACACATACACATGTACACAGTCACACAGTGAGGGTGCACCTTGACACAAGCATGCACAGACACACTGAAGGCATGCCTTAACACACACTGAAGAAGAAGCCCCTGCAGGACAGGAAAAAAATGGTCTGTCATAGTTTGGCTGCTTGAGGTGCTGCTGGTGCTACTGTGCTGCTGCTCACTGAGTTATTATTTTACCTGTTGTTATTTAAAGCGTTGGACTGAACTGAGGCTGTAGAGGAGGAGGAGACCTCATTGGGGCACACTACCATGTCATGTAGAGGCCCCAGCACCACTGAGGGTGCACCTTAACACCCACACAGTGTCCCCCCCCCCCCATGTCACGAGTTTTGCCTGTCAGCAGCTTGAGGTTGAGGGTCCCAGAAACCTCTGCATCTGTCTCCTTGAAACTTGGCAGACTTCATGACCTCAGAAGGGGCTATCATCCCTGCAAGTTTCATTCAAATCAGACAAAAAATGACAAAGTTATAGGCTGTTTCATGCTTTCCCATTATACCCTATGGGCTAAATGTTGAAACAGCGAAACTGTTTTGATGAAACAAAACGGAAAAGCAGTTTTGAATCAAAACAAAATTCAAAATTAAACACTGTTCTATTGAAACATCCCTAGTATCTATCTGGGATGACTTAGGAATGGCAATTTCTGAACCAGTTAGCTTAAATGATTCTCAGGGTCTCTTGCAATTCTGTGATTCCTTCCATGAAACCAAGAATTCTATAGATCCTTCCTGTCTACTAAATCTCTTTCCCAGACAGCACAGTTCTTCAAGGGTGACCTCCTATAGCCATCTGGGAGATCCCTTTCTAAGTTTCTTTCCCTGGAGTTCACTTGCTCTATTCATTGAGATCTCCTTTCTAGCATCAGGCCTGATCAGCTAAATGTGTAGTCTTTAATCAAGATACTCATTAGCAGCACAGGTGCCTGCAGCATAGCCAGCTTCTTTCAGGTGGGCTGAGATGGATTTATTTCCCTTTAAATAGACTCCTACATACAGAGTAGGCCTTGATTCTCTTAAAGGGCTTGACATGCTGAATTGTTATGGGCATATTGAATGCATAACACCTACCCATTGGAGTCAACAAATGAAAAGATAAACCAACTAACCTCCCTTGCTTCTTTATTCTTCCCCCATACCACAGGCATACACCTTATTGTTAATGTTTGCCAAGTATGAGAATGACTGATAAAATCAGATTCTGTAGCTGATCCCTGTATTTATGCTGTGAGTGAGGGGAAGATCAAGGACAGAAGCTAGATTCTACCTCCTTATGTGATTGCCCTAAAGGAGATAGGATTTGGACTTCTGCAGCACAAGTAGTCACAGCAGGTCAGGACTATCTAAATGACTTTTTTATACTTGCCTATAGAAAGTATAGCTAGTACTATCCAAAAATATTGTTACACAGACGTTTTCACCTAACAAAGACTACATACAATTAATGGGGAAGAGAATAAGAGCTAAGGTTAAAATTAATGCCTTTCTTTAATAAAGTCATACCATAGAATCATGTTATAGAAATTAAGGGCTGGAAGGGACCTTGAAAGATCATCAAGTCTAATTCTCCTACTTTGGGCAGGAACACTGCTGAGATCAAATGATCCCAGCAAAGTGTCTGTCCAGTCTCCTCTTGAAGACTTCCAAGTTTGGGGACTGTAGCACCTCCTTGGGAAGTCTATCCCAGATCTTGGTCACCCTTACCATAAAGATATCCTTCCTTGCATCCAACCTGAAATCATCTTCTAACAGTTTATAGACATTACGCCTTGTCCTCCCCTAGAGTGCCCTAGTGGACAGTTTTTCTCTCAGTTCCTGATATTCACTCAGGAACAGTGTACATAGTAAAATAATCTATATATTATAGATGGCCACTAAGTCCCGCCTCAGTCTTCTCTTCCCCAGGCTGAACAGTCCCAGATCCCTTAGTCTTTCCTCATAAGGTTTGTCCTCCATGCCCTTAATCATTCTTGTGGCCTTTCTCTGGTCCCTTTCAAAATTCTCCACATCTTTGTTGAAGTTCATCTCCCAGAACTGGACACAGTACTCCAGCTGGGGTCTCACCAACAATGAGTAGAAAGGAAGTATCACTTCCTTAGCCCTACTCATGACACAGCAGAGAATACATTCTAGTATACTATTAGCTTTGTTGACTACAGCATTGCACTGGTGGCTCATTTTCATCCTGTGATCAACCATAACCTCAAGGTCCCTTTCAGCCATTGTGCGGGCCAGGACATCTTCTAACCTATATTCAAGTCACTGTTTTCTTCTCCCCAGATGAAGCACTCTGTATTTATCCTTATTCAACTGCATTTGATTCTGCTCTGCCTATCTTTCCAGCTTGTCCAGGTCTGCTTGGATCGATATCCTACAACCTAGCATGACTGCTTTTCCTCATAACTTAGTATGATCTGCAAATTTGGCCAGCATGCTTTCCACATCCTAATCTGAATCATTGATAAAGATGTTGAACAGCACAAGGCCAAGAACTGAACCCTGTGGGACACCACTGGTCACTTCCCACTGAGACAATACAGACCCATCCACTAAGACTCTGGGTTTGACCCCTTACCCAGTACCCAGTCCATCTGCCAGCCCACAGCCCCCCAGTTTTTTTGTTTATAAGAGCATCATGGGAGACCATATTGAAGGCCTTTTAAAAATCCAAGTATATGACATCAACCACATTTCCCACATCCAAGTGGTTCGTTACTTGACGATAGAGGGAGACGAGGTTGGTCAGACACAACCTGCCCACAATGAAACCATGTTGGCTATCCTTCAACATCATGCATTCTGCCAGTCTCTCACAAATGGATTTCTTGACCATTTTTTCCAAAATTTTACCTGGTATCAAGGTCAAACTGACTGGCCTATAGTTTCCCAGATCCTCCCTCCTCCCCTCCTTAAACATTGGTACCACACTGGCCCTTTTCCAGTCTTCCAGGACCTCTCTCAAGCACTACAAGTCATCAAATACCTTCACCAATGGTAACAAGGAAAAGAGATAACAAGTTTGTAATTTGTTTCCTTTCTTTTCCAGGGGTGTAAATTATATTAAATGGTGGTTGTTACAATGGGAGTACTCTTCTGATAACTTGAATCAGACCAAAATTAACTGGTTAATGCTGCAATATTGGACAAGGGTTTCTATCAGCATTTACTCATCATTGGGATGGAGATACCATTATCAGCAAAACTGTGGAAAAGGTGTTTGAATTGGAAATGTTTTTCTTTTGAATGCTGGGATGCTCATGACTCTAGGGACTGAGGCTTTAAGAAAACTATGAGACACTGCGAAAGCTGGCAACACTTAACTTTTGTTAATCTGCCACTCCAATGGGAATGCAAATAAAGGTGAATTATCTAATAGTAACCAATTATCAAGCATCGTAACTGGAAGGGTGAGGGCAAGGGTCTGGGAGTGCTGGCAGGGAATGGTAACAACATTATATTAAACCATAGCTGTAAACAATTTGATAGGCAAATTATCCAGAATTAATTTTATTTACAACTGCCTTTAGGCATGCAGACACATACTTGCCTGAGCTACGCTGTGCTTTTGGCAACAGTAAAGAGTTGTGGCCATTGTTTTTGTCTCAGAATCCTATTCCATAAGTAAGAAAACATCAGTAATAATGTAACAGAGAGAAGGTTAATATAAGTAAGGAGATGATGAAAGTTAAAGCAAATAAAGATTCTTTTTCTTTCAGTAAATTTGTGCAAGGTCTATGTCTGATCCAACCTTGAATAGGAAAACATCTGTACTGGTAAGCACTAGTTTAACCCTGAATTAATTATAATTCTTTAGTTTCCACAACATTCTTAGTTCTTATTAATTGGCCTTGGTGAAAACCTTGGAGATCAGGAGAAAATGCCAGCCTTCTGTATGAGCCACCTGTTTCCAAGCTATAACTTGAAAACAGGTGGGAAGAAAAAAGTGCAGAGTACAGCTGGCCAAATGCTTCAGTGTCACCATCTTGCAAATGAAGCCGTCAAGGTGAGAGGTCTCTACATGAAATATTAGTAAAATTGAGACAATTCTGAGTACAATTGGGAAGCCCCTGCAATGCTGCTGCCAACTTTCCATTGAAACCCTTCCAATATTAGTTCGATACATCTGTAGGCGTTAAATATCCATTAAATCAATCTGTTTCCTCATGCAAGCAAAGCAGAAAAACTATTTAAAAAAGCAGCAAGCTTGAATTAATGACTAAACTAATATTATGTATGTAATGTAAATACAAGTTAACATTTCAAAATTTGCATTAAAAAACCCATGATTTTACAAACCTCCATCTAACCCTCTATTTTCCCATGCAGATAAATGATATTCTGTCAGTAAATGACTATTACATATTATGGGTCTTGTTGATCAGAGTACTTATCCAGTGAAATGTTACTATAACACCATTAAAAACATGTGCCCTGATTCACCACTGTGTATTTATTACCTATTAATGCATCGTCTTTCAGTGTGCCACGTTCCTGAGTAGCTATTTCATTCTATGCACTTATATATCCCTCAAGATTCAAATTCACTGCACATAAATGGAAAAAAAAACCCAGTTAAATATTATTGTCTTGCCAACTGTAAATATAAACATTAGTTACACACACATAACCCTGGTTCTGCAGATATTGTACAGTGGTGCCTAAAGTTTGGGATTCACCACTTCAGATGCTTATGCACCTTAAATTTCTACTGCTCTTCAACCCAAAGCACTGTAGCACAAGGTGCTCTTGGGAAGAGGAGCTTTCATGCCTCTTTTTATGATATCTCTAATAAGACTTCTTGTATATCACAGCAATTGGATTACTGTTTCCTGCATGTAGCCTAATTACATGTTTAACTAGAATATACCTTTTAGGAAGACATTCCGTCTTAATTTACAGTGATAAAAACCCACAACAGCCCTTTTTAATTTGTTCCAATGAGTAATTACCTTGCCAATTAAATATTTGTGCCATATTTCCTATTTTAATTTCAAGCCTTGTTTTTTCAGATGCTCAAAAGCACCTGCTGTACTGAGATTTCTGGTGCTATTCTCTTTATTCTAAATTATGGATTTTTTAATTTTAGGAATTTATGTAAAATTCTATTTGGTTATTTTTATGTTATTTGGGACATGTAATTTTCACTAGTGTATCTGAAAATAGATTTTGGTCTTTGGTAAAGTGTACATAGGGTATAGTGTACATATAGTGTAATTCCAGACAATCTAGTCTGGAAATGGACTCCATATATTTTTCCAGAAAGATGTATACATACTTCAGAATGGAAATGATCCTAGCAGGATGCGGGGCCCAGGGCAAATCTGCCTGTGTGGGGCCCAGACATGAAGAAGCCAGTGGTGGGGAGGGGAGGGGAGTGGTGGCAAGCAACCAGACACGAAGCCGGTGGTTGCAGCGCAGAGTCACCAGCACTATGCGGGCCCTGCAGGAGGGGCCCTGGCCATTCCACCTGGCTCCGTGGGGCCCCCCCAAAGTGTGGAGCCGGGAACAATTGCCCTGATTCCCCTCTGACCCCCCAGGGATGGCCCTGTTTTAGGATGTGCTTATGAAAACTCTTGTCCCTTCGTTTAGTATAATAACTAAGTTATACAGGATATGGATACTGTCTTTTAATTTAAGAAAGGAAGTGAAGTTCAATGCAACTTCTTTAATGCCAAGAACTCACTGCTCCATTATTGTAGGCATTCTCTTGTCATTTTAGATGCCCCACAGCAAAGGCAAATACAAAACCTTTTTTAACTGTTTGGTTTTCCAGAAAGATGGAACAGTTCATCTTCTATAGCTATCCTTTGCTACATGGGATTGCATGTTCTTGTGTATCTAGCCAAATAACCACCATTTTGTCAGGTTGTGTTTAACACATAATGCACATACTCCTCCATATACAGCAAAATTCACTCTAATATAGATCTTTTTTCCCATTGTCACAGTATCTGATGTCAGTTATTTCATTTATCTCTGTCTGTCTACTCTAGATTCCTTATGCTTTTTATTTCAGCAAAAATATTTCACATTGGTCTTAGTGTTAAGGCTTCCTGAAAATATAGATAAACTATGAAATATGCACTACCACAGTCAACCTTTCCTATAACCTCCTTGAGAGAGTCAAGGAGGTTAAAGAAGATACTGCCCTTCTAAATCCAGTCTATTTCCCATTATGTTTTTGCTTCTGTTTATTCCATTGAAGTTCTTCCTGAGGAGCTACTGAGGTAGAGATAAGAGTAAAAACCTGTTTTAAGTCCTTTTCATACAAATTGAATACAAAGTGAAATCTCCTGACAGCTGCTAAGTAAATTCTTCCCCTGTACTGCAAAGACAAACTCTGCAAAGCTCTGTTCTGACCTATTGACAGGCAAAGAATGTAAGTGGCTTGATAGCTAATGATATGTGGTTAATTACAGTGGAAAGCACTACACAGCAGAATGTCATGGCAGCCACATAATCCATTTAGAATGAAGTGATATATATTAAAGGGTTACTATGCACCTACCTGAAGTGGAAAGCATAATAGAAACATAATAGAAATAAGACAGAGAGAAAATGCAAGGGGCAAGGATTTTTGTGGAGGTTGCTCTCCCCAGCAGCTAATCAGGATGTTCTAACAATAGCTAGTTGGATCATTCACTGAGGTAGAGCTGCCAGCCTGAGCCCCCAGGCAGGCGTGCCCAACCAGGCAATTAGCCTGGTCAAGCTGCCTGATACAACCCCTAACAGAAGACTAGTAATATCCAGGTGCATTTGCTCTTTGAGAACTGGTCCAGTAATAGAATATGAATTGCTTACTCCTTGTAGCACCCCATCCTGTTCAGCAGTTGTCTGGTTTGTGTGGAGCTCCCCATCAAAGATATGAAGGCAGCATATTGACAGATCAGAGAACACGTGATAAAGTATATCTGTGCTATACTCCAGAGGATACATCTTGCTTATTTTCTCTGCCACCAGTAATGACTTTTCTACTCCAATGGAAGTCTTAATAATACACATAGATGTTTCTTGAGTACTTTGATGTCTTCTTGATGTGTTCCAATAGCCATGATCAAACTACACATCTACCTTCTCCTAAAATGAGAATATCATCAGTTACAGTCTGGATGCCTGGGAGTCCATCCTCATCTCTGGCATAACAAGCTGACCTGATGCCTGAGGCAAATCCTGTGGGTGGGTATGTCAGGGCACCAGTGGTGCCTGCCACTTTAAGAGCGAGATCAAGCAGCTAACAGGTGTTTGATTATGGCGGCCATTTTAGAACTTTGGCTGACTATATAAACAAGAGCAGTTTGTTGCTGCCAGGGAGATCAGAAATATTGCATGGATGAGTTGCTGCATGGGAACATCTTGCAGGTAGGAACAGGAAGCTCTGGTCCTGGGCATGACCTAAAACTGTACCCTGCCAGGAGTGGGTGGTCTGGTGGGGCTCCCAGTGGTATGGGAACCCCAGCAAAATGCCAGGCCAGTTACCACCCTGGTGAAAGATGGGGTGGTAACTCCAGCCCTCACCTTCGGGTGGGCTATATGATCCATCTAATCCAGGGAAGGCCAGGTAAGCTTCTTGAAGCATCTGAGCCTCCTGGGGTGAGTAAGCCCATGGGGCCAGGCACACTTTGTGAAGCACCTGAGCTGGGAATGGGGAACCCCAATCCCTGAGTGCAGGCAGGCAGCTTAGACCTAACCCAAGGGACCCAACTGGTCAATGCTAGGACCAGGACCCAGATAGGGGTCAAAAGGACCAGAGGTCCACCATGAGGAACGCCCTTATACAGCAAAGAAGCTCGGTGCCCCGACTAGCCTGAGATGGAGCCAGGGCTTAAAGGGAAGCCAAAGGTCCCAGGGAAGGGGCCACAGCTAATGGGCAAAGGGGATGGTTGTGTTGCCCACCTGAGATGCCATGTGCAAGGCTTGGACCATGGTGTAGGGGTGGAATGGAGCTGCGGATAGCGCCCCCACAATATTGGGGTATATAATATCCACTCTCCTAATTATCACATCAATATTATTACATCAAGGCATGGCAAACGAGTGAGGTGGGTGGCTGACCTGTAGACAGGGGGCAAGCCGGTGCTTGCACTGGGCATGAAAGCTTGCCCCTGTCACAGTGGGGGAAAGGGAAAGGCATGTGGTTCTCCTTGGGGGCCCAGCAGTCTTACCCAGCCAGGAACTTCTAAACAGTCTTGCTTGAGCTGTGGCCACCATTTTTTCTGTGCACTGGGCTGTTGGTCTTAAAGTAACAGCAGCTGGAGACTGGAATCCTGGCATGACAATACTGCTGGGAGGTAGACTCTGCAGGGGTTGGAAGTGAGTCTGGAACTCCTTTCACCAACCTCTAGTTATGCTGTTGATCCTAGAGCTTAATCCAGTTTACAGTGGAAGACCTAAGGGCCAGGAAAACACCCAGAGACGTTCATATTTTGCAGTACCTGCCAAAAAGAGGTAGCCAAACTTGTCAGGCAGCAGGATGGTTCACTGAGCTCAATATGCCAGATCTCATTCTTCACATCCCAAACAGTGAATACCTTTTGTCCAGAATAAACCAAGTGAATACACAATACTGACTTTTTTCAGTACTTCTTCAAATGTTTTGGGGTTAATGCAGATTCTCAGTTACCCTGAATTCGTTTCTCTACTGATCCAGTCTTCCGATTCACTCTCTGGATGTAAAGATACCTCTTGTTTTGCAAACTTTTCAGTCCTTTTCTCAGTTGCTGTACCAAGCTTGATGGCACACCTTTTCTAGCTATCTGGTATGTGTGTTTTGAACATCTCTTTCCTAACTGGAAGGTTTGCTAACTCCAAAACTGTGTGGGTTCATTCATGCAGTTATTATTATTTAGGCAAAATTCCAACTGAGGTCACAAAACATCTTGTCTGAATTAAGATTGCCAAATCAGCCTCCTTTTTGAGCTACTTCTAATCATATAATGAATCAACTGTTTTCCTCACACAATCATTGTGACTATTAGTCTATAACTTTGAAAAACATTTCAGATACAGTGAAATATGAAAAGCACAGTATAAAACCAAGTTTTATTATATTTTACTTTTGAACACAGAATTTTACAAAAAGAAAGGCAAGAATACAGCTATAGTCATCAATAGATAATGTACAAAAGCATTTTAGATTTCATTGTCCTCCATTTGTTAACTTGAGCTGATAATTTTCAATCTCTAGAGAAACAATTCACTGAGTAAAATGTGAATTTTCTGATGTGGATGATCTGAAGGCTTTAATTACTCTGAGTGGAAAGAGGGAGGGGAAGCTACTTTCATTGCTACTTTGTTCAAAATATTACATATTCCTTAGTGACAATATGAAAGAAATATTAAAATCAGCTCTATTTCACTGATATCAAAATTGCTCTGTTATAGCTTTTCAAGAAATCTTTACTTAAAGTAAAAATTAACATTTCTTTCAACATGAATATGTGATATTTGAGTCAAGGAGAACCACCAAAGTCATTAGGCATTTAAAAAAAGATGCTGATATTGCCTATAATAACAACAGTTTTGAACTAGCTACTGATATTTGTCATTATAACATATTTGAAAAAAAATTGGACTAATAAAATTATTATATAGGGGACCCAGGATTGTTCTATGTTCAATGCTCTTGTATACAAGTGAGGTGCACTCACCTTTAGGGGTATCCCCAAATACCTCTCCTCTGCCTGTTGCTTCACAAGTAAGGATGAGCTGAAATGCACAAAAGGGACAAACTCCTTAGGCCAAGGCACCTCAGCTCCTAGCAAGGGAAATTTTGCCAGGTTATAGAATTACACCTTTTATTGAGCTTGTGAGATTAGAATGATAGGAAAATTCAAGCTCTCATTGACAGAAAACAGCGAGCCTTCAAACCTTGGTAGAATGACATCAACACCAAAGAGAATCAAGCCATTTACTTTCATATTACTATTGAGAACCAGAGGAAAATTTGAGTGAAAAAACAAGTGGTGGAAGGACAAAGCAAAGAGATTCAAAAGTTTGCTTATAGATACAACTTGTATAGTGGCTTCAGTGCAAGCAAAGTGATCTATAGGCCAAGTACATAAGAAACCACAATGGGAACAACACTCTTTAAAGAAAGTTCCATAATCAATGTATGATGGAATAAGCCATTTCAAGAGCTCCTGAACTGAGATTCTTATGTCAAAAACAGTACCACTGAGGGGCATTCCACAACACCCCATTAAGAACTACCTTGCAGAACCATCAATTTATCAAGAGGCTGTGAAAACTATTAAGCAGATGAAGAACAACAAAGCATGTGGTCTTAATGGAATACCTGAAGAAAGTTATGTTAGGTGGAAAAAAGCTACACATTGTTATTATGAAAATCTGGAAATATGAAGAAATTTCCAGTGACTCGAGAGCTGCTAGAATTGTTACTGTATTCAAGAAAGGATATAGATTGGATTGTAATATTTATTATGGCATTTCACTTCTGTCCATCCTTGCCCATTCTTCTCAACAGAGTCACTATCCTCATTGCGGAAATCCTACCTGAGTCCCAGTATGGTTTCAGACTACTCAAAGGTACAAGATCTTTGTTGTTACCTAGCCAAAGGAGAAGTGCCATGAGCAACACCAAGACATTTACATAGACCTGACTAAGACCTTTGATTTCATCAACAGAGATCCCCTATGGAAAAGCCTGATGAGATCTGGATACCTGTCAGAATTTATTACTGTTATTACACTTCTTCACAATGACATGACAGCAATCATTATAAGCAGTGGCTCAGGAACAGACCCCTTCACAATTAAAACTAGAGTGAAACAACAATGGACACAGCTATGGACACCTAAATGGCCCCAGAATATGCCAAACTTTTTATGGAAGAAGAATTCCTCAACAACTGCACCATCAAACCCATGCTATACCTGAGATACATAGATGACATCTTAATTATATGGACTGAAACCCTACAGTTCCTGATTGATTTCCACCGAAAATTCCACAATCATCACCCCTCCATCACTTGAATACTCCAACACCAGCATTTCTTTTGGACACCATGATCAATATCCAAAATGGTAAAATACAAATCACCACATACAAGAAATCCACAGACCAACATACATATCTACGGCGAACCAGCAATCACCCGAAACACACCAAGAAAACAGTAATTTACAGCCAAACTCTCCAATACCACTGAATTTGTACCGAAGAGAATACCCATGATCACCACCTCACAAATTTCAAAAGGGCTTTCACCCAAGCAGGACACTCCTCCAGAGGGAGAAATCGTATTTTGAAAGAGCCACCCAGATACCATGCAAAGATTTGCTGCAGTACAAGAAGAAAATCCCCGCAAATTGCACACTATTAGTTATGAAATATCACCCTTCCCTGGAACCTACATGGAAAATCCTCAAACATTTGCAATGCATACTAGAAGAAGACCCATTCTTAAAAAGAGCTTTCCAGAGCCACCCATCCTAGCCTTTAACCAAGCACTGAACCTCACTAATCTCATCACCAGAAGCAAACTCCCTATGACCCAAACCACACCTAACGGATCCAGACCACACCAGGAGAAGAATTGCAAAACCTGCCAACACATCTCTACCACTCCCACAAAAACCACACCCCACAACAGAACCATCACCATTCCAGGATCTTGCACCTGCACCTCCAGAAATGTTACATATCTCATACAGTTCACCAAATTCCCTGATGGAAAATATGTAGGAGAAACCACACAACAACTGTGCACTAGAATGAACACACACTCAAAATCTATTGAAGACAAGAATACCCAGTTATCTGTGGGGGCACACTTCTCACAAGACAATCATTCCCTCTCTAATCTCTCAGTTCTAATCCTCAGAAGGGAATTTACAAAACACCTTCCGTAAACGAGCCTATGAACTTCATGTCATAAATCTACTGGATACAAAAAAACATGCACTCAATGTAGACGTTGGATTTATGACATGTTACAACTTGCCTGACATCTGATTCACCAGGTACCTGCCAGACCTGACCTTTTATATTTTTCTTTGCCCACTTCTTCCCCTCCCCTCCTTTTCTACCCTTTGTCTTCCTAATTTCCAGTCATTTACTTTTTCACAGACAGCTTCTTTTCTACCTTGGAGAACTCAAGTACAATAGAGGCTCCCTTACTTACCTTTGTAAGTAAAGCATTTTCCCCCCTCATTTCCCACCCTCCCTTCCCTTCTCTACCTTTTGTTTTCCTAATTTCTGCATATTTATATTCTCACTGACATCTTGTAACACTTTTTTAACTTCTTGCATTCCTTGGAGAGCTCAGAACAGCAGAGACTCCCTATGCCTGAAGAAGGGTGATTGCTTCTCAAAGCTTGCCACAAACTTTTTTCTAACTACTCAGTTGGTCTAATAAAAGATATCGCATCTACCCAACTTATTGCACCAACACTCTTTTCCATCTATATCAGAGCTATTTCACCTCTCATTTCTGATAGGCTACCATCAAGATTAAGCATCCATTATCACACAGATGGGAATCCAAGATAACAATCACCTCCATTCAAACAATCCAAAATCCAAGATAGCAATCACCTCCATTACTGATCTTCAAAACACTGATTACTATATAATGAGGCCATCAACAAAGCCAATCGCACCTTGGCATGTATTAGCAGATGCATGGCCAACAGATCGAGGGAGGTGATGCCCCCCCTCTATGCGGCATTTGTCAGGCCGCAGTTGAACTACTGTGTCCAGTTTTGGGGGCCACACTTCAAGAGGGACACAGAGGATCTGGAGAGGCTTCAGAGGAGGGCCACTCTCATGATTAGTGGTCTCTGTGAAAGACCCTGCGAGGAGAGGTTGAGAGATCTGGATCTCTTCAGCCTATACAAAAGATGGCTGAAGGGTGAACTTGTAGCCACCTATACATTTATCAGGGGAGGACAGCAGGGAATTGGGAATGCGCTGTTTACCAGAGTGCCCCAGGGAGTAACTAGGAATAATGGGTGCAAACTAGTGGAGAGTAGATTTAGGTTAAACATTAGAAAGAAATGTTTTACAATAAGTGTGGCCAGAGTCTGGAATGGGCTTCCAAGAGAGGTGGTCCTATCACCTAACTTGGAGGTCTTCAAGAGGAGGCTTGACAATCACCTGGCTGAGGTTGTCTGACCTTGGTCCTCTTTCCTGCCAGGGACACAATGATCCATTAGGTCCCTTCCAACTCTAGAATCTATGAATCTATGAATGGCATGTTGCCCACTCAATTGAAGATCTCTAGGGCAGTCTTGCTTGCTTCTATGAAGCATATGAAATGCTTGGACTAAATGTCTACTTCACAGAAACCAAGATACTTTACCAACTCACCACAGGCCAACCAGCTATTCCTTCACATATGATTAGAGGACAATCCTGGTGGAATGTTGAGCATTTCCCCTTCCTGGATAGCCACCTTTTCCAAAAAGTAAGCAAAGACTACACTATTCAATACCAAATAAAATCTGCCAGTACCACCTTTCGTCATCTCCAAAATGATGTCTTGAATGTCCATGACATCAGGACCCAAACAAGACTACTAGGTTGTTATCATCCCTACCATGTTGTATAAGTGTGAAACTTAGATGACATATCAGAAGCACTTGAAAGCTTTGGAATGCTACCATTAGCAATCTCAAAAATCTTCCATATCAGTTGGAAAGACAGAAGAATAAATGCCAGCATTTTGGCTCAAGCAACACTACCAGAATTAAAGCCTTATTTATATAGCACCAGCATCGTTGGACAGGACACATCAATGGGGACTGACAGCTGGCCCCCAAAACGTTTCCTATTCTCCCAATTTCCGAGTGGTCACCACTTTAAAGGTGAGCAGCAGAAGAGATTCAAGGACACCTTGAGGGCCAGTCTGAAGAAATGCAATATTAACATCAATACTGGGAGACTTGAGCACTAAATAGTCCCCAGTGGTACCATGATGTACAAAAAGGCATCAATGATTTCAAGCACACTCATCTCACTAAGGAGGCAGATAGGGGAGAAAGATGAGACAAAGGGAAAGAACTGTGACCCAACATCACCAAGATCTATTCTTTCCTCCTGAAACTATTAGCCCCGTTTGCAGTCGAACATACACATTTCAAATCAGCTACCTCAGTTATCTACAAAATCACTAAGTTCCCTATTAACTTGAAGGCTATCATCCTTGTATTGAGGAACTGCCAATGCCACTGCCACCAGCAGCAGCTAGAAAAGACAAATTCTGCTCATCCTCAGAAAAAAAGCCAGTCTGTATAGTCAAATGCTATGGTATCATTTACCACAGACAATAAGTAAGTTGTAAGAAAGAGCAAAAGGGCCGATTACAAAAACAAGAGAAAGTATAGAAATTGGGAACTGTATGTTGATGTGCACAGAGATATGAAAAACAAACAACCTGTAATTTCTGTGATTTGATCTTATCCCTGCATCTTATCCCTCAAAATGCAGTGTCTACTCTTGACTTTCTGTCAGTTTCCTGCAAGCCAGTCTGTCAGTCTGCACTTCCCAGCTCAGGGACTAATCCAACCAAAGTTTCATGGATTCTTAAATAACATTTTTTTTCTGAGGTATATCTTAAGTATGTATACTTATCTAGTCAGTTACATCCTTCTCTTGAATTCTCAGGAGGTAAGTGACTGTTAAACATGCAACTTTCTCAATGTGGTGGGTATTCGATTAACAGGTCAGGTATGATTCCTGATCTAGTTAGAGCTAAGAAATATTTCTATCTGTTCAGTCCTTAAAGATCTAAACACATATCCTTTTCTATCAATTATCCCAGATATTCCCCAACTGTGAGAAATATTTGTCTTTGATTAGACTGTTCCCAGGTGTTAGCCCTTCTACAGCCTCCCATTTTGAAATATGAGGCATCATTGTCCAGGATGGCCTCAGCTCATATCCATATGAGCCCATTTGGCTGTCCATTAAGAATAGCCATCACAAATACAGATTCCTAGGGCACGTCCATATGAGCATGCATGTCCAGTTTGTGGCACAGCAGACCCATCAGGGTTGATGGTTGTCTTATGTAGAATTTAGATTATGTATTGTATAAAATAGTTTGCATAGGGATGATCCTGCCTCTGGCAGGGGGCTGAGCTACATGACTCTTGGAGGTCCCTTCCAGCCCTATTTCTTTATGATTCTACAAGGATTTTTGTAACTGTAAATTATTTTTTTCAAATTACATATCCACAGAAGTCCATTAATTCCCACAATGCAGAATGTGTGATCCATCTACATTTGGAGCACAGAAAACACTAAACTGAAAGAAGTACTTTGCTGTGTTAGTTTGAATTTAGGCAGTAGGCATAACTAGGTAGCACCTTATAGACTAACTTGTCAAAAAGTCATGAGCTTTTGTAGGCCATAGCTTACAGCACTGGAGGCTGTAGCCTATTGTAACAGGGAGCCTTCCAGGAGCCAGTTAGAAGTTGTCCTGCCCACCTATTTCTGAGCTAACTGCCTGCCTGTCTCTTCTGCCACACCTTGTTGGAAAATGATTAAGATATTACCCAGGCAGGAGGCTGCCATTTCCTGCCCCGATGCCAGAGAGCATTATCTGCAGCTCTGAACCTCCCCTACACCACAGCCCATGCCTCACAGAATGTACCTCAGTTCTTAATGTCTCTGGCTCCACACTGGGCCCCATAACCGTCTAATCTGGACCCCACCTACATCCCTCTTAATCAGGTGGTCTACTTCGCACTCATTCTGGGCTGCCTAGTTCCCTGTACTTCTCCCCATCTCGGGTGTGCCCCCCACCCCCGGGACCTTTGGCTACACAGGCTCTGGCCTCACCTCCAAGGCCAGTTGGAACCCCAGGCCCTGAGCTCTGGGCATCCCTCACAGTGGGCTTCTGGCCCTTTTGAACCTTCTGGTCCTGGCCCCAGCATTGACCCAGTCAAGGGTGCCTCAAGTCAGGCTTCTGAGCAACTAGGCCACACTCTCTTACATGGAACCACCTTCTCATCCCCTACTATGGGGTTATCCACCTGGTTGTGGGAGCTGGGGTTATTAAGGTGCCCCAATCCACCTTTTACAAGGGTGGTAACTGTCCTGGCATTTCTTGGGGGTTGTCCCACCATGAACAGCCCCACCAGGCCACCCATCCCCAGCAAGGTACAGCTTTAGGCCAGGACCAGGAGCCTAGTCTATCCCCATAGTCCTAGCCCATAAACCTCCAAGCTGTTCCTGAGTCTCAGCTGTCAGCAACAAACTGCTTTACCCTATATACATCCTGGGTCTCAAAATGACCGCCGTACTGAAGCACCTGGCTGCTGCCTGCTCCAGCCCTTAAAGTGGCAGGCACCAACAGTGCCCTGCCACACCTGTGAAATCCCATCCCTCTGCCTTCTGACTAACTCAGAAGTTAAATTTCTTAAAAGACTGAATTTTTAATTTTGGTTTAGATATCAATTAGCAGATTTCTTTTATATATTTGTCAAAACATTTCTGATGTATTCAGAGTAACTGCTCTAAACTTTGGGGAGAATATAATGTTTTTCCCCGGCTGTAGAATCCCCGTTTTAGGCACAAAATAAAACTCAGCCTTAACTAGAGAGTTGGAACCTTCATTATAATAATTCATAAAATCTTAATTGTTGCTTTCAGATTCTAAATTACTAGATGAGTTTAATTATCACTATTATCCTAAAGTTACAACCTTGGTACTCTTGTACAGTGAACACTGGATAGATAAAATTTGTATTTTTTTCACCTCTACCCAGAATTTCTTAGATAAATACAAATTTCTTCTCTATATTTACATTATTAAATTAGAAAAGAAAACTGTCACATCAACAGTTCAATGCACTGCACCAAATAAAACCATACATATATATTACAAAGTGAAAACGCACATTGTATAGACATGTGTATATTTACTGTATAACGATAAATTATTTCATCAGAATTAATGCTGAGTATAATTTTCAGTAGTATCTTGTATGCTTAAGGATAATAAGATAATAGGAGACAGATATACAATGGAAAATATGTATATTTAAAGAAGATATCTGATAGTGTAATTAAATAGGGATCAACAAACTAATGCTAAGTTAGAGACTGTCATTATATTACCTGTAAATGTGGATGACTGTTATTTCCATTCTTCTATTATTTGCTTTCTCAAGGAAATATATTGAAGTGGCCTTAAATATAAGGTAATAAAACTTGCATAAGAGTTAGTTGTTTAATTTTTTTGGGCGGGGGGTGGTGGGGAGGGGTAGCAGTTGATTCATGACTAAAATGATTGGAGGCAGGTTTTAGGTCAGAAAAGGGATAGTAGAGCCACCCAAGCAATTGTTTCCCCCCATTAAATCTCTTCAAGACTATCAGTAAGAGTTTTATTTCTAGTCAGTGCCCCTGCTTTCTATCTAGAATTTAAATTAATTTAGTGTTAAATCTACATGTCAGATTAACAGCAACATTCAGGTCATATGTTAGATTGCACTACATTAAATGTTGCTATAAGTGTTATTTAACAACAGGATTTTTCATCAAACACACATTTCCATTAATGTTACAAACATTTAACTAGATTTCTTTTTTAAAAAGTGTCATAGTGTTGATGTCTAAATTGCCATCTTTAATATTTAATGTCCTTGAGAGGAATATGAAAATTCACATCTCTCCACCATTGTTTCAGTCTGCCTTTAGAATACCAGAGATATTGCTGCATGATATCTACTCCATTTACAAGGTTATCTCACAACCATACAGGCTTAAAATAAGTTTTAAAATGAAAGCTTACATTCAGGAAGATACATTCACTGACAAATATATTCAACTATGGAAATCTTGATACATCTGGGAACAGTTATCAATGTTAATAAAGGATGTTTGGAGAAAGTTCTTGTGGGTCTATTTGGATATGATATTTTTCTTGAATTTTTCTGCAAATTGATGGCTTGTTTTGTTCTTGGGAACTTTTTCAACATTATTATAACTGCTGCTATAAACAATAAGGAAAGATTATATCATGTCAAAAAGCTAACTCATTAAGACATGAAAATTATTGTATGTGTAAAAAAATCTAGGAGCATATCAGTTTTCTAATTTTAAGTTCAGTAATGTATTTGCTATATGGTATCAAACTCAGGTTGGACTAATTAGAATAAATATTCCTTACATGACCTGTATTTTTAAAAAATGCATAAACCACAAATCTTACCTCTAAACTATTTAATAGATTTACTTGAATTGTTTCTGTAACCCCAAGAGGAAGTACTAAAAATTTGGTGAGGCCACAATATATTATCCAGACATATACAAAAGAGGTTTATTCTCCACCTTGTTTATCTCACCTAAATCTTAACTCTGGAACTGCTACAAAACTTTCAGATCAAGCGTCTGTAAAACAGAATTTATAATTATGCTAACTACTGTGAAATAGCACCAGTAGCATATAACAGCTCTTTGGAGACAATATAGAACATGAATTAGGATTCTTACAACTAAGGTATTGTTAGAGTACTGAAGACATGATTCAACAAACACCCTTCAAATATAAAAGATCTTTGTTTTTGTTTTAACCATGTTGTAACTGTAAACAGTGTGTAAAGCACTTGACACAATGAACATATTGTCAGCTTAGAAGAACTGAAGGGTTTTGTAATGGGGATATTGAGTCTATTACGGCAAGGTCACCCATTCAAATGTGTCCCAGGGTTTTGGATCATTATCACCCAAAGAATGTTCAGTAATAATGTGCAATAAATTTGTAATTTCTGGGCATAATATAAGATCTTCACACCAGAGCTAGCCTTTGGTTGGCAAACACCGCCAATTGATCAAAGGGATGCTTAGAGAGATCTTCAGGATGGAAAAACTATAGTAGCACTGCAGGAAAAAGAATCATAACACTACAGGGAGGAAACTGATTGCTGACCACCTCATCCCCTATCTGTCAAGCTCAATGAACTGATGTAGTCCTGAGAGCTACATAACAGGAGGTGGGGAAGAAGGATCCAGATGTGCTTAAAGCTAGGAAGCTCACAGGCATCAGCCCAAAGAAAATGGAGGTTAACCATTTTATTTCACTGTTCTATCAGCTAGCTTGTCATCATTGGTCTGACTCTATGTATGATGGATACAAAGTGAATGAATGAACAGAAAAGGAGAGCAAGTAACATGATATAGAGATGACCAACATATTTAATTCCTTCCTTCCTTTGTTTTGTGTTCACAAAAAGGTAAACTGAAACCAGATATTTAACAAAATTAATTTTAATATAAGATAGGCCTACAGGCCAAAGTACAGAAATAACAAGTTAAATAATATTTATATGCGTTCAAGTCAGCAGGGCCTGACAAAGTTCACTCTATAGTGCTTAAGGAACTAGCCAAAGTAATATCTGATTAATTAGTGATTTATCTTTGAGAACTTGTGGAGGATGTGTGGACAAGAGGGACATAGAACTGGAGAAGAACTAAATATCCAAGAGGGAAAAGGAGGGTATAGTTAATAATAGCCTATTTCACCTACCTTTAATCCCTAGAAAAATCCCTAGAAATATTTCTTAGCTGGTAGACTGTGCGCACTCTACACATGCATTTAAGCACGACTACATTTAATGCACATTAAGTGATTTTTGGCAGGTATCTACACGTGCAGAGATTTAGAACTAAAGTTACTCCCAAGTCCCTGCAACCCTGCCATGTGCCCCTGTGGCCAATAAGGGAGCTCCAGCCACTGGCCATATGGCTGCCAAGGTGTGCCAGCACCTGGCAACCATCTGACAAACTCTGATCCCTGGCCAGCCCCTTCCCTGCCCAGGAGTCATGTGCCCAGCACAGAAGCAGTACGTAGCAACTCCCTTCTTGCCAACCTTGCCTCCCCACACCAAGCCTACTCCAACCCGTGTCCCTTCCCATAACCCTGCCCCTGCCCCCACCTGCCCCTGCCCCACCCACCCATCACAATGCTTCTCCATCCTAGCCCCTGCCTGTGATGAGCAGTGCCCTGCACTCCTGCTGGCCATGGTGCCAACCCTGCTGGCCCCAGCAGATCTGCATACCTACCAGCAGAGGCCAGGGCACTGGCTTTTGGAGGCCCTGCTCAACCTCATCCTCCTGCACTCCCCACTCCAGCCCACTTGCCTCAGCACCTACATGCCTCCTACACCCTGCCCATTCCCAAAACTGCTCTCAGAATATGTACATGAATATGTACATGTGTAAAGCAGAAAATCTTATTACTCTCACAACATCCACCCCTCACTCCTCCCCACTCAATGAACAGAACCCTCTTCCTACTCCCCCCTCAGCTAACAGGGAGACGCAGACAGCAAAGTCCCACCATTCATGCAGGTTTCTAACCTGTGTACAGGACCTCCACCTGACACAGGAGGTACACGGTTCCACTAGGGGGAATGCCTTACTGGATCTGGTATTGGCAACGGGGAATGACATGGTAGGGGACCTACAGATCTGTAGCCATCTGGGGGACAGTGATCACCTAATAATAGATTTCTTCATAAGACGTCAAGTGGGTAAGGTAACTAGTAGGGTGAAAGTGCTAGACTTTAGCAAAGCTGATTTCAATTAACTCAGGCAATTAGTCAAGGATGCACTGCAGAGTAGGAGTTTTGAAGTGATGGGAGCCCAAGAAGGGTGGCTGTGCCTTAAGGGAATAATCCTTCGGGCACAAAGGGAGACAATCCTGATGCAAGGAAAAAGAGGGAAAGGGGCCAGGAGGCTTCCTTGGCTGACCAGAGAAATCCAGGGCAGCCTACAGGCCAACAGGGGAGCACATAAAAAGTGGAAACAGGGAGAGATCACCAAAGAGGAGTATACCTCCTCTGCTCGCGCTTGTAGGGAGGCAGTTAGACGGGCCAAAGCTACCATGGAGCTGAGGATGGCATCCCAAGTAAAGGACAACAAGAAATTGTTCTTTAGATATATAGGGAGTAAAAGGAAGGCCCAGGGAGGAATAGGACCCCTGCTAAATGAGCAGAAACAACTGGTGACAGACAGGGGGGACAAGGCTGAACTCCTCAACGAGTTCTTTGCCTCAGTGTTCCTAAGTGAGGGGCAAGACAAGTCTCTCACTGGGATTGTAGAGAGGCAGCAGCAAG
>NW_005841961.1:2205359-2213319 GCF_000455745.1 Alligator sinensis | reverse complement strand
AAACAACAGAATGCAGTTCAACAAGGAGAAATGCAAAGTGCTGCACCTAAGGAGGAAAAATGTCCAGCATACCTACTGCCTAGGAAATGACCTGCTGGGTGGCACAGAAGTGGAAAGGGATCTTGGAGTCCTAGTGGACTCAAAGATGAACATGAGTCGGCAGTGTGACGAAGCCATCAGAAAAGCTAATGGCTCTTTATCGTGCATCGGCAGATGCATGACGAATAGATTCAAAGAGGTGATACTTCCCCTCTATTTGGCGCTGGTCAGACCGCAGTTGGAGTACTGCGTGCAATTCTGGGCACCGCACTTCAAGAGGGATGCAGATAACCTGGAGAGGGTCCAGAGAAGGGCCACTCGTATGGTTAAGGGCTTGCAGGCCAAGCCCTACGAGGAGAGACTAGAGAACCTGGACCTTTTCAGCCTCCGCAAGAGAAGGTTGAGAGGGGACCTTGTGGCGGCCTATAAGTTCATCACAGGGGCACAGAAGGGAATTGGTGAGCTTTTATTCACCAAGACGCCCCCGGGGGTTACAAGAAATAATGGCCACAAGCTAGCAGAGAGCAGATTTTGACTAGATATTAGGAAGAACTTCTTCACAGTTCGAGTGGCCAAGGTCTGGAACGGGCTCCCAAGGGAGGTGGTGCTCTCCCCTACCCTGGGGTTTCCTGCCTATGCAGGGGGTCGGACTCGATGATCTATTGAGGTCCCTTCTGACCCTAACATCTATGAATCTATGAAACAGAGCACCTCCACCCTCCCCACCCACAAACATTAAAAAAACAGTGGGAAACTATATACAATCGGAAAACGATATATAATATTTGGGGTCTTGAAGCCTAGAGTGGGGTTCTGTAGGGGAGGGGGCTAGGGGCAGGGCCCCAGGCAGGTGCCCAGCACCCCAACCACTGGATGTTCCCTAGAGCTGGGCTCAGGCTGGTCTCCTAGTGGCAGAGCAGGCCCAGAACATGCGTTAATGGGAATGAACAAGTTGCACCTAAATTTGATACCTGTATTTGCAGGTATCAAATTTAGATGTGATTAGCCCTAAGTTAATGTGCATTATGTAGACACACACCCTTAATGCACATTAACTTAGGCTATTGCACATTAACACATCTCATGTAGATGATGCCCAGTGAGAGAGTGGAATAGACTGCCTATGGAAGTTCTCCTTCACTGGAGGTTTTTAAGAAAAAGTTAGATAAGCATCAGTTAGGAATGATCTGGGACTGGGGGTGTTTGGAGTATGCTCTAAAAGGGAACAGTTTGAAATGCAGGAGCCCTTGTTACCAGATTTGCCCTTCACATTGGGTTGTGCTCATTTATTAGGGGTACGTTTCTGGGGTCTTTGTAATTATATCAAAGTGCTGCTTGTGTTACTTGTGTTTCTATATGGAGCTGTATCCCTCCCTTCTGCCAGTCCACACCCACAATGGAGCTATCTTGCAGGACTCAGTTTCAATGGGGCTGGGTTCCTCCAACCACCAAATCAGTCAAACACATATATGCACATACACACACAGATTAGCAGGACATGCCTGAGCCAGGCCAGGTTATTTAGCATTGACGGACTAACACCCTCATATGCCTTGAACTCATTTCATCAGGGCAACAATAAAATGCAGTCAGACACAAACACACGGGTTCACAGATTGCATCTGAGTCAGGCCGGACTATTCAGCATTGATAGGCTGACACCCTCATGTACCTTGAACTCAGTTCATCCCTTATTTCAGCAGAACAATAATTAGACCCACATACACACACACACACACACACTAACAGTACGTCTGAGCAGGCTGGGTCTGATCAGCACTTCCAGCTGATACCCTCATGCGCCTCAAAACTCAGCACATCCCCAATCTCTTGTCACAGTGGTCCTAGTAGTAACTCCCTTGATGAGCAGACCCCACTGTAGTTTTGGGCATTACAGGGGTCTTTGGCTTAGGTAAAAGAAGCATTGCTGCAGAGAAAATGGGGAAGTCAAGGAGAAGGAAGAGTAAATGAGGTTCAGAGAGAGAGTATAGCAACCAGCTTGACCATAAAAGTTATTTATTGCCAGGTATATGTAGTTATGATGATACCAGTATTAATAGCCATACAAGAGTGACAAATAAAGCAGTTATAATATTATATAGTTTCAATTACGTATTTGGGGAAGTTTAGCTCAAGTTTGATTAGAAAAGTCAGGTTTAGAGAGCTGTGCCTGGAGCAAGAGAGTAAAAGTCAGGTTCCTGGAGTCATAGAGAAAGAGAGAGAGTTGTGGTCTCACCACTCAGTGAAGCTTGAACCAGTTGAGGTTCCCAGGTGTTTGTTGGAGCTTGCATACAGGCAGAGCCCTCAGCACAATCAATGGAGGGATCCAGGCAGAAAAGGTGTGGAACCGGTGCAGCTTTTGGATCCAAGCCCCAGGACAAAAACTTGAGCTTGGGTAGGGGGTTTTGTAGAGGACTAGCAATGGCTCAAGGGAGAACACTAGGTTTGTTTAGGGGTAAACAATGGCTCATATGCTGGATAATAGAAACTGATCACTCCTGGCTATGCGTGGTATTACTCTGAGGGAGCTCACAATACAGCCAGGAAGATTCAGTGTTTTGGATACCAATAAAGGAGTCATTACTAGAATTGGTCTGATAAATGCTGAGCTGGGTGTGTGTAGATGTGGACTGATTAGCATTTGGAGCAGGGATCCCCCATCATGCAGTGCTCCCCTGCTTCTCTGGTCCCAGAGTTCAGAGCTGTCCTTGCCTTGGAATCTCTGTTCTCCATCCTGGATGCTAATGAAGGTGCTTTCCTGTCCCATCTCCCATGTAAATGAGTTGTCACACAGTTCCATCTTGGATGCAAATGAGACCAGGGGAGTTGCTTCACTCTTATCCCCCTTGTCTGGAGGGCTTTAGATGTGTCTCCCACTGCATCTTCATTGTTTTTGTAAGTCCTTCCTCTAATAAGTTCTTGTTCAGGCAGAGGTGGGGGGGAGGCGGGGGAGGGGAAGTCTTTTGTGAATCAGACAGGCTGCATACGGTGCCAGGGTTCCTCAAGAACACAGAGCTGAGAGGTAACACCCTCTATATACATTTCACTGAGAGATCATGTGAGAACATATTGGAGAGAACAATGCTCAGCAGCATAAGAATGAAGCAGAGCTCCACAAGCATCTACAAAAGACGATTAAAGGATCTGGGATAACTTTATGGCTGGCATACATTGACATAAAGGGGTGTTTTGCCCCTCCAGTTATGGGGTGCGATGTGTAAAGTCATTTGCCGTACTAAGGTGGTAGAGCACAGCAAGAGGTATTTGGTTTATCTCATACTTCTGGTCTTTGCTGGTTGCCACATGGGGAACGAAGGAATTTTTCCTGTCTGCTGCTTCTACAGGCGTCAGAGACTTTTGCACCTTCCTCAGAAGCACTGGGTGCTATCTGCAGCCAAAGCATGGGAATTTAACTGCAGTGATCTGATGCACCTGCTGGAGGTAAAACATAGAGAGTTTTGGTTAGAGGGTCTTGCCCCACTATACAGGGTCAGAGTAATTGCCCCGTTTGGGATAAAGAAGAAATTTTACCCCATGGTCAGATCAGCATGGACTGTAGATTTTTTTGCCTTCCTCTCTAGTGGGAGTCAAGGTCCTCTTACTTGCATCTCTTGAGCCTCTTTTAACAACTCTTGCAGTAGCAGGACATTGACAGTGCCTTCATTCCCATGCTTTACCTGTAGCAGGTTAGGGTGTTCTTGGTGTTTTGGGGCAACGTGCCTTGTAGTTGTGCAACCAGGGGGATTTTGTTGTTTTAAGAATAGGTTAGACAAGTTAGGAATAATCATGTCTTGAGCAGGGGTGGATTAGATGACCTCCTATACTCCCGTTCTTTTCTATAATTCTAAGATACTGTAAAAAATCAGTATGCGTTCAATTTGCAAGCACATAGAAGAAAACAAAGTAATAAAAATAGCCAGTAGGGACTTGTCAAAAACAGACTGAGTCAAATGAAGTTCCTTCTTCACCACTACTCACCTAGTAGATATGGGGGAAACAGAATATGTGCTGTCTTTATTTTAATAAAGCTTTGGGGATACTGTTGTCTATGAAGCTGTTATAAGTTATGGAAATGAATCTAGATGCAATGTCCAACAAGAAATGTACAGCTAGGTGAAAAATCACTCTCTAGCACTTGTTATCCATTGAGTCTGACAGTGAGCAATTGATATCTCAAGTGGTATCATTTTAGTGCAGCCCAGGGTATGCCCCTATCTTTAATATTTTAATTGACATATCAAATGATAGGATAGAGTGTATAGTTATCAAATTTTGAGGTTGACACCAAGCCATGAGGGTTTCAAAGCATTCTGAAGACAAGGATCAGAATTCAAAATGTCCTTGACAAATTAGAGAGTTGGTCTGAAATCAACAAAATTGCACTTTATTTTACATAATTTAACCTCTTATATTTAGGAAGGAGAAATCAAATGCACAAATACATAATGGGGAATAACTGGCTAGGCCATAGTACAGCAGAAAAGGATCTGGCCGTTATAGTGGATTACAAACCACAGATGAATTAATGTGGAGTTGAAAAACATATAGATATAATTTGTGATATATTAACAGCAGTGTCATAAATGAGATATAGGGGGAAATCTTCAATTTTTTATGGTACTAGTGAGGTCCCTGATGATGTGTTTTATCCAGTTTTAGGCACCACACTTTTAAGAAAGATGAAGACTGTAACAAGGTCTCTGTCTCTGTTGGGAGCCTTGTTACTTGGAGAAACCCCTGGGGGTTGTTAATGACAAAACCCAGGCAGGTGGGGGAGGATTCCTCACATTACTCAATACTGGCCAATTGGATGCAGCTTCCAGGGATAAAAGCAGGGGGAGGTCCTGCAGAGAACACCTTCGGGCACCGCAGATGGACGGAGGGTGTATTCAAGACCCCAGAGGAGAAGGACCCCAGTATTTAGACCTGAGAGACACTGAGAACAGGAGACCGGGAGACCCGGGCAGATGGCAGGTCAGCAACCCAACTAATTACTTACCCAGGGACTGCAGCTGCAGCGGTGAGTTCAGAGAAAAGCTGAGGCTCCGTGTCATGGCTAGGCGGGGCATCCCTGATTGAAGAGGGTGTCTTAGTGTGAGACACGGACAAGGGATACTGGTAGCAACCCCAGAGTGCGGGGGGGACTGCTTCAGGGTTTTAGTGGCTGACCCTGATGGCAAGGGAACTCCCAGAGCCTGCCCCGGCACAAACCATGAGGATAGAGAGAGAAACACAACAAGTGCAAATTGCTAATGAGGTAATTAGCGGCAATGAACAGAGATGCGGGCAGGAGAAGCCTATAGCCACCCCTGACTATGTGGGACTGATCCAGGACTTTGAGTGCCAGTACTAACGGAGAGGGAGTAGCTGGGGCCACTCCCGGCACAAATTGTCTGTATGGAATAAAAGGCATGGTGCACATGGACTTATAATGAGGTAATTGGTGCCATGGGGCACCGGCCAGAACTTACCTTGAGGCTTTTGAAGATGGGGATCCCCTCCAGAGCCAAAGGGTGATTCAGGGAGCAAGTTGAATGGGCTGCCGCCTGCAACCCGGGCCGCTGTAAAAGAAAAGAAAAAAAAGACAATACCTGGAGTGACTTAATGTGTTGGGAGTAGTTATTCTATGAGTACCAATTAACATCACATCAATCTCTTTCCTCCCCTAATAAGATCAAAGTCGTGGCAGACGAGAACCAGAGGAAACGGGAAGTATTACGCAATCCCAATAACAAAGACAAACAGAAAACTCCAGAAGACAGTAGCAAGAATGATAAGATATTAAAAAAAAAATGTGACCTGGGAGGAAAGGTTGAAAAAATTGCTTAATCTTGTAAGAACAAGGCAAAAAGAGAGAATATAAATCTTCTTCTACATAAGAGGTTGTTATAAAGAGGATTGTGATCAATTGTTCTCCATACCCATTGAAGTACTTGATTTAATTGACAGTAAAAGAAATTAAGTTAGAATATTAGGAAAAACCTTCTAAATATAGCTAGACACTAGATTGGGGTGGGCAAAATGGTGGATCTGGCTGATGGCCAGATTCCATTTTCCACCAGCCCCTGTCCACATGGCTGGGGCCAGTTTCCATGGGGACCCCAGCAGTAGCCACACTGTGATAACATGAGGCCAGGGTTTCCATGGAGACCAGCCCCATCAGCACTGGCAGGGTGTGTGGCAGAGTGTAGAGCTGCTCTGCAGCTGGGCTGGGATCTTGCAGTGGTAACAGTATGGTCTGGAGCTGGGGCAGAGCCACAAACTGCAGCCTACATGCCCTGGGCAGGGGCGTGCAGGCAGTGGATCGTGGCTCTGCCCCAGCTCCTTGCAGCAACAATAGCATTGCCTGGAACTGGGGCAGAGCCACAATCTGTTGCCTGCACACCCCTGCCTGGAATATGGAGGCTAAAGATCATGACTCCATCCCAGCTCCAGACCATGTTGTCACCACTGCAAGATCCCAGGCTGGCTGCTATCACAGCAGGGCTGCTGCTGGGGTCTCCATGGAAACTGCCCCCAGGCATGCAGGCAGGGGCTGCTGGGAAATGGAGTCCTCTCCAGCTGGATCCACCCTGTGGACTAGACTTTGCCCACCCCTGCTCTAGATAGTTAGGCATAGGAATAGGCTAGCTGGAAAATAGTGGACTCTCCTTCACTGGGGATTTTTAAGAATTGGTTAGACAAATGTTTACTAGGGATTTTTTGTTTTTCTTTTTTGATCCTGACTCACTGCAAGGGGTCAGACTTGATGCTCTGTTGAGATTTCCTCTAGCCTTATACTATTATGAAGCTGAGTCTGACTTTCAGCACCTTTTTCTCACTCATAGATAAATTTCACAAATATTTCAGCTTTCTCCTTCAGATCTTCATCAAAAAGCTGTTTGATTAAGTAAGGTCTTCTTCATGTTCCATCACTTTCTTCTGAATGGAATTAACCAGATTCCATTAATCTCTCCTCAGTTCTCTTTTTGTTAATTTGAGAGGCCAAATTTCACAAAGCAATTGAATAATTAATGGCTTCTATACCTTGACATTCTTAGCTACAAACACATATTCTTTGGAATCTAGGGTTATAGTTAAATGGACTGTTGAAACCTTGGCATCCCTTAATGTTTACTTTCTATTTTAATATCTGAGTGTATGATTGCATGATTCTTTTAGATGCCCTTTGATGTGTCTACACTGCATCTCTCCCTGACATGTGCTGAGAGGGACATGCCTGAGCAACCCCGCCCACCTATTTCCCCTTGTATGCAACCTATCTGAAAATGCACTGGTAAAGACACTGTAAAGAAGTCCCCAGTGACAACTGTCAGGCATGATAGAAACTCTGATCTCAAGAGTGGCTGTGAGGGATGCATGAGAAGCAGCTTCACTTGTACACTTCCAGATTTCTATTATGTGAGCAGAGTGTGCTCCTGGGCTATGCAATGGACATGAGGTAGCTAAATCCCTTGTAACCATCACTTTCTTAATATAGTACTCCAATTCCATCAGTAGTTCAATCGTAACCCATGTGTTGGTTATGAAATGCTGCTTATCTGATTTGAGCCCAATCCAAATTCACACATCATTTAATTTTTCATATTACTCACACCTGAAAAGAATCTCTAGGCTTACTGGTAAGGATGACATCACTTCAACCACCCCACTTATTTCAACCATGGTGATAGTTCTGTAAGAACATTTCCAATAGGCCTGTGTGAAGCGGCTAGTATTCACTTCGGATTTGGATTTGGCCAATTCAGGGCATAGTGATTCGATTTGGTGATTTGAATCACTGTCTCTAATCAATTTAGCCAAATCTGATTCAGAGATTTGGCTACCACTGAATCAGCCAAATCTCCGATTCTACCCCATCCCCCACCCACTCTGAATGGCTGCCCCAGCCCCTCTCCCTGCTCCTGGCCCCTTAAAAAAA
>NW_005841961.1:2199691-2205139 GCF_000455745.1 Alligator sinensis | reverse complement strand
TGGGAGAGTTGGGAGGGGTTGAAGGGCTCATGGCAGAGCCCACCATGCAGCATGGGGCACTGGGGAGAAGAAGGGATCACCCCCCTGCCTGGAAGCAGCCAGTGAGTAGTGGGTTTTTTAAGCCATGGGGGGGACGAGGAGCTGGGACAGCGGGCAAGGTCAGGAGATGCTCAGGGGGACTAGGGGAGCAGGAAGGGAGTGAGGCCTGGCAGGGATCTCCCCATGGTCTCCTCTCCCCTTCTCTAGCCCCTCCTCCCCCACCCTTACCAACATGGAGGTCCAGCTCCCTGCTGCAGCAAGTGGGGACTGCCTAAATCTCTGAAGCTTTCCAAATCTTTTCCAAATTGATTCAGAGAGCTTTGAACTAATAAAGACCTTTTCACTGGTCTCCTGATTCGATTCAGATTCAGAGACTCAGCCACCAGACCAGGCTGAATCTCCTCCGAATCAAATCAGTACTCAAAGCTTTGCACAGCTCTAATTTCCAACAGCAATGTATTTTTTCATTCCCTATAAATTTGGAGAAGATACAGTGAGTCAGCTTGGTTCCTTAATGTTTGCTGAGTTGAATAATGGTGATAGTTTTGATATAGAAAGTTATGATTTTAAAGCTTAATGGGAAGAGAACCGCCCATTTTGCTCTATGAAGTAATGGTAACTCATCATTTTTAACAAATAGTTTAATTCTTGTAGCATGGATTATTCAATAGAAAGCTCTGAAAATATAACTAACAGGAAATCCTGATCCCTCCTGTCCATATATTTACTGCATTATCCAGATTTTTCACTATAAGTGAAGGAAGAAAAGGGCTTAGATAGTTCCTTACACAGAAATGGATAAACATGGCAATTTATAAATAAATTTAATGTGTGTTAAAGAATGAAAATGGAACCTATAGTATTTGCACTCAGTGTAAAAAATGCCATCTGTTGATCTCATCAGGTAGAAAACTTGGCTGGACCTGCAAGTAGTGGACAACCTCCTGAGAGAGAAGCACATACTGGGGAATTTAGGATTGGCCCATCCCATTCTGTGGGCTCTTGACCTACCATTGGTCAGGCAAAGCAAGATGGGAGCAGCTAACTGACCCCCTAACTCCCCACCTTTCATTAATTGACACCTTTGTATCGGCTTTTTGGAATCTCCTGCACTTGATAGCTTTCCTGCCCTCCCTCACTGTAGTTGTAGCAAAAAGACTAGGTGTTGTATGTTGCTAAGCCCTGAAGAGAATCCTTGGGGTTACTGATATGGATGACAACATCACCATCTTATCAACCATTCCACATATTTCAACCATGGTGATTGTTCTGTGAGATCATTTTCCAACACCAATATATTTTTTTGTTTTGTATAAATTTGGGGAAGATGCAATGATTCAGCCTGATTCCTTAATGTTTACTGAGTTGAATACTGATGGTATTTTTTATATAGAAAGAGATGAGTTCAAAGCATAATATGAAGAGAACTGCCAATTTTGCTGTATACAGTAATGGTCTGCTGTCTGATCACCTGTTTTGGAAGTCAGGAAGAGTTTTTCTGTTGTGGCCAAAACTGGCAGAGGACTGGTAGGATTTCTTTTCTTTCCTTTTTTTTCACTTTTCTCTTAGCAGATGAAATAGAAGTAAGATTTAAGAATCAGTATTAGTAATTTGTAGGATTGTTTTTTTCATCAGAACGTGTAGTCATTGTCCATTCCAGGAAAAAAAGCTGAAGGGTCAACTTTAAGAGCTTGAAAACAAACCTTAGGGTGCTTGTACACTTGCCACGGGTTTAGTTCTCCCTAAATTGAAATGGTGGGTTTTTAATTGGTGGGTTTTTACTTATGTTGATTAAAAACCCACTGTTTCATAGAGATTTCATAGATTTCAAAGACATTAGGGCTAGAAGGGACCTTGTAAGATCATTGGGTCCAGCCCCCTGCCCAAGAGGCAGGAAGTCAGCTAGGGTCAAAAGATCCCAGCAAGATAAGCGCCCAAATGTTTCTTTAAAAGTGTACAGAGTAGGTGCTTGCATCACCTTCTAGGGGGAGTCTATCCCAGGCCTTGGGGGCTCAGACAGTAAAGAAGTTTTCCTTACATCCAGCCTAAAACAGTTTTGCAGGAGCTTGTGAACAATTGGACCTTGTCATCCCTTAGGGTGCTCTGGTAAACAGGCATTCTCCCAGATCCTGATGCACACCCCTTATGTACTTATAGGTTTGCACCAAGTCACCCCTGAGTCTGTACTTCTCCAGGCTGAAGAGTCCCATAGCTTGCAGCCTGTCTTCATAAGGGCTGTTCTTTTGCTCTCTGATCATGCATGTGGCTCTCCTCTGGACTCTTTCAAGCTTCTTCACATCCTTTCTGAATTGTGGAGCCCAGAATTGAATGCAGTACTCCAGCTGTGGCCTCACCAAGGCTGAGTACAGTGGGAATATGACATCCTGGGTCTTGCTTGAGGTGCATCGATAGATGCAAGCCAGAGTTTTGTTCACTTTGCCACCTGCGGTATTGCACTGGTGGCTCATGTTCATCTTGTGGTCAATCATGACCCCCAAGTCTCTTTCGGTCATACTGCTAGTGAGTGTAGTATTGCCAAGCCTATAAGTGTGATGCGGGTTTTTTTTCCCCGAGGTGAAGCACCTTGCATTTCTTCATATTGACTGCCATCAGGTTTTCATCCGCCCATCTTGCAAGCCTATCAAGGTCAGCCTGAATCGCCAGCCTATCCTCAAATGTGGATACTCTTCCCCAAAGTTTGGTGTCATCAGCAAACTTAGCCAGTCCACTTCTGACACAAGTTCAGATCATTTATAAAGACATTAAAGAGTACAGATATGAGAACGGAGCCTTGAGGGACACCATTGGTCACTGAGTGCCATGTTGATTCAGTTCCATCAACTACCACTCTCTGGGTCCAACCTCATAGCCAGTTCTCCAGTCATCAAACTGTGGAGTAGTCAAGGCCACAGTTGTCCAATTTTTCCATAAGGACATCATGGGACACCAGGTCAAAGGCTTTTTAAAAGTCCAAATATATGATATCAACCTCTTCCCTTTTGTCCAGGTGATATGTTACCTGGTCATAGAAGGAAATGAGATTGGTCAGGCAAGATCTATGTGCAAGAAACCCATGCTGGCTGTCCCTCAGAATGTTACCTCCTGTTAGCCTGTCAAGAATGGTTTCTTTGATAATTTTTTCCAAGATCTTCCCAGAGATTGAGGTAAGACTGAATGGCCTGTAGTTTCCTGGGTCTTCTTTCCTCCCTTTCTTGAAGATAGGCACCATATTGATCCTCTTCCAATCTTCAGGAACTTTGCTTGAGCGCCATGAGTTCTCAAATATTCTTGCCAGTGGCTGTACTATGATGTCTGCCAGTTCCTTTTGCAGTCTTGGGTTCAATCTATCTGGACCAGCTGAGCTGTGGGGGTCCATTCTCTCAAGATGCTCTCTCACAAGATCTATGCCAATGGTCACTTATATTCACCCTCACCATGGTCATCCTGCATCATGTTAGGCAGGGTGGTCCCTTTAGGCTGGTAACAAATCGATACAAAGTAATCATTAAGCAGACTGGCTTTTTTCTGAGTGTTGGTAGTCAGCTGCCCCAACTGGTTTAGCTGGGGTCCAATGTTGCCCTTGGTTTTTTTCCACATATCTGAAGAAGGATTTTTTTTTTTGTCCTTGATTTGTGTAGCCAGTTTGAGTTTGGTTGCAGTCTTCCTAGTTGCAAATTAAAGACTTTTGTCATTGTGACAGAACAGTGATGGTCCCCATCAGCTCATGCCCCCCATCTCTCCACCACAGGGTGGAGCAGCCCCTGAGCTGTGGGGGGCCCCAGTACTGTAAGGAAAAAACAAAAAGTAGGCCCTTGTTGCTTTTTTTTTCTCTGAGGAGCCTGCCTGCATAAGCTGGTGCCCAGTGCTTCCCTCCATGGTGGTGGGACCACCCAGGTAAGGTGCTAGTGGACACATGCTGTCCCAGCTCAGAGGCAGCACCCACCGGATCCAATGGTGCATGGGGCATTGGAAGGCTGGGCGTGCTTGGGGAAACTTGGGCTTGGTGGCCTTCTGGTGCCCCGTACACCATCCCTACCTTCCCACCTCCTGGGACCACTCAGGAATGGGCTGGCTTGGCCCTAGGGCAGTGCAAGAAGGTGGCAGGAGGGCAGTTGGATGTGCTGGCAGCTGAAGGAAGTGGTGGGGACAGTGCATGGGGAGCTGGAAGCCTGCCAAGCCTAAGCTTTCCTGAGCACGCTTGGGTTTCCAGTGCCCCATGCACTGTTCCTGCTGCCATCTCTAGAAGGATCACTATAATTTATTATGTAGCAAACTAAAATACGTTAGATTTGTTTTATTTTGCTATGTAAAAAAGTCAGTTAAATTGAAATATGCTACCGCAGGTGTACATTATTATGAAATTTAATCACAATATACCACCACACGTATACACTGTGACACAATTAAATTGCTAAAAAGGGCAATTAAACCACTAAAAGGGGCAATTTCGTCACGTGTACAAGGGCCCTTTTTCACATGTACAAAGGTCCTTAGAGTTCATTGTTGAGAGAGGTGGAGATCTGATATTCAAGACCTGCTGTCTTCATAGACCACATTCCCCTTTTGGTATTTTCTTTGTGTGGATGGAGGGAAGATTAAACAAAGGGAGCTGAATCCAATGGGTAGCCTGCAGAGAGTCTGTCCTGAGTGCCTGGATATATGGTGGGAATCCTTTAAACCAGTGGTTCCCAACATTTGTTGTGCCTCACTGGCAGAATACTGGTGGAGCCAACTGCCTCCCTCCCAGGGCTGCCCCGCCCCCCAGCTTTAACACCGCACATCACCACCAGCAGCAGAAGCTGCTTGCATGGGCAGACAGATGGAGGGCTGAATGGGGACTCATGGCATGATCCAGCAGCCATTCCACCATGGTCCAGTACCAGGCTGTGGCCCGGTGGTTGGGAACCTCTGCTTTAAACTCTTATTAGTATCCCTTAAATGCCTAGTACCAAAAGGGGGGAAGGATGGGATAACGTTCCTACTCCAGTGCTATAGATGAAGCCTGCTTCTTAGATCCACTCTTGTATCTGTTCTCATTCAGTGGTGCTTCTTGATCAAATGAAATGTTGCAGTTTCAGCTAGATTAGCAATGGGGGTGCCCTCTACTGGCTTTATTTATCTGCAGTTGTGTAGCAATCCTGAAATAAAAGACTTTTAAAACACATGCTCTGTAACCTGTTATTGTAAGTGTGAATCATAACAAAAATCCTTAATTCAAAAATACCCTGTGAAGGCGATGGGCCGCCGTCATGGGTGCAGGCGGAGGATAGGCAGGATAGGGGGGCAACAACACCCCCTCAAGAAAGCCACAGGCCGGGCTACTCACCCCCAGGAGGGACGGCGGCATCGGAGCTGGGACCGCAGCAGCAGACGCCGCCGCCATTACGGCCGTAGGAGCCGGCGCCACGC
>NW_005841961.1:2152471-2199527 GCF_000455745.1 Alligator sinensis | reverse complement strand
GCCCAGAGCCACGGGCAGTCAACTGGCCATCAGCCCAGCAGCTGAGGCAAGAGCCGGAAGCCCTGGTGGGGGCAGGAGGAGTGACCCCCAGGGGTTGTTGGGACCAGAGCAGCAACTCGGGAAGTTCCCCCATTCTCAAGGAGCAGTATTTTTGAGAATAGGGGAGAGAAGAAAGGAAAGGACCTGAGCTAGCGGGAGGGTCAGGTGGAGGCTGAGCCAGGCTGCCTGAAGACAACCATTGGTCTCGGGGAGGCCTGTCAATAAGAAGGGCTGCAAGTAGCGGCGGATGACCATCTCATCAACTAGTGACCGGTTGGCGAGTGGACGGGGTGTAGGGGTGGCGGAGCCCCGTGGAACATCTGAGGACCCAACCGTGAGTACCCCACTTCACGTCGGGAAAGCCCCTCTGGCAGAAGATCTCCACTGAACCCCTCCTTCTAATCACTTAACATCTAAGTCGTGGCAGGCGGGATGAGGGGGAGGGGCTACCAGACGAAGGGTGGTACCGGACATGAGGCCCATAGACGTCACATACCTCATGATTTGATTTTGATATATTACGGTTATGATCATAAAACCTATGTTAAACTACAAGGCAGGAGATGGCTGTTCTCCTATTTTAAGTAATATATAAAGCCTGCTGTTTGAAAGGGTTCAAAATCCACCCCATAGTGGCACCAAACAACCAAGCATAACAGGATTGTACAAACCCCACACCATACAATTAGACTGAGAGGGTGATTCTAACTTGAATTCTGCAATACATGTATTAATCAGACTCAATCATCCCCAGCTATTCTTCATGCTTTACTATAGCTTCAATGCTTAGTTATATTTCCCAAATTAGTCAGTATGTTAAAGGTGTGTAGCTCCTGTTGGGAACAGAGAGTGAGCCTCAGATTAAAGTTTATCAATTTAAAAGTGAGGCAAGAAATTTAAAAGGCAATAAAAGGAAATATTGTCAAAAATATGTTGCATGATTTTCGAAGCACTTTAGATATGCACAAGACATGAGAAACTTTGTGCATTAGTTTAGAAAGTCTAACGTTGAAAGGTCCAGCTTCACACAGGTTTTTAGAACTAAGTACAGACACTAAAAAATCCCAAGCCTGAATTGATTCTATCTTTGCAGGTTAGTTTAAGCTGTATAAATTGAACTGATAAGCAAGTGAACAGACATTCACTTTTGATTCCAAAAATGAAGCCACATGCCTGCAGTGGCCCAGGCCAAAAGCTGGGGGGGGGAGGGGTGGCACTAGAATACACATCCCTGCTTGGCTGGAGCAGATAGCTTGAGCCAAATCTAGCCCACGCACCCTGCAAGAGCCCCCCTCCCAGCACCGCAGTCACCCCACCGAGCACAGCCGGCTCAGCCCCAACCAGGAAGAGCCAAGCATAGCCCCGGCCCCAGCCTGCAGCAGCAGCCTGCCCCACACACAGCTCTGGGGGCACATGCCCCCCCCCATGCCCTCCCGGGGTGTGTGCAGTGGTGGAAGCCCTCCACTGGGCCCCCCCCCCCCCCCCCCCGCAAGCCACTTGCAGCTCCATCCCACACTCTGCCCTGGCTGTACAGCACCTGCCCCAGCCCCAACCCCACTCCCTCCCTCATCACAGTAGTCTCGATCTGTGTCCCCCCTGCCTTAAAACAAGAAAAAAATATAAAGGGGTACATGAGCTGAAACTGAGACAGAAGGGGGACATTTGTTAAAAAAGTTTGAAAACCCCTGCTTTAGCACATGATATTGACAAGGCCTACAGCCTACAGCCAGGTGAAGAAGTTTGATCTTGGATTTTAAAAGTTGGTGCCTCTCCTTTGAAGCACATGCAGCTATTCTTGATTTACATTGGCCAATAAGATTACATTCTTGCCCTAAGAATTTCAATTAGAGGCCTAATTTATTGTCATTGGGTTTAGTTTATTTGCACTTTATCAGACATGTTTAAAGTTGGCCATTTTAAATGTTCAGGGTGATCCTTCCATTTAAAAGCTTCTTTTGTGAGATTTGAAATAATATTTAAAACAAGTTTTAGCCATTACATTGAATTTCTAGTTTAATTTCTTTTTGTGTGAAAATTGCGTAATTTGCCAACTATGATCTCATTGCCATTTAGTGACTGTTGATCTTGGTAAAAATCACATGAAGACCTTCAAGGGAAGTCAAGAAGGCTATGAAAGTAGAGGGATCTACAGTTCAAATCAGAGTCAAACAGAAACCCTCTTCAGACTTGCGAGGAGGAGAAGAAGATGGTGCTGATACTGCTCGAGAGCAGGAAGGAGCCAGCAAAGGAAAAGAGAGCTCCCCAGGAGCTGCGTCACTGGAGTTACTGCTCCGTGAAGTTAGAGCAGCCCTTGGAAGAGGAAGAGATGATGAGGGACCCAGATAGAGGACAGGAAAGTGACGCTGCACAGGAAAGATCCCGGGAAGACGGATGGGACGGCTGTGGCAGCGGTGAGCCTGCAGCCAGCTGGCTGAGGAGCTCAGAGGAATTATTCTAAGCTGAGAGACACCGGCTGAGGAAGCTTCCCTGGGAGAGCAGTACTAGAGGTGGGACAACTTCATAGAGATGGAGGGCTAGTCTAGAGAGATCGGCTGAGCCTCTTCAACAAAAAGTAAAAACGTCCTTTTAATTACTATAGTTTAAAAAGCGAGCAAAGCAGATCACTGAAGAGAACTGCACTTTCTGGAGACTGAACCCCCAACACAGTTAGCTAGGTTAAAGTCATAAGAATGCCTTTTGCATTATTTGTAGTTACCTAAGAGAGGTTAGATTGAGCAACCACAGCCCAGAAGTGAGTATTCATTTCGTTAGTTATCCTTTTTCATTTTTCCTAATTTTGATAAAGACTGGACATTGTACTTACCCAGGTCTGACAAAGCTGTCTGTTAGTATGTGGAGAGGTAAGTCCATCACTCTAGGCAGGGAGAGATCTGAGGTACCTATAGAGAGAAAAAGAAAATAGTAATTTAATTAATAAAATTTGATCAATAAAGAGATTGAGCCCTGTGAGTTTTAATAATAAGAACTGCAGGATTTTCAGTGTCATTGAGTGGTGTTACAAGACAGTTCAAAGCCACAAAAGAAACCAACCTTGGTCCTGTTGTTTAGTGGTGTTTAAAATTCAACACTCCCAATAGAAATCTTTTTACATCAAGACATGGCAGGAAAGAGTCAGGCTCACCGCTATGATAACCCCATAATTGAATACTTTTCATTACTTGAGACCCAGTCTTGAAGGCTGAGAATAGCTATATTTAGTCTGACAACCTCACAGGGCTACAACTACATTTTTTCCCTATACTTCATGGCTCTATAATTTTGTTCCCATGGGGCTATCTGGACATAGGGCCTAGGTGTGAAGAAGTAAATAGACATTATATGTCCTTTGCTTTTGCGAAGAAGGATGTTAAGAAGATCAGGGACTGGGTTGGGGGACTTTGTCTCTGCCCCTTATAGCAAAGCACAGGCTAACATAACTGAGCTGCTTGGGTGTGGCAGGCTGGGAGGGTATTATAATTGCTGCTGATGTAGCCCAGCATCAAAGTTCTGGCCTCCAATAGTAATAAGGAAGAAGGGAGGGCTCTGTGCTACTCCTGCAGCAGCACATTTATGCACAACCCATAGACAGGTCAGAAGGCAACACTGCAGTGTAGCTGTTTCTGTAACTAACTGAGATTTAAAAGTATGTAACATTCCAAAATCTTACTAACATAATTTATCCGTATTACAGCTTGAATCAGATACTCTTCATTCAAAGCATTACCTTTCTTTGTGAAAGGCACCCAATTTTGGTGGGTCTAGATCTGACTGAAGTATTACTCAACATTTATAGGTATGGCCGAGTCTAGGCCCATAAAACTAGTTATCATGTGAAGTATTACCTCATGAAAGTAAGGTTGGTGGAACCAAATCCTGAATTTTGAGACTTGTACCCCAAACTGGTATCTTTGTAAAGGTCCAGTATCATGAAATTGTTGGCAATATCTAAATTCATCTAAAACTGAAGATTCTCTTACTAGGAAAAAATGTGTATTTATCATAGATTCTCATGACATAAAAGTCTTTCGACTTTCATTAGACTCTCTTTTTTGGTCACTGAATGTGTACATAATGGTATTAGCCTATGAACTTCAACATCAATAGAAATCTCAATTTTCATTAAGTCAAGGAATGCTAATTCAGCTACACAGTGAAAATATGGAAAACACAAGTTACTATTTGTTTATCCAGATGTATTTCTTGTCCATAAATGTCCACAGTTTGTCATATTCCCAAACACTATCCTTTCTCCCTTCTCTAATACTGTGCTTGTCCGCTTACCCTCTCTGCATACCTTAGTCCTTATTTTTATTATTCTTATTTCCCACAAAGTATCTCTTGTTGTTAATTTAAGGTTGAATTGATTTTAACAGGTGTTTTAAAGAATATAAATATGTAGCAAAAATGAAGTAATTTCCCAAGAACTATAATTTAAAAGAATTGAAGCAAAAATCATTATGATAGATGTTAGATATTCTGGGTGAAATTCTAGCCCCATTGAAATTAATGGCAATATGCTTTTTGGATTCAAATAGAGCTAGAATTTCATTCTGTTACCTAGAGAAAAGACCATTTCAAACACTGACTTAAGAGTGCAGCAGGAAAGGCAATATTTAATTTGGAGTTAATTTGTTGAGAATGCCAGAATACAATGGAGTCCAGGTCATCTTTTCCATTATTTTTTTTCTCTCAGTCCCCTTTTTCGTTCTTTTATCAACAGATTCCCTGGTTATCTTTAGAATCACAAGCCACTTAAGATTCACTCCTTCCATTTGCACTCATAAAATGCTAAAACGGCATCATTTTGACTCATGACCTTATTCTGCCTTTCCCATCTCTTGTTACTTCATTGTTTCTTTGGCCTTTATTTGCATCAGTCATGATGTTCTCAGGATGGCATCATTTTTCCTGTCTTCTCTTAGATATGGCAATCCTCTTGCTTTACACATGAAATCAGTCACAAACAAGCTACCCGATCTTCCCCTCTCAGTCTGACTCACTGTCACTTGTGCATTCTCTCTCTCTCTCTCTCTCTCCTTCTCTTCTCTCCTACTTTCTGACCTCCTATGTCCTTATTTTGAGATTGACCTGTGTCACAAGGTTGCTCTGTACTTTATGGAGCCAGGAAATACTCCCACAGCACACCTCAGGCATGTAAATGAATAGTGAGAGTACAGGACCAAGCCTGGAAAGCCAGGCACAGTGAAGTTCAGGGAAGGATGGTACTTTTGCATTGTCTTTCTTAGGACTGCAACTGAAAAGAACAATCTAGCCCCTACTATCCCTGTTCTCTACTCCTTTTTTGCTGGTTTGTTCTGCCCTCCTCTAACCACCACTTTATGTACGTCTTTATTTCTTCCAGCTGTCTGAGAATACATGCGATACTTATTTCTTAGTTTTTTTATGTAGACATTGTTGGTATAAATTGTCACATACATTTTTTTAGAGCATCACCTACACCCACAGTAATAGTCAGAGATAGACAAGCAGTAGCATTTTTCAGTTATCTAAGCCCAGAAAGCCGTGAGAGTGCCCTGCAGTCTGTAATATTTTGAAACTTAATGGTGATGCCCCATAAGATATTCAATGATACACAAAACACTTGCATTAGATTAGCTTCTTGAAGTATGCAGGTGTCATTCAAGGTATTCTGGTGAAATGTATAGTAATCAAAGGATTCACCACTGAAGTCCCATGTTCCAGTCTGGTCTAACATGTTAACTGCATTTCCTTGAGTACCTTGCTTGACCAGTCTGAGCCTCCATCAGTCGAGCTGTGAAACTGGGTAAAAGCAGAATTTGACAAAATACAGATGCTGCAGGTGAATATTTTGTTTTGAAAAGAAGAATGACTCATCTATTTCTCTCCATCAGAACAACAGGTGACATCTCCAGGCCAAATGACATTGATGCAGAATGTTTGAAGTTAGTTTTACGATTTCTCATTGTGTTTTTAATCCTGGAGTTATCATCTTAAAGTGGATATAGTGCATGTCTCTTAGGGCTTTGTTACGTGTTAATTTTAGGTGGTTTCTGGAGCTCTTAACCCATGGATTGTCTACACATTAACACCTAAAAATAGTTTTAAGCACTCTTTAGGTGGCTTAAAGCTATGCCACTCCAAGGCAGGTTTCTCTCTGTTCTGTGTTACCCAGCTTGTGTTGTACTAGTGTATAGACACTCTAGGCAACATATTGCTGTAAACACTCCACCCAACCCCCTGTCCTGCTCTGGCTCGGATAAGGTCCACTGCCTCCCCCTCCCCCCCTCCACAGGACTCCAGATCCTTCTTGCTCACTGCCCCCCTGCCCCTTCCTGCTTACTTGTGGCTGCCTGCACTGTCTGTCCCAGGGGAGCAGACACAGAAGAGTTAACCTGACTACCTAGCCACTGTCACTGCCACAGCTGCTGCTCTCTAGACCAGGCTCAGTGCAGAGAAGAGCAGCAACCTGGTAGTGGGAAATGGGCAGGCAGGTTAACCCTTCCCTGTCTGCTCCCTCAGGACAGAGAGCATGGAAGAAACTACTGTTTCTAGGAAGGAACAGTTCCATCTTTTATATTGATCAGAGTCAAATTTACTGGTCCTTTTGGGTACTGACTTCTTTATATGCTTTGATATAAAGTAGCAAGAAAGATTAAATTTTAGAAAGGTGGGGCTAAAAGCAACTTCAAAAGGCCATTTAGTCCATCCCTTTATTGAGACAGATTCAAGTATCCTGTGACCATCCCAGACCAGATTTTTTTTCTAATCTGATTTTAGAACAAATAAATCAGTGAAGGCAAATTCTACAACTGCCCTACGTAGTCTCTCCCAGTGTATATTCAATTTTTCCTCATATGCAAAACCAAATCATCTTCACAGCAGATTATACGGATTAATTCCCGTTGTATCCCCAGTGGCCACGGAGATCATTTGATCACTGTTATTTTTGTAACAGCATTTCATATCTCAGAAATCAGTTACTATGTTTCTCCTCAGTTTTCTCTTTTCCAGATCAAATCAATCCAGTTTCTTCAGCTTGAACTCCTGAGGTGTGTTGCAAACCTCTGATCATTCTTGTTGCTCTCCTCTGAACTCCCTTCAATTTGTCCACCTCTTTCTGTCATGCCAGGCGGTGGATGGCCAGGTCTGGGTCAGGAGAAACAGCCAAGATCTGAGGGGAGGGTCCAGATCCTGGCTGTGGGGAAGCCAGAAGCCAGGAGCTTTGTCTGGAGAAGTGAGTTAGAGATTCAGTGGGCCAGGCAGAGTGCGAGGTCAGGAGGCTGGCCAGGTCAAGCATCCAGGAGATCAAACCAGAGAGTCAGATCAGGGAGCAAAGGGTCAGGCTAAACTTGGGGTCTGTGAGCAAACCAAGTCGGGTATCTAGAAAATCTTGGCAGAAAGCCAGTAGTAGCACAGCAAGGGTGCAGCAGCCTAGGTACAAGGTTGAGCCATGTTGCCCAGAAACTTCCTCTTCCAAGTCAGTGGTTTATATTGGAAGAAATGAAGGGTCAGCTGACCCTGGCTAACCACTCCAGTGGCCAGGAGTGGGTGCGTGGCTAGGCCCAGATGGAGGGCTCTGGTCACTTGAGTTTGCCCCAGTGTGCTACTGAGGAGGTGGTAGACTGGGATTAGTGGCCTGACACTTTGCCTCCAACGGAGGTCTCACCTGGGGCAATTAGAGTAGAATACAGTACTGTAATTACCTTCGATGTCCTAAATACAGCACTCCTATTAAAATATTCTAAAAGGAGATTTGCCTTTTTTTGGCAAGAGTATCACATTGTTGGCTCAATCAGTTTGTGATCTAAATAACCCTCAGATCCTTTTTTGCAGTACCAAATATTCCTAACTAAATATTTCTCATTTTGTATTTACATGTCTGATGTATCCTAAACAATAATATTTCCCCTGTGTATTATTGAATTTCATCTTGTAAATGTTCAACTTGTTTGGACCAGTTCTCTAGTTTAACAAGATTGTGTTGAATGTATCTTGTATGCTCAAAGTGCTTGAAACTATTTCCACCAGTCATGCATTGTATATATTTTATTTTATCATCCAAAGTATTAATTAAAATATTATATAGAACCCATCAAAGTCAAACCCTTGAAAGATTCCCCTCTCCCCTCTGCTTCAGAAATGACCTCTCAGTTTGCCATGGGTCATTAATAAATGGCCTTTGATTATGGTTTTTGAGCACTGAACTAGCGAGTTCATTTAGAAGCCAAAAAAAATTTAAAATAGAACACACCTTGTAAAAAGTTGATTTATGCAAACTGAGTTAAAAATAAGGGGTTTTCTATTCATGCATTATCCCATGTCTTGCTTTTCTATCCCTTTCTTTTTTCCCATTGAAAAAATACATGTAACTGATTGGTGCATGTAGTGAGGGGAATGGAAATATTTTTATCACCATAGCAACAAAATGCCTTGGTGGGGAACAGAGCACTCACCTAAAACGTGTAAAGCAAAAATGTTGCACAGATTTTGGGCCTGAAGCATCAGAGCCTAAAAATACAAAATGTGATCTGTTTGTATTCCATACGGCTTGCTGGGTGAGTGGCAATATCTAAGCCACTGGTGATTTGCTATGGTTCCAGTTTTGTTAATCTCACATACTATCAAATAACTTAAACCATTTGGTACTTGGAAAAAGCATGGATCTGGTGTCTGATGCTCAACTTTTTAGAAATATTGGTTTAAAGAAATGTTTAGCAAACCATATTGCCTATATCATAATCCTTTAAAAGAACAAGAGTTTGTAAGGAGCCAAGCACTAGTATAGTATGATTAGGAAAAAGGCCTTATTTCTGTTAAACAGTTGTATAACAGCTAGTAAAAATTCCCCCAAAAACATATAACAGATCTACTCTGGCACCTTGAGATAAATGGACTAAAGCTAAAGTAGGAAGTATTATGGATTGCTCTGGTTACAAGTAGGGATAACTGAAGGCTCAATTTAAGCCAGAGCTATTCAGCTTTTGAGACCCTGGGGGCCGCGTGCTGCACTAGTTGTGTAACCTGGGTTGTATGTTATGGGGGCTCCTGGGATCCCCACCTCATAGACAGTGTGGCCATACCAATGCATGGGCAGAATGAGCCCCTATCCTGCCACATAGCAGGCTCTCTGGGCCCCTCCCACCATGCTGCTCTGGATCCAAAGACCAAGGCTGTCGCAACAGCAGGAGCAACTGGGAGGTGGTGGCGGCCAGGTGGGAACCGACAGGCCGCATGTTAATTCCTCATGGGCTAGGCATGGCATGCAGGCCCCCAGGGGTGGACAGGCCTGATTAAAGCCCTCCAAATCATTACTGCATTCCTCATCATTTGTATGTTGTAGGGCATGCTCAAGTGACATGCTGGTGATGCTCTTGGTTGTATTGTGCTGTAGGGGACTATTTTATTTAAATAGACTCATAGAAAATTAGGTTCAGAAGGGACCTCAGGAGGTCATCTAGTCCAACTCCCTGGTCAAAGCAGGACCATCCCAAACTTTATCATTCCAACCAGGGCTTTGTCGAGCCGGGCCTTAAAACCCTCCAAGAATGGAGATTCTACTACCTCTCTAGGTAACCTGTTCCAGTGCTTCACCACACTCCTAGTGAGAGAGTTTTTTTCCTAATATCCAACCTAAACCTCCATTGCTGCAACTTGAGACCATTATTCCTTGTTCCGTCATCTGTCATTGCAAACAGTCTAGCTCCATCCTCTTTGGAACCACTCTTCAGGTAATTGAAGACTGCTATCTAATCCCCTCTGTATTCTTTTCTGCAGACTAAATAAACCTAGTTCTCTCAGCTGCTCCTCATAAGTCATATGCCCTAGCCCTTGAACCATTTTTGTTGCCCTCCACTGGACTCTCTCCAACTTGTCCACGTCCTTTCTATAGTGGGGGCTCCAAAACTGGACACAAGGCTCCAGATGTGGCCTCACCACTGCAAAATACAGCAGAATAATTACTTCCCTCAATCAGTCCTACTAATGCAGCCCAGTATGCTGTTAGCCTTCTTGGCAACAAGGGCACAATGCTGATTCATATCCATCTTATTATGGATCTAGGTATGTATAGGCAGATATTTAACACAAGCAAAAATATTTAACAGAAGTAGAGGCAAATCTAGACAAATCTAGGTATGTAGAGAGATATTTAACTAGCATAATTGTTGATTCCATTTTAGTTGGTGAAACTATGACAATTTACCCTGGCTGAAGACCTGCTCTATAAAATATAATTGAACTCCTTTGGTAAATATATATATTCATGCTTCATTGACCTGCATAAATAATTTGTAACATACAATTTTTGGATAATTTTTATCTTTTTTCTACTAGCGAACCTTCCATTAACAGACTACAAAATTCTCCAGTGGATTTGTTCTGCACAATTATATACATGTTGCTTCATTACTCTATATGTTCTTTACAAGACAGTTTATTAGGAATATACAAATTCTATGCTGTGTTGGTTACACACCTAACTATGGGTTACCCAACTTAAGGCAGCAGCCAGCCAATTTTCACTGGCAGATTGCGGGGCTGGCTGCCATTTTCATGGGCTTATTGTGGTGCCCCCCACACCTCTGAAGGGACCCCAGTGCCCCTGCCCCCTACTTCTGATCGGTGGCCAGCATGTGGCCCCACCCCTCACCACTGATTGGTGGAAAGGGGCAGGGCCACTTGACAGGAAGCCCTCTCAGCGAATCAACAGCAAGGGGTGGGTACAGCAGTCATCTTGCCTGCTCACTTTTCTTCTGGCAGCCCTTTTCATGCTGAGCTGCATGACCAGGAGGAGTGCTGACTTCTACTGAGGAGCCAGCACTTTATTTTTAGTAAGTTTTTTTTCCATGGATTTCATGGAGATTGCCCCATTTTGCAATTTCGCTATACATAACACATGTGGCATTACTTCTGTTCCTTGATTATAATAGAGAGAGATATAGCAGAGAGAAAGAGTTAGCTGTGTTAGTCTGAAGTTAGGCAGAAGGCAGGGCAGGGTGAGATTTTACTTTATATTCTATGTACTTCTTACTTTTTATTTTACTTTTTACTCATGTCTCATTTAGAGAGAAATTAATTTTTGTATGCTACAGCCTAATCTAGGGGCTCTCCACTAGGATGCCACAAGACCTTTTCAGGGGTATGAGCACTGCATGGCCAGGTAAAATTTGTCCCGTGCAGTGGCAACGCATAGGAAGTTCACGGGGGTGCACAGGCACCACCTGAGAGTGTTGGTGCACCCCCTGACAGACCGTGCTCTCCGCTTAGGTGACTGGCAGGGGGAGCACCGGTGCCCACCCTGCAAGCTCTGGCCAGGGTGTGGGAGTGCTGGATGAAGCACTGCGGCCACCTGGGAGCACCACAGCCACTTCCCAGTCAGCAAGATTGGCCACAGGGGGGACCCCTTCCCGCCCCTCTGGTTGCTGACTGGTCGCTGTGGGGCAAGTGCCTCCCCTGACTAAGGTGGCACCAGTCGCCCATGGCCCCATGCACCTCATGTGGAGCTAGATCAGGAAGGGCTGATCCTGCCTATATTATGGTTATCTGGTAAACCTAATGCAGGCAGGAGCAGGTGCTCTTCCCAGCCTGGTCAGTCTGGTCCTGCTCTTCCCAGCCTTCTGGTCCTGCTCTTCCCAGCCTTCCCAGTCTGGTCCTGCATGCTCCTTCTGGAACCAGAGACATGTGGAACAGTTTCACTTGGCAGCAGCTGTTTCTCCTGGCTGCTGCAGCATGGCACTATAACAGTTCCATAAATATGGAAAAAAAGTAGAAAAAAGTGGAGGAGGAACACAGAGAAAAGACCTGAAAAAGTTATAAGCCAGGATGTTTGAAAAGACAGGATAGTTTAAAATACTCTAGGTGTTTGTTTGTGCTATACATGGAGAATATGTGACTGTGGTATAAGGTTAATCTGTTTAAGTTTTCTTGTAACTTGTATATTTGCAAGTTATACAAATAATAGTGAACTGGAGAAGATTAGACTTTATACCAGACCACATCATAATGTATTCTCCATCAGATTCATATTCATCCTCCAAAAAACCTGCATCATAAGAACGTTGAAAATGTCTGGTTAAGCACTCAGTACTCAAAAATTAAAAAGTTGAAATAGTATATGCAGCCTTCACAGTGCATACAAATTATCTGAGAGTCTTCAGTAATACAATCATTTTCTGTTTTTCAAATATCACACTATATTACACATTTTTTAGCCCTATGAGCCATCAATGCCAGAGAGGCTTCTCTTCATTTGCAGACTGAAGAAAATAGGATATGATTCATAATGTATAGTCATGCAGCATTCTACCTTACTAGAAACTGAGAGAGTTTGCCTGCGAAAAAACAGCAGTAAAAATAGTTGTGTATGCACCATGAATCTGCATTTATTCCAGAGTAGTTTAGGAGTGTTCATTACAAAAAGGCTGTTGCCTGCTCCCCTGCCACCTGGTGGTGAGGTTCTGTAATAGCACCTACTGCATCTGATAACTGGTCATCTTTCTCCTCCAGGTTTATTTTGTAATTTAAATTCGTGTACCAAACAGTGTAACGTACACAGGTGTTAACATATTGCTTATCCAAGCCTGATGCCAGATAGCTCCTACTTTCTTAAGTGGATTCTCTTCTTTGTCTGTTTTATGTTAGCTTCTTCAAATTTGTGTGGGCTCTTGTCAAATACATTTCCTATCATCAATGATCACCTCTTCTAACAAGAACAGTGTGGATTTTTCTTTCTTTAAATAGTCCCCATATTTTTCCAAAATATTGCACAAGGATGCTATAAATGGATAATTGTATTTTCACTTAGAGAGACAACCCCCACACACAATTGGGACTTATATGAGAGAAAAAGGTGCAGACAGACAATGTCAATTCTCTCATCAACCTATGTGCATCAGATCTGGAGTACAGCTGCCCTGGGAAAAATCTGTAGTAAAAATACACTAACAAAGGAAAGGTTTATCTATGTTCTTCTATCCTAGGGTTTCCTGGGACAAATAAGCTACTGTATGTTCCAAGTCACCTATTCATGAGCCTGTGAAAACACATAAAACAGACTCCTGAATTGCTCTTCTTCTGGCTGCTAAGAATCCCAGTGTAACATATCTTTTTTTAATTGCAATGTAAATTACATTGAGATCAATGTGGCATATATCCAAGACTTTATTCAGGAGTTGCATGATTCTGAGACCACAACTTCATCCCTACTCAACCTAGGATGAAGATGGTTGGTAGAACTGTGCTCCAGAACCTAAGCATAATTTGGCAAAAGCTGTCATGATGGTAAAGATAGCCTTGAAAGTACAAAACTGTTTTAATTTGGCACACTATTGTGTTTCTGGATCTGAAAAAAATAGATCTGAGAGGTGCTTCTGCTCTACTTGTGTCATTGATGGTTAACTTGGAAACCTACTTCTGGCATTTAATTGTCAACATTCTTTACTATTTTATTGCTGTTCAGTTTTGCACCACAACCCCATATTCACTCTTGCCAAATGATAAAATTACCTTCTACCTGGCTGCAAAAATCTTCAGCTTCTCCTTAGCACCTTTTTTGATAACACTATGTTTTATCAATACAAATATACTGAAAATGTGGAGACAATATAAAATAATTTGATTTGTCAAGAGAGCAAACACCAAGTGAACTATGCAACTTTATAGTTTTTTCTTTTTTTGTCATTTTTAATCCATTCTTTTATGAATACCTTAAATTTTAAGTAAAGCTTCTGCACAATGTCCTGTCCTGCAAATCAGAATGACTTTCCTCAGAATTTAGGTTCAGAGTTAGCTAGGAACATAGCCTTATACTGTACCTTAAAAGCCACGCATTGGCTTTTCTCTTGAAAAAAAATGCCTAGTCTTTTCTTCCATGACCAATTTTATAAACCTTTTAATGTTCTTAGCAGCTTTTTAAGAAACCTGATCCTTCCTCAACCTGTTCATATATGCAGGAATATTCTCTCCATCCTCCTTACTCCTTACGTTCAGTTAGTTACCTGTTGCTGTTTCATGTTATTTATTTTTATTTGTTTTTTTCTTTAGCTTTTAACAACACCAATCTCATACTGAAGCCATCTCACACAAATTAAAGAGACAATATTCAACACAAACTGTTAAGATCTCACAATAATTATTGAACTGCCATTACAACATTACCACAAGCTCACTGAGTAATCATCAGCACAATCCCAGTGCCAGCTGGTCTATTTGTGAGTGCTTAGGCATAAGGAGCCCTCAAGTTGAACACAAAAATGTGGAGAAATTGCTGACAGAGCTAATGTTTAAAGGGGCCTTTCCTTTGTAGGAGCTGAACCACGTAACAAGAAGCAAGGAGCAAAGATTACAAGGATAGGAGGGAAGCAGCCAAGATGAAGTTTTATTAAAACATAGAAAATTAAGTGTTACAAGACACAAGGGTAGACAGGCAGGGTCAGATCTAGGAATCTGGCTGCATCATTTATTTATTTTTTATATTTGTACTGCATTTCTAACCCAATACTAACTTATATTTTTAAAGAAAAAAATCAGTAATTTGTTTTAAAAAATTACAAATTTTCTGTCTTCCTCATGTGTTCTTCAGGTTTGCTTTTTCCATCTATTGTGTCTATATCTATTACACAGTCTTCTAGTTCAGCATGTAATACCCTATTGTAGCCTAAGTCTCTCATTTTGCAAAGTAATTCTAGGCTCCTAAAAGATACATCAGGCCTAAAAAGGCTTTTGGGAGAGCAGAGCCTGCTTTTTGCTGCTGTTTTTGCAAAAGCAGTAACCTTTAAGTAATGCTTTTAGAATGTGAAACAAGACTGTTGACTATAGGCAGCACTGGATACTAACACAGCATTGGGTATTAAACCAGCCCCACTCCCTCCCTCATCATGGGGGCCTCAAGCTGCCAGACTGCATTCCTGGCCACATGCATGCTGCAGCTGCATGAATGCATGCAGCATTTATAGGTGACATTATTGGTCACATTGGCCAAAAAAAAAGCCGATTGCTGATAATGCAATTTTCTTTTTATTAGTGTTGATATGATATGTATTGCAGTAAAGATTGAACATAGACTAATATGATGTTATAAGTTAAAGTCATGACGGGGACCGTTTGGAGGTCTAGACTGGCCGCAAATAGAAGGAAATATCTATATCTGTAATAGAGCAAGTCTGGGCTGACCACAATGGGCCCCCTTTGTGATATGAAAATAAATTGCATATAATTGTGTCAGGCTTGCTAACTTGTCGACTGTGCATAAGGGCAGGTGAGCAAGAGAGAAAGGTTGGAACTGAAAGGAGACCACTACAAGATATGTGGAGATTGAACATGGGAAAGGATCAGCGACTGAAGAGGTGGTAGAATTTGATTAGATAACAGCAAACAAAGGAACTGTACAGTATAAAAGAAGAGGTTACGTGGAAGGCAATTTGGGTAAGTAACACTGAAGACACCACCATGCAGGTGCACAGAAGCCCCCTTACATGATAACTTTGCTTGGCAATGTCGCTAGCCAGGCTAAGACTACTTATCCTATATGTAACGTATCTGATCAATCATTTCATTTTGCTTTGTTTAATCTGTCACTAAATCAATGTATCCTATATGACTAGTGGTCTGAAGTTTCACTTATCATTACTGCCCCAGCCACCTCAAATCTACCTGCAATTCAGGTGTAACACTATTTTCTCACATACAACATGTACAACATTTCCCTCCAAAATCAGCCCCCCAAAATAGGGATGCATCTTAAGTAGGGAAGCTGCTTTCTTTGCTGGAAAAGAAGCCAGCTTGGAAACACTATGCATGCCACGCAGCTGCCAAAATGCCTGCTGCTTGTGTCTAGCTCAGCAGGCTAAAGGGTAGAGGGGAGTCCTGAGCTAACTGTTTCACAGCTATAGACATTGGCTGAGCACTGGTAGCTTGTGCCTGAAGCAGCAAGTGAGTTGTTTGTAGTTTCTTGATGAGGCTTTAATGCAGAAACACTTTATTTGTAGGAACTTATTTAAATAACTACTTAAAGAACTCCCAGTCCTGCTACTGTCCTTGCAAAAGCTTGAGGCCTAAGCTTGTGTGACTGAGAGTAAGTCTTCCTGGGAAAGTAGTGTCTGGGAAATGTGCCATCCCAGGAGATGGTCTGGGTGAGAGAGTGGGAAGCAGGTAGTTCTTGCTGCCTGTTGCCTCCCCCAGGCAGTTGCCTGGAAGGCCACACTTCCTGGATGCTCGATGTTCCCAGAAGGAATTCCTCTGTCACACAAGCAGCCATGACTCTGGTAACTTTTCCTTTTCTACATTCTGCCTTCTGAAAACAAGGTGTGTTTTATTTGAGGGTGCATTGTATGCAAGAAAAGATGACAGTCAATCTCTATTTTAAATCTCTCTTCAACCATCTCCTTTCCTGATTAAAAGAGATTTCAGGGAAACACCTGAAATATCTCAGAGGCTCACAATTAGCCTGTGGTTTAGCCTGTGTGGTAGAGAAACCTGGTAGGGAAACTATTTGCAAATGGAGAGCTGATGCATGGAATCTCTTGATCAGCCTTTTACACCCTGCAGCTCTGATGAAGGCTCATGAGGTTTATCATGAAGACTTGGTACCAGGAGTATAACAAAAGGCCCTGCCTGAATAGTCAGCAACGCAGGAATTCTTCCTCTGATTCTACAGACCTTACCTGCAGGGTGCCACAATACTCCATCATTGCTTGTATCTTACTCAACTTATCTACAAAGCCATTGGTGAACCTGTCAGAAAACACAGCTGAGATGCTTTCACTTGTATTCAGCTCTGTCTTCTCTTTAACACATGTCCTGCAGAGACAAGAATACCCTCATGAGTCATGACTCATGAAAGCTGGACCTAGTCAAAGAGGAAGACATCCTAGTGGGAAGAAGAAAGTGCTCGGGGGAATGTGCCTTCCTCATCACATACCACTTTGCAGAGGGTACCTGCTATTAGACTGTTAAATTGGTTTGCAGTCTTGATGTCCTGTAGGGTATCTCTGTGCTGCTAGATGTTCAAATAGCCATCTGTTGGTGACTGACCAAAGGTTTGGACTCCACAGTATTCAGTTTAGACTTGGACATGGTGATTGTTGTGTATATAACATCCACCCACAAGAACTGCAGTTCATTTTATCTCACAAGGAAGTTATACTTTAATAGATCCATTTGGTACACACTGTACATAAACAACACAGATTGCTGTGAGAAACATCTCTGCTTTCTGCACTGGCTCCTCATGGAACACAAGGTCTATTAAATGGTCTCCACAACCTGAGACTGTGACCAACTAAGAAACTGAACCAGTAAACGAGTGACTTTTAATCAAAAGAGAAAGGTTTTGCAGCACTTTGGGACTGAACTATTAGAAAACCAAGGGCCTCACTGCATTCAGAATTTAATGGAAGAATCACCTCTTTGATCAATTTTTGACAGTACTCTTCACACAATCCCACTGCAAGCCAATTGACTTGTTCAAACACTATTTTACAAAGGATTCCAGTTTATTCCAATATGCATGGAAGAGTAACAAGGAAGATGCTGTTGATGTTTTATAATTTAGAAATTTGAGACACACTCAGATACAACTGCTGTGGGGACATGTTAGAATCTGGACAGATGGATTCCTTTACAGTCCTTCACCATGCTTTCTTTTTTTTTCTCCTGTTTTGTGTCTCCTCCTTCCCTTGTATTCAGTCTCTTTCACTTCTGTTTCTGCCCCCTGTCATCCCTTTGTTCTATTATCTTCCCTATACTCAGCTTTTACTGTCACCCTCTCTGATGTCTACTTTACTCTCTGACACATTTCTATTGCTTTCCAGATCATATGCATCTCTCACACTAAATATTTCATACACACACCTAGATCTCTGCTAGTCTCACAAATAGGCTTTTATAACCAAGACCTCTCTCTCTCTCTCTTTCTCTTTCCTCCTGCAGTACCACAAATTATTGTACCCTATTCACCTCCTCCTCCTCCATTTTCACATATTCGCACATTCCTGCCCCCAGCTCACTTGCATGTACTCATGGTTATATGCCATCACACACACATTTCTGATATTTCTTCCCTGACGCAAACAATCCTGGATAGTATTTTCTTTTTCTCGCAACATCTCCTTTGCCTTCTACACACTTGGCTTCTTCCAGCACACACATTTTTGTACATTCTTACTTTCATTCCCCATCAATCTCTTATACACAAACATGGATAGTATGGTGTTTCCTCCCCCACAAATCTGTCAATGTTGTTGCTTTTAATTCCTCCTTTTACTGACAGCTACAGTACAGGAAAACATGACAGCTCTATGTATGTCCATATGCCTTCCCATGCTGCCCACAATAACCCCTGTTGTGGGCAGCGTGAGAGATTTGGGAGATGCAGGATACTGTCACAGTAGCGGGATCTACAAAATACACCTATAGCGGGTGGATCTAGGGCGGGGTAGATCTACAAAATACACCTATAGCGGGTGGATGGAGGGCGGGGGAATAAAAAAAGAAAAAGGAACATGGGTATTTGGAGTAAGCAAAAGAAACATATCTTCATTTTTACCTGCCCCTCCATTCATTTTTGCTTCAAGCAGCAGTGTTTATGACCTGGATTAAAGAGTCAGGTATTTATAATAATATGTATAAGAGTCAAAGAACTGTTGATTGGAAGGGACCTTAAGAAATCATTCAGTCCCTTCTGAAGCAGGATCAAGTATAACTAGACGACCCCTGTTAAATGATGGTCAAACATAGTATTAAGAACTTCTACCATGGGAGATTTCACAGAAATCCTCGATAATTTGTTCCAGCATTTCACCACCCTAACTGTTACAAAGTTTTTCCAATAGCCAACCTGAATGTCCTTTTCTGATTATTTCTTATATCCCCTAGCAGATCAGTTCCCCTAATCAGTTCTTTGCTGATTATTTCTTATATCCCTTAGTAGAGAAAGAAAACAGTTGATCACCAGCCCATTTGTAAGAAACATTTAAGTTTCATGTTTTTATATGACTTACCCTAACCTTTTTTTTTCATTTTAGACTTAAATAACCCATGTTTTTCATGCCAAGTCATGTTTTTCAAATTGTTTATCATTTTTGCTCTCTTCTGCACTCTTTCTAGTTTGTCTATATTTTATTTTAAGTGTGGTACCCAAAAGCTAAGGAACCTGATGTAGAGTGAAATCATTACATTCTATGTCTAACATACAAGGCTACTGTTGATATATTCCAGAATGGGGTTTTTCTTTATTGCATCATTGACTCATATTTCATTTATGGTCCACTATAACAGATATTCCTCTGCAATACTGTTGCCTAGCCAGATATACACCATTTGTATATACAAAAAGGATTTGTTTGGCTTATATCTTTTACTGAACAATCTATGTAGCTGGGATAAAGTGAGACAAGCATTTGAATGCAAGGCGTTCTTTGTCAGCATTCAAAAGCTCATCTCTCTTTATCCGAACTGCACAGTTGGTCCAGTAGAAGATATCATGCAGAGAAATCTTTGCCATAATTTCTGGACCATCACAGCTACAACTCACTCTTATACTTCCTAAGTGTAGCATTTTAGGTTTGTCTTTAGAGAATGTAATCTTGTTTATTATTAGACAATTTCTCCAGTTAGTCAATATTGCTTTGAATCTGATCCAAATTGTTTCCAGTCCCTCACAACTTGGTGTCATTTTAAAATTGTACTTTTGGTACCATCAACCAAGTCGATAAAGATTCAAGGAGAAGACAGAACTTGCATAACAGAAAACATAGAATTTAACCCAGGATGTTCAGTCAATAATGTCTGATTGAGCTAAATTTTATCTTTCAGAGAGGCATCCATTCCTGATTTTGAGACTTCAAATGATGTATTAATACACTCTATCTCTTGGTTAGTTGTGTTCCAATGGCTTATTACAATCATTGGGGGGGAAAAAAAACCCCATAACTTATTTCTAGCTTGAGTTTATCCAGTCTAAATTCTACTCATTGCCCTTGTCTGCCAGACTAAGAGCCTTCCTCCACCAAAAATCTTTTCCACTTGTAGGTATTTCTGGATTGTAATCAAGTCAGCTTGTAACCTCCTTGATAGTTAAATAATAACAGCATTTATTGTTGGGTTTTTCCAGGGTGGGTCAGTCTCACAGAAAATTTCTGAATTATTCTGTTTTTTAAAAAACCTTTTTATAGTGTGGACACTATAACTAGGTGCAGTGTTTTGGTATTTCACTTACTGACCCCAACATTTGAAGTACCATCACCTGCCTACTCCAATATATTTGTGTTTCTATATGAAGAGCTATACTGGACATCCCTTAGGCATAAAATCACTCAGAGGCAGTATGTTTATTTACTTTTCCAAAATGACCATTTAGGTCTTTCCTAAGTCACCGGTTTCCAGGTTACAGTTTTCTATGCTGCAGGAGTGACCCATATTCTTTCTTTTTATGTCTGTCTTTATTTGGTTGCATTTAATGGCACTGCTTGAAAGAACATACTCTCCAGATTTAAGTGACCGTCCTATATCATTTTTAAGCATTCCACTAATTTTTGTGTCATCTGTAAACTTTATAGGAATGCTTTTATATTATCCTCCATCTGCTTCATAAAGACACTTAATCACATTGGTTCAAGAACAGATCTTTGAGGGACTCCATTAAAAGCAGCATGTATGATGCCCTTTTGAGCTCTATCAGTCAGCGTTGGCCAGTTTTGATCAACTGAATATGCACTACGTTGCTTTTGGACAGCATAGGGTTTTTTTGTTGTGTTTTGGGTTTTTTTAAAGAATACACGGTAAGACTTTTTGTAAGGTGTTTTGAGCCAGTCGGGCCAGCAGAAGTGCTTTCTCTACCTGTTTGTGAGCTCATTGAAGAAAACCATGGTAATTTGATAACGCCTACTTTCTACAAAGCCTGGTTGATAAAGAACCTTAGAGTTATACTTCATGGCAAAGGTACTGCGAGTTCTGTACTGACAGGCTATGAAAAGAACTGGCGATGGTCCTTTTTAATGAAGGCTATATAATATGTTTCATGGAGAGTGTATATGTGAGTAAGTGTGCAGAGAACTCAATTCCAAAAATACGTAGGAAAGCCAGCATAGGGATGTATGCAATGGAGGGAGCGAAAGAATGGGAAATCTGTAGAGAGAACTTAATGCTAAGGCTGCACATTAATTCAGTGCCACCGCACCTTTCAGAAAGAAGGGGAACGTATATATTAAGAGAGAATAGGCTCCAATCCAGTCCACAGTCCAATGCCTTGTAAAAATCCTCCAGCCTCCTTTTTCATTTGTGGCTACAGGAGGGTGTGGGGAAGAAGGTGAAGTATTCATTCGCCGAAACTGAACTCCTCTCTTGTTTTAAGTAGGCTGTCTATGTGATTTTCATCTGGTTATTCTTATGTGAGCGTGTGTGTGCGTGAGGGAGAGCGCGTGTGAGAGAGTTTCTAGCAGACATGACGCTTGCTCCCAGGCTCTCTCGGAAGTCCTCTCTCGCGCCAAGCCCGGCAGGTTGTGCGGGCGGGGCGCGGTCCAGGCCAGCGCAGCCGGGCGCCGGGTGCTGCAGCAGCCGCTCCCGCCCGTCTCCTTTAAGATGCAGGCGAGGAGGCTGCCCGGGGAGGAGGAGGAGTTATGTAGATCACAGATGAACATTCTGGAGTGGAGGAGAGCGGGGCGAGGAGCGAGCCGAGGTAGCGGCAGAGGCAGAGGCAGGGCAGGGCTGGGAGCAGAGGCAGGCAGGCAGCCGAGGCCTTTCCCAGCAGGAGGGGGAGGAGGAGGAGGAGGAGGGGGGAGGACGAGGACGACACCGAGAGGCGGCTGCCGCGCGAAGGAGAAGCCGTGCAGGAGCTGCGGCGGCACTTGGGCGCCACATTCCCTCCTTACGGGACTGGCGATGTGGATGAGCAGGAGCTGACCCGGCTGCCGCGAGCCGCGTTGTGGAGCCGAGTGTCCGCTTCTCCTCCTCCTCCTCCTGCCCCCGCGCGGCTCAACCCGCACGCGGGGGTTCCCGCCGGCACGGGGCTCGCCCGGTCGTGGAGCAGGAGCGCTTCCGCCCGCTGGAGCCCGGGCACTATGATCGTACTCCCATTCAGCACTGGGAGCCGCTTGGATTTCGTGCAGCCGGCCCGCGGGGGGTTCTTGCAAGCCTTGCTTTGGATTTTATGTGCTACGGTGTGCAAAGCGGAGCAGTATTTCAATGTGGAGGTAAGATCGGGCTCGGGGATGTGAGATGAGAGAGAGCGGGCTGCTGCTCTGTGCGCGCATCTGGTTCCGGTTTTTCCTCCCCCTTCCAAGGGCTGCTTCTGAAATATTTGGGTTGATTCAATAAATCAGCAGCTCCCCAGCCATGTCTTGTGAGCAGCCAGGACACGCGCACACACACTCTTAACATACACACATATATATATATATATATATAACACGCACACTTACCACGTATATACAACACACACAACACGCATATATCACAAACACATCAGACACATATCACACACATATATCACACATCACACACACACATCTCTCTCTCAAGCACACACACATACATAAAGGTTTGTCTTTCCTGCAGCAAATAGCCCAGGTTGTCTGTTCTGAGATCTCGTGTTTGATCCGTGCCTTTCAGACCCACAATCCCGTTATCTCTGGCCGCACAAAGCATGATGCTGAGCGCTAGAGCACATCACTGTGCCCTGGCAGTGCCCCTCACATATGGTCTGTGTGAAACCCTAAACACAAACCCCCGTGGCACAAGAAAAGCAGCTGGGATGCAATACATACAGAACAGCTCAGGGAATGTGGCACCATCATCCCTGACTTCAGATGTGTTGCTCTTATTATTTCTTTGTGGGGTTTTGTTTTGTTTTTTTGAGGAAGGATGAATGAAAGGGAATCTGAGGTGGGCCTGAGGTGCGGGAGAAAGAAACGTGCTAGATTAGCATATTTCTTTGTCATTAGATATTTGTCAGAATATTAATTGAAACATATCCATTTTCTTGTAACTTGAAATGACTGAACAAATGGCACATAGGTGCAGCTACTGAACAGAAGTTGGAGGGCGGGGCAGAGGAAGAAACTCTTTTTTTTTTCCTTTAACACAGAATAGAAGAATAAATGTGGGGTTACCCAGGCAGGGCCAACCTTAGGAAATTTGCTGCCATAGTGAAATTTCATGGTAAACTTCCATTTCCAACTCCTCCTCTAAGCCAGCCAGGTTTTCAGTTGTTATTCATGCTTTTCATTAAGTACTTTGACTTTTTCTCTTTCTTGGAATTAGTCTCTCTTCCTTTTCCTTCCTTGATTCCTTTCCTCCTACTGTTTGCCCTGATGCATCTTTTTGTTGATGAATTTTTTCCTGACGCTTTTTTTCCCCTAATCTCTCTTTCACTCCAGTTCTTCCAGTTCTCCCTCTTTCACCCTTCCCCTGTGCCTCCCTACTTTACACATTTCTCCAGTCCCCATTCACATTATCATTCTGTCCTTCTTTTACCTCCCCTTACTCTTCTCTCTCCAGTCTGCCTCACTGAACTTTCTGCTGCACCCATACATCATACACAGACACTCACTCCCATCCTGACTCTCTCACACACACTTGTATTCCTAGAACCCCTTCTGATACAAATATACGCTTGTCCCCAAGATCTTTCTCTCTCCCGCATGCATTCCCACCCACACACATCTGTCCCCTCTTCTCACAACACCTCCTTTCCCCATCCCAGCTTCCACCCATGAGGCTGAAGTTGGTTCCTTATTCCCAGTTCCCAATTCTTTAGTCCCGGTTCCTGGTTGTTTTTTCAAAGCTAATCTTTACACAGTTAATAAGGACCCACAATTAATAACTTCACCCTCAACTTTCACCTACTAATGTTTGTTCCTGCCCTTTCCTTCTGGGAACAAAATCTTCCTCAGATGTACCCTGGTCCCTGGATCAGGTCTTACCATAACAAATCCTTACGTTTTATGTATTTTTTCCCTCCACGCACATCTCCTCAAACCACTATTGGTGTCCCCCAAGATAGTAAATTCCCCCTATAACCTCCCCAAGATCTTTTATGTATCTTGTTCTGGTTTCACCCACAAAACTCACCAGCATGCACACTTTTGGTCTGCCCTCTGAATGCTCTTCCATCATACAATACCAGTTGTATGCTTTCTACCACTAAGAGTTCACCGGCCACAGATTTTTTGGGCTCATCTTCCCAAGATCTCTTAACATAAGATGCATCAGTGGTCTTGCCTTGTATACCCATTATAATCCTAGTTTCTCTACCCCATCAGTAAGATCTCCTCTTCTAGCCACACTTTTGGTCTTCCTTGTCACTACTGCTTATCACCACTATTATTCTGCCCCCTTTCCCCCCACCACATTTTCCCCCAATATATTGTCCTTGTATTAGATTGTAAACATTTTGGGGCGGGGACCATGACTTTAATTGTGTTTCTGCAGTGGTTAGCACAATGGAAACCTGACCCTGATAACAGTTTTTGGAAACTACTGCAATCTAAGTAAATATTACACTTTTACACCTCAGGACTCACTCAGGCATTTTGATCTTTTACTTGTCCAAGGGCTCAGTTTCCTTTTTCCATTTGTGGATATGGGCTAGGCAGTTGGATAGAAAGGACACAGCCCTCTGTACCCTCTCTAGGTTTTCCACACTAGGGGATAAAGAAGAAATTCTAGTTACAGAGCTTCCTCCTTCAACTGTAGATGGCTTTGCCGGCAGCGGGCTCTTCTGGAGAGACGGGCAGCAGATGGAGTTAGTGTGGGAGGCAAAGAGAAAGAGAGAGTGAGCCAGAGAATAGTTTGAGTGGAGCATGAAGAGAAGGCCAGCCACAATAGGAGAGACGGTTTCAAGGAAAAGTAGAACCTCTCATTTTTGTCACCCCTGCTTTATGGAAAATGGCAGATTTGGGGGACAAAGAGAGTACCATGAAGGATAAAAATAGCTGGGGATGGAGGGGTGGGAGCTAGGGGAGGGAGCAGGTACCCATGAGGTTCTGTACATGCTATCTTTCTTTTCCTTTGGAGTGTAATGCCTTCATCCTTAGATAGAGCTGAATTTTTCAGTTCTTTTGTTGTAATACTGAGAGTAACCATGGTCACAAAGCAGGGGAATGCACAGCAAAAGATTTGGTAATAGTATGGTGGTACTGTGCCACTTGATTCCTTATGTCTGCATCAGCCCTGTAAAACTCTTAACCTCTGTACTATATCACTAACACAGAGTATGGTGACTTTATTTCAAGAGCCATTAAACTAAACATTGAAATTAGCCTGTCTCTAAAAAGTGCCCTTGGTCAAATTCATTGCCACATGATTCTGGTAGTTTGGAAAACAAAAGATGATGTTATTGCTTTTATCCAAAAAGGGGCTTTCTATGAATTCAAGATTTATTTATTTTTACATGCTCTTGTTATACTAAAACTTGTATGAAATGTTGATATACCTGTTGGGCATTTGAAATGTGGGTCTATCCTTTTCCTCTTGTAATTGTGCTTCATTTAGTCTAACATGTTACATGTTAAATAACATTTATATATAAAACTTGATTTCTTTGTTTATGACTCAGATTTGTTAGGCTGTGAGCAAGATTAATTCTCAAGGGATATTCTTGAAGTTCATAGTTGTTAAATATTGGTATGTTCTTGACAAAAACATAGCCACTGTGAAATCTAGGATTCATGTCAGAATCAGTTAAAGAAGCTTTTAGCTTTTATTTTTTTAAGTTTACTGTCATCATGAGAGTTTTGGTGATCATCCTTGAACACATTGCCTGTATCATAGGACAGAATAAAATCTAGACTGTAAAACTCCACTGTGCTGAGACATTAATCATAATAGCATTGTCATTGAAGATGTCAAGTCTACTTGTGTGAGCAATTGTGTACCAATGATGATAAGTTCTCAGGCTATCCCCAAGTGTTTTGTTTAGGTTTACTTTGGAAGTAAGATGCATCCATGAGATTCTAAAATGGGATAATACCTTTTACCAAAATATTTGAAATTTAGACTCATCCTGCTAAATGACTGATCTTTGGTATAGAATTCCTGTAGTAATCTGCCGGGATTTTTTTTTGAAAATCTATGTAGAAGAATGTCATTTTCAGGTGAGAAAATACTTTTCTATCAGGTTTTTAATTATTTCTTGCATTGCTTGATAATTAAGAATTTCCTTGGCAATTTCCCCTGTTGAAGATCCACCAGAGGAATGTCTCTACTAACATCCATAGGGGTTGGCAAGGATTAAAGCACTAAATGTGGCTCTTAGATGTGTAATGTTTTCATAAAGCTGACACTTGTCTACAGTTAGGGGTCTGGGACAGACATTGCGTAAATTGGTTTGAGCCAAACAGTTAAGTCTGATACTACATTCAACCAGGTTTATCTCAAACCAGTTTCAGCCATTCTCAAACTGGTTTATGTGCACTGAACATCTGTTCTGTTACAGGTTTAAACCAGTTTCTGATCACTTAAACTGCTTTATGTGTAATGTCTCTCCCTAGCCTGAGTGTTTCTATCCTTCAGTCGTTTATTTACATGGCATTAGAACCAGGTTCACAATTTTTAATAGAAAAAATTATCGTCAATCAAGCTGCCTGTGTCAACCGACGACATAAATATCATAAAACTGTTTTCATAGCCAGACTCTGATCCTGCATATCCTTACTCGTGAGGGTAAAGATGCATTGGCCAGCCTTATTCAAGTCAATGGAACTGAGCATTTGAGTAAGGATTACTGGGTAAGAGAGGATTTGGAAGATCCTGGCTGGCCTCATTAAGTAGATCTGTGTTGTGAGAAATCCTAGCAACAATATTGTTCCTCCTGATCTCTTGTCTAATGCAGACTATTATATTCTATTTTCTACAGCCTTCTGCTATATATATTTATATGCTTGGGACCCTAGGGGAGATCTTGAAGTGAGCATAATTTTAGTATGAGCTATACCTGAAAACAATGCAGCCTTCTCCCTCCACTCCTTTTTAATAGACGTGGCACTTAAATTGCATATTGAGGAACAAAACACACTGAAATCAAAACTTCAGAGAAACACTGTCAAGCAGCATTCTTCTGCGGCAACAAGCAACTGAGAGCCTCTTTGTTTTCATTGTTAACAAACTTCACAATTAGTGTCCTACTCCTGCTGAATGGTAAATGGGTGACCTTTAAATCCCTATGCTTTGGGTCTTTCTGAGTGTAAAAACTGATCATTTTAACTTCAGTCTGTAATTGTGAGGGGATAAACAATTAATTGGGAGGAAAAATTCTGCCAGTTTCACCTTTATGTGCTTTTCAATTGGAAGCTTTAGTCATTAGGATTGCAAGTTCTGTGTGGTATTGTAGTAAGAGCTTGTTAAAAAGGCAAGCCTGAAAAATGCATGCAAGCAAGTAATTACGGATATTTTTGATACTAAGTATAAAACCACTGCCATGTGTACTGAAAGGAGCTCATCCCACCCTTAATATTAGTTTTTAGGTACATTACATTAAAATATTTGAAGGTGCAAGTTCTTCCCTTCTTACTCAGAAAAAAAGCATCCTTTGAACTGAGTGCACTTTTTCTGAAGAAGTGCAGGTCAATATTCTGTATTGTATTGTAGAAGGATGCAGGACTATCTGTTAATACTGGCATTGGGTGTGGTTAGCTTGATATAAGGTCTGTTACTTGGAAACAAATTTTGATGTGCTTTAGTGTTGTCTCTACTTACTCAGGAAAAGCAGACACACAGAAAATGAGCTGAAAAGGCTTCTGATGAACCAAGCTATAGATCTAGCATCACACCGCAGCATTAATATAAATTGATTTTAATCAGAAAGTTACAGCTCTGATAGGTAACGGAAGGCTTTTCTCATTCTTCCATCATAAAAGGCAGGTACTACTATGCCTTCTTTCCGGTGTGAAGAAGAAATATGCATGCAGATTAAAGATTGGATTATTGCATTACCTGCCATAATTCAAAAGATACTTCCTGCATTCAAGAATGCCAATAGATTAATCTACCACAGGAATGAAATATACATCTTAATTACCATCAGGATTTTAGGAATGCTTATGGGCCCAACTGTCTGCGTACAAACACAAAACCAAAATATCCTCTCTGTCACAAAACGTTTACAGCCTAATATGGTAACTCTTTAGGGCTAATATGATCTTTAAAAAGGTTTAAAATTATAATGTATCCTATCTTGTGTTACTGTTTTTCATTTGGTTGGTATTTGAACATCAGACTAGTACCACTCAACTTTTAAGAAAAAAATGTAGTTAAAACATATAGTAAACACTGCATGGTAAACATAGTAAAAGGTAATATATTAATACTTTATGATATATAATCTTGATACAATAAATATTGAATTTATTGATTTAAGTTTATTCTACTTCCATCATCCAAGAAGCCATCCTACAACAAAACATTGTGAAATTCATATATTTCCATTTATTGTTTTCTCAGAGTGAGTATACCATCTCCTTTTAACTGGTTTTAGATTTATGCTTCTCTTTGTCAGTTTTATTTGAATCCATCTAAAAGGTCAGTGCTTGCTCTAGGCACCTCTGCTCTGCTTATACACTTGGTAGGACTGAGTTGTAAGAGTTTATAAAGATGGAATGCTGTATTATATAGATTTTAAAACATTTTAAGTTGCATCTGTTCTCCTAGCCTTTCTACCCCTCCAGCCTTAATGTATGATCAGTTTGTAGAGTTAAAATCCTACAGGGCTTCTTATTGATGATGGGTGGAGATATTTAATGCAGCATCCCTCTCCTGCGCTCTTGTTTAATTGCTCAGGCTGCTCACCTCTGTTTTGGATTACAATTTATTGTCTGACCACTTGCCATCTCCATTTTCCATCCTGTTAAAGGGCAAGTTGAATATGTTTTAGTTGTTATTTTGTGTTATGTCATATAACAGATTTGGTTTCAGTTTGTATGAAGAAGACCTTGATTAGAGTTACAAGCATGATTTGCTCAGTATAGAAATGGATTTTTAAAAATAATTATGGATAGAGCTTTATCTTTTAAAGGGAGGTCATGCTACTGGGAACCTTTATTTGTTGGTTGCTTGGCAACTGTTCATTCATGTTACTGCTTATCAGCCTTCATTACAAACATCTTTTACTGTATGGTAAGAGCAATTAAGTTGTAACAACTTCTTTCTGTGTTGAATTAAAATTGACAGAAATTATAGAAATAGTCATTTTTATCTATGTAATTTTCTTTTGATTGAAAACGTTGTACAGTGTTTCTGTACATTGTCAAGAGCTGCTTTATAGCACTTTGGAAGCAGCTGTATTTTAGTAGAAGGCAAAGTGATCCTTACATGCTTTGTAGTGGATTGTAAAAGATAACAAATGAAAAGTTTATACTGTCATTTCTTGCACATTCAAGTATCCCACCGATTCCAGAGAAAGGTTGATGGGCCTGACCTCGAGAGGAGCTGAAAAATCACTTCAATCCCCATTGATTTTAATCCAGTGAACACTTAGAGGCAATCAGAAACCTGCAGGACTGGTGTTCAGATCTGAAGTACTTCAGGTTTGGACTCTGTGCTTGAAAAGTGCTGCAAAATTCTGAGATGAAAAGCAATATATAACAGTTATTCTTACTACTCCTGCTCCAGTGGACATGCAGCCAAAACAGTGAACCACAATACTTTCTGTAAAAGATTCAAGCCACTTTACACTTGGTATAAAACAATAGCAGCTTTTATTACATGGCATGAAAACAGATTCATAAAGCGTATGATTTAACAGCTGTTTTGTAATGTAGATGAAGACTTTTTGTAATAGGTTTTTAGCTGTTCTTTACAGGCCGGATTGTGAGTAAGTTTACAGTGGGGAAGGGTTGGGTGAAAGGGTGAAATAGTTTCCTGTCCATGTTATACACTAGTCATAATTGCAGACCCTGTTGTTTGGGAGGAGTTCAGGGCCTGCTCTTTTCCAGGAGAGCCATGTGGACAAGGCGAGTCTGGGTCTCAGCCCCTGCTTCTCCATTGGTCTGTTGATGGTGTAGCCCATTCATTCGGGAGCTTGGAGAAGGATTGTGCCCCAAGGACTAATCCCTCCCTGAATTTCTTTTGGGAACAACTCAGCCCCACCCTCCATCGTTAGGCCTGTCTTTATATGACACATATGACACAATCTGGCCCTAAATGCTGTAAGATGAATCCATTATATTTTGCAATTCCATCAGCATTTTTCCTGGTATGACTTGCTTGGTACTGATTCAATAAGATGATTTAATGCTTCTCTTCCCTTCCTTTATTATCGTTTACACTGTAAGTTGGCTTCACACCTCCATGTAAAAGGATGTCCTCAGGCAGTTTGGCCTTTAATTATTTCCTCATCCTCTGGGAGAAAATCAGAGCTCTTTGTTTCCCTTGGCTTGTTTATTTTTATTGGTCCACAACCATATCTCCACCCTCTAATGTGAGGGGCAAGCAAACAATGGGGAAGATTCCTCTTCCAGGGAAAGAATTGCAGTTAAAGGGCTGAAGGAAAGTGACAAAATTGTCAGAGCATGGTTAGGAAACCAAACAGGAAAACACACATCCCTTAAATGGGAAGGAACCTTCTTCCCTGACTTGTATCAGTGGATGTCCATGGAATGTCCCCAGGGAGGAAATGACTTCCCTTTTGTGCCATCTGGAGGTGATTATACTTTCACACAACTCTTCCTCACCTCAAACTTTGATCGCCTAATATGCTGGTGGCAGCTTGGTTTGACTCACTATCTTTTTCATAAACTGGCATGCGGTGGTTTAGGCCATGGCCAGAATAGTAAGGATGACTTTTCATTGTTCATTTCTTATTGCAGTGTTAATTCATTGTTAACTGTTAATAAAAATAAATAGGCTGTTTGTCATACATTCATTATTATTACTACTAGAAGGGTGTGTCTACATGTACGCTTTACTTCATATTAGACTAATTTAATGTGCAGTAAAAAGCATCACTGTCTACACGTGTACCACAATTAATGTGTAGTAGATTACTCCGGCATAGGATAGTCACATCAGACACAGGCACTATCCTATGCTGCAGTAAATGACTGCACCTAAACTCATGTGTAGATGGTGATTTTGGGATTAGTTTACTCCCATTATATTCAGTTGCACTAATTGCATGTGTAGATGGGCCCAAACTGAAGTACTAATCTGCAAAAGGATTTGAGTCTTTGCAGTGGGACTTTTTCTCATTACTCCTTTCTATTTTGAAAGATGTGTTCCATTTTTAGTTTCCTGGTAGACTGTGATGTACTGTATCCTCATGCCACTTCTTACTGTCATAGATGTAAAATGCACTTTTCATGGCTTTTTAGTATTTCTTGGTATCTTGGATATGCTGGCAAAATAAGAAGGAAAGCAGTGATATTCAGGGATTATGTACTTTTTGAGAGCCAGACAGCAATGGTTGTATTCCTAGTTGTACTAGAGTTCTTCACAGAAGAAATCATTTTACATTCTTCTGTGCTGTAGGTCCCCCCCCATTCATAACATGGAATGATAATGTTTGCCATCTTTTTAAAAGTACATTAAGACCTATAAAGTGCTGTAGAGTGCTAAACATTGTTGTTTGTTTTTGTACAAAGATGGACCCTCTACATTATTTTTTCTTTCTACTAATAAAATAGTGAATATATGAATAAACTTTAATTTTTAGGTTGTCTTGAAAGGTCTTTAAGCATGTCACCCAGAAAGCCAAAACCATAATTCATTACAAGTAGGCAGTTTGCTTAAGAGCAGTAACAGAACAGAAAATGTAAACAGGATTTCTGCAAATACATTCCAACCCACATATAAAAAAATGTACATTTAGAACCGTGCCTTGATATAACATCAGGGGTGATCAGATGGCCACCTACAAGTTTATCAGGGGTGACCACCAGTATCTGGGGGAACGTTTGTTCACCAGAGCGCCCCAAGGGATGACGAGGTCGAATGGTCACAAACTACGACAAGATCGTTTCAGGCTGGACATAAGGAAGAAATTCTTTACTGTCCGAGCCCCCAAGGTCTGGAACAGCCTGCCACCGGAGGTTGTTCAGGTGCCTTCATTGAACACCTTCAAGATGAAACTGGATGCTCATCTTGCTGGGATCCTATGTCCCCAGCTGACTTCCTGCCCTTTGGGCAGGGGGCTGGACTCGATGATCTTCCGAGGTCCCTTCCAGCCCTAATGTCTATGAAATCTATGAACATGCTGGCAATAAAGTTAAGTGGAATTTTATAAGCACCTGATTTCACTTATACAAATCTCAAACTCTCATTATAGAATTAAATTTACAGTGATTCATCTTAGCCTAGAAATGAATCTTATTTAGACTGTTTGACCTGAAGCAGAGAGACCTGGTTTGATAAACTGGGTGGCCAATTGAGACTTAGATGGAATTTAGGCACCTAAGTCACAGCAAGTGATCTATTCCATGTTTACATCCTCAAAACTTATTGGGCACTCAAATTCATTTAGTGTCCTTGGACTGAGGAGAACCCTAGACACTTGAATTGAGACATCTGCACATGCACAGAAACCTCTCCCCAACAAGTCCGAGTAGAGGCATCTAGCTCCTGCCTAAGCTCAGTTTTGATGCAAATATGTGGTGAAGCAGCACACATACACAAAATCCTTATAGTATCCAATCCAGTAGACAGGCATAGAGCAAATTTAATCCACTGAAGAGCGCTGAATTCAGAAGAGAAGAGAAGCGGCTGTAGTTGGTATTAGACAAGAACATAGCCAGAAGAGGTGGTTGTGCATGTGGCTACAGGACACTTTGGGTAGAAGCGTTCTCCGGTTTTCCTGCTAAATTACCAGTGGCAAAAAGGTCAAAATTCGTGAGGCTGACGGCAGAGCAAGAAAGGGAGCATGTGATTCCATCCTAGTAGTTATGGCATTCAGTTGTACTATTTCTTTGAATTGCTTTCCAGGGGAAGGCACCGAATTTTTAAGCTCACCAAGATGAAAGCACCTCAGTGTCCAACCTGAATTTCAGTTTAAGAGATCTGGCATAGTCATTCATGAAGTAGATAGCAGACCTGGGAATTGAACTTATGTCTTCATGGCCCCAATCCTGTGCTTTAACCACACAACTTTCTTAGATGTAAAGTTCTTTATCATACTTCTTTCTCTCATGTTTTTCATCCTTTTTTCTTTCTCCTCACACTGTCTTGCTTTAGATCTGTGCCTGAAGCCATGAAAAGTCATCAGTCATTATTAATGAGCCATAGAATCATAGGACTTGATGGAAAAGACTTAAGTCATATAGTCTATTTCTCTGCCAATGCAGGATTGTTTCCTATTGTATATTTGTTAGTGTTTTGTTAAGTCAAGATTTAAATGTTAACAGTGATAGGGTTTTCAAAACTAGATTTGACAAAATTGCAAAGGGAACCATCATACTCTAAGGGTCCTTAACAGTTCTTTTCCATTGCCATCAGCAACAACAGCCTAAAGATGACTGAGAGTCAGACAATAATAGTCAATTTCTTTGTTCTGCAATCTGAAATGCTGGCAAGTGGTTATACATGAACATAGATGAAACATACTGATTGGTAATTCAACGTGTTTCTCTGATTTGACAGAATCAAAAGCACATGGGGACTCTGATAAGAGGTGGAGTTCTTTCAATCCTGCACCCTGCTTAAAGTTCAGTTTTTAGAAAGTAAAAACACAGGTATCTGCCACTATATTTTCTAAAGAAAATTTGATAGGATTAGGATGTGTCATTGATTATCATTAATCAGCTCTCAGGATGCATTAAAGAAATAGGACTTCTCAGAAGGGATTATGTACAGATATTCACTCTCCCAGGAGAAACTGTCCCAGGAACTAATTAACCCTGGTTGTTCCTGGGTTATTTTTTCTCTCAGAGCAGAACATCAGCACATTCATGGTTTCTATTGAGAGAGCAGCAACCCTCACAGTAGAAGGTGATTGTCTGTGGCCTGAATAGACACAAATTTGCCTAGATATGATGGGTGTCATGAGCATATAAGCAAATGCAATAACAGTTCACTGCAATTGTGTAGTATATTCCAACCAAAGATCTCAAGATTCTTCCCAGATATTAAAAATGCATTCAGTTTCCTAAACAAAGCCTGAGTAAATGAGCTTGGTTCAGAATAACAGAGGTTGGATGGATGGATCAGTGAGCAAGCTGTAGAGTTGCACTCACCCATAGTTTCTCCATGAGCATGTGGATGTGATTAACAGTCTGTAGTTCTGGGCATATGTATGCCACCTCCAACCATGCTAGGTAGCTCTGCTGTGAAAACATACCTACCTGCTTCTCCCTGCTCCATACTTGCCAGGTACCAAAATACATGGATAGCTGCTGCTTGGTGTATGCCCACTGCCATCTCAAACTCTCATTCTCAGGCATCTTATTAGCATGTTCTCAGTGCTGCTTTAGTGTGTATGTTAGATTTTTTTTCAACATTTGGCATGTGCTGAGCAAGAGTAAGTGGGCAAAGCTACAAATACATGTTGCATTTGTATTGGGACTAATTGTGTCTGTGTTTGTCCTGGAAAAGAAATGTTGTGGGATTGTTGTGTAAACACACTGTCCTTCCAGTCGAGTATTAGTGCGTGGCAAAGCGCACTGCAAATTTTATGCTATTGATGTCATGATGCAGTCCTGGGACAACTGTTTAGATGTACTTAACAATGTCCCAGGACATATTGTTAATGCTTCCCATTCTGCAAACTTTTTTAGGGGTTGTCCTCAGACAGTGTACATGGGCCTCTGAATCTTCACACTTCGTCCCAGGAGAAAATGGTTTCTGCCATGTCAGATGTAGCATCTGTTTGTAGTTTTATCCAATCCCTCTCCTGTGGACATCAGTGGGACATTTGCCATACCCTCACTGAAAGCATGATTAAGCCTTAACTGACCTGCCAAAGTCTGTGCCCAAAGTCACAAACAGTGTCTGTGGTAAATCTGACAATAGAGTCCATGGCTCCTAACTGTTAATTTGATGCTGTAAAAGACTGATAATACTGTCCTTTCTTCCTAAACTTAGGCAAATCTAAACATCTATTCATTGCCCTAGAGGGGAAAGAACAGAATGTTAAGCATTTTTATAAACAGTAACTAATTAGAAAAAAATATCTGAGAAGAATAAGCTAGTTAAATGTCTATTGTCTGACAGACAATCCCCAAGAAGATACAAATGAAAATAGCATTTTAATCAATCTACTGGGTAGGAATCAGCAAGCCCTCAAGATAGCTAAGTATTAATTATTTAGCAACAGATTCACAAGAAAGGGCAAAAATACCCTATAGCATTCAAAACATCTTGCAATAAATACTCAGAAAATATGCCTGTAGCCGAAGCATTAATTTTCAAAACAATATAAATCTGTATACTATTTTCAAAAAATGTAAAAAGGTAACTTATATCCACAATGGTGTAACATGACTGTAAACTCCAGGGTAGTTAGTTGTAAGTAGCTATCTAGGAGCTTATAAATATATACTTTATTTATTTAGCTGCAATTTTATTTTTAATTATTTTATCTTTAATTATTTTATTACAATAGAATATATTGCAGAGCAATTTAACATACAGTTAAATTTCCTAGTTAACATCAGGGCATGTCTCAGGTTCAAGCCATTTAGGTTTTTCCATTGATGTTATATAAACACCTTGCTCTGGGAATGAGGGACCATAAACCCAACTGGATCAGAATAAAGAAAATTTAATTTAGGATTATCTCCCAAAATCAAGTCTTAAAAAAAAAAGACCCACCAAAAACCCTGATGTGTTGTCCTTCCATTTTTCTAGTAAACCATTCTAAGTTATTTTTACCTTTTCCATATTGTTTTAGATAACATAAATCTGTGGGTCAAAAATAACTTCAGATATGTAAACAAACCATAACACCACTGCATCATTTTCTTCCAGAAAATCTTTCATGATATTTAGCTCCTTTTTGTTTTTTTACAACAACAGTTTTATTTAATGGGAAAAAATAATATTTTAACTCTTTGGCTAAGTACAGGCAGTCAGAATGCCCGAGGCTGAATTGATTCAGTCTTTGCAGGTTAGTCTAAACTGCATAGATTGAACCAGTATGCAAGTGAACAGACATTCACTTTTGATTCTGGAAATGCAGCCACATGCCTGCAGTGACCCAGGCCAGAAGCTGGGAAGCACTAGAGCACGTCTCCCTGTTCAGCTGGAGCAGACAGCTTGGACCAAGATTAGCCTGCCCACCCTGCAAGGGGGAGGTTTGCGGGGAAGGTTCAAAGCGTTCTGAGATACTAGAGGACTAAGAGGTAACTTGACTCTGGAGGAGATCTGCAACAGAAGGTCAGTAAACTGATTCAGACTAAATTAAGCTACATACATCCAAGTTTATCTTAAACCAGCTTTGGCCATTTTGAAAGTGGTTTATGTGCACTGAATTTCTGTGGTGTTACAGATTTGAACTGGTTTCCAATCACTTACAGCTCCTTATGTGTAATTTCTAGCCCTAGCCTTTGTGAACAATTTCATTTATTTTTCCTGGATACCAAGATTACTTGCATTTTGTCTGAGCAGTCAGATAAAGTTAGAATAATTTTTCCTCATAAGTTAATTGCTTAGATGGCTTTTCCACTGACACATTAGAATAGTTCTATCTATATACAGGATGTTTTCCTAAGCTAGGGACAGGAGCCAGGAGCAATCTGGGCACACAGCTTCCACGGCTGTAGCCAAATCTGCAGCTGGCTTGGAAGGGCCTTGCACCCGTAGCCCATCCTGGGTCGGAAAGCCAGTCAGACCCTGTCTGAGGTCCTTGTGCCCGTGACCAAGAGGGTAGACAGGAGAGTTTAATCCCCCTCTCTGCCCCCTCCTTCACCTGTGGCACTGCCCTGGCCAGTATCTGGCTCTGCCCCCCTCTTGGGGGACAAACGTGGCAGGGGCTACCTCCCCTTTCCCCCTTTAAGCACACCCCAGTGAGGGTCCCTGCAAGCCAGGGTGGGGGCTTAAACCCCATCCGCAGTCATACTCAGTGGCCTGTCAGGGTCTGACCACACCCTTCCCCCAGCTCAGCTTCCCTTCAGCCTTGCAGCTGCTGCTGAAAAGAAGGGAGGGCTTGCTCTAGCGCCCCCTGGCTTCTAGCCTGAGCCACTGCAGGATTGTGGCTGCATTTCCAGAATCAAAAGTGAATGTCTATTCACTTGCAAATTAGATCAATCTATGCAGGTGAGACTAACTTGCAAAGATTGAATCAATTCAGGCTTAGGCTTTTTGAATGTCTGTACTTAGCCAAAGAGACAGTATCAAGTCATATTGGAACAAAATTTTTACATTTTGTAAAAGGGTACTTTGTCAAAAAGTGATGTTACATAAAATGTTTCCATCTAAAACTTGAACTTGAACTGAAGCCACCAGGGTCATTCAGAAATTATGTTAGTATGCAAAGGTCATGAGAATTAAAAGAAAAAAAAGTTAGGATCTTTTTATTTGCCTCTGGCTTTTGGGCATTTACATTTCACATTTTCAAGTGTTTTTCTGTCAGAAGGCCTAGATTTAAAAAAAAAAGTTAAAGCAAAGATTATGGTGTAATGCAATCACTTGAGGACCTGGGGCTTTGAGGAAAATCACCAATATTGCAATTCATCTTAACATCTAAGGCAGCATTTGACAACTTTTTAGATCTGCAGGCCAGAAATAATCTGGCTTGGGCCCAAGGTGGGGTGGTCTTCCAACCAGGCTCTTTTTGCTGCCATAGCTACAGCTTTTCCTTGCTGATTTGTCTCCTTGCCCATGGGCTGTACTGGGGGTGCATCTCTTAGATTCAGGTGAAGTCCCTCTCCACCAAAATGCTGTCAAAACTCCTAGGTATGCCACCCTGGCCCAAGCAAATTACTGAGTTAAAAGTGAGGGCAAATGTATTATGCACTACCTTTTTCTAACTGCTTTGGGTATCTGCTCTTCTCTTGCAGTAAGTGAAAAGTAAACTGAGACAGCTTACCCCTAAATGAAACAAGGCTAAGTTAGCAAAATTTGCTTCTGCTTCATGTGGAAGCAGACCTATGAATGTTCCCTCCCAAATTTTAACTTGGTATACTGTATTTATTCAAATCCAAAACAAGGGTTTCAGCCTAATCAGACAAAAGCCTCTGCCTGGCAGAGGTTGTGCCTGGCTCCCCTCGAGGCTGTTTCCCAGGTCTTCCTCCCTGTGCACCTGGGAATTTAGGTATGGGCCCCACCCGGCCGGGCTCCAAGCACTCCCATTGGGGGAAAGGGGTGGGAGTGTGGGGACCAGTGCGCTATGGGTCTGGGCTGGACTGGCCCTGCATGCTGCAGGGGCACCAGAGCTGCATGCTATGGGACTGGGTCAGGATGGCCCTACACGCTGCCACTATGTGCAGCCGGGGACTCAAATGGGCATGCAGGAGCTGGGGCTGGGTGGGGCTGGCCCTGCATGCTGCTGCAGTGGGCAGCCAGGAACTGGGACAGGAGCTGCATATTACAGAGCTGGTTGGGACTGGCCCTGCATGCTGCTGCCAACTGCATCCAGGGACTGAGGTGTGAGTGCGGGGAACTGTGCAGTGTGGGTCCAGGTGGGGCTGGCCCTGCATGCTGCCACCATGTGTGGCTGGGAACTGGGGTGGGAGCTGCAGCTATGGGGCCAGGTGGGGCTGGGCCTGCACCCTCCCATCAGGTGCAGCTGGGAACTTGGGTGGGAGCGCTGTGGAGTCAGGCTGGGGTGGCCCTGCATGCTGCTATCATGTGTGGCCAGGGACTGGGGTGGGCTAGGTGGGGCTGGTCCTGCACCCTGCTGCCAGGTGTGGCCGGGAACTTGAGTGGCAGTACTGTGGGGCACGGTGAAGCTGGCACCACTCTCTGCCACCACTTGCGGCTCCAGGGAATCGCACACTCCAAGGACCCTGAGGACCCCTGCACGCACGCATTCTCCCATCCCGCTACTCCCCCACCGTACTCCCAAACACACCCATACCTTCCCACAGCCCTCCACACACTTCTACCCCCACCATAACCCCACACCCTCCCATACACTGCACCCCCCCCCATACGCCCACACACACCCACATGTTCCCACCCCCCCACCCCAACCACATACCCCACACTCCTCTGCACCTATTCTGTACTCACCCTCATGCCTCCCACCCACCATACCCACACCCCCACATACCACCACACACACATACTCTGCAAACACACACACTGACATTACCCCGTTACCCCCACACACAATATACAAGAGTAAGACTGTATTTTGAGCTGTTATGCAATCTCCTCTAGATACCCCATGCAAGCACATGAATCAGGACAAAATACTTTTAAAACTAAAATTAAAATAAGTTATAGTAGATGTTTTATTTTTTTAGTATATGGTTTGTTATTTTTCCTCTTTTCAAGATGGCAGCCTCCCCTCCCAAAAGGAGTACTTTTGCGGCAAGAGGAGGGACTTCCAGTGGCAAAATTCAAGGATTAGGGACAGAACTTCTGGTCCCAAAATGACAACCAGGGGGCGGGACACCCATCAAGGGTCAGGACTACCCTTGGGGCCCTTGACAGCTCACCAAAACTTGTTAAGTGGCCCTCCAGCCGAAATAATTGCCTACCCCTGATTTAGTACAATCATAGCTTCTTTTTTTTTTAACAAAGTTTTTAGCTGTCACAGTTCAGCTGCAGTTAGCTCTGCAGTTTTCAGCTGCAGAGATGCTTGAAAATGAGAACTGGGTGCATAACAAAGACTCAGAAACAATTAAAGACAAATGGAAAAAAACCCAGATGCATTTTTAATAGCTCATGGTTTTTAACCCCACACACCTTGTGATTTTCTTGTGGGGAGAGGACCTGACTCCTGATCTTTGAATATTGGACATTGTCATTCATTTACTGTCCTCAAATTAGGCATGGTCCTGAAAAAAAAAACCTGCTTCTTTGAGACAAGGTGCTCAGGAAGAGTATTGGTGAAGTTTGGTTTGCAGGATTAAGCCATTTTGGAAAATTTAAAGATTTGGCACCTCAGGGTTTCTATACGTATGCCAGTATGTTTAAAGGAGTCAGGATACAAGCAGGTGAATACCTACCCATGGGTAAAAGGGTACATATAGGTCGTTACTACAAAGCAGCTGATGTGTGGTAAACCCTGCTCTCTTTTATCTTGTGGTAATTTGTTCCTCTGTCCATACCCTCGTCCCTTTGTTATCCACTAGGCTGTCCTTGAATCAGTGATCAAAAGTGTTTAGTGTCAGCCAGCGGCCAGCAAGAGTTTAATTTTAAATGGGTATTGTGAAATTTATATTGCTGTAGAAGTTGTTTCTGAAATCTTTCATCTTGCTTACCATTGACTCCAACCTCAAAAGCACTGAGCATAGTTCACTTCTTTGTACCTTGGTAATGTATTGCAATACTTGGTGCACACACACAGCCACTATTTAATATCCCTTGAAATCCCAAGGCATGACAGATTAATTTAGGAAGAGAATGATAATTTTATCTTTGAATTTTGTTGCTATCACTTGAAATTAAATCCTCACAATTATTTTAATTAAATTTTAATTTTATCTTTTTTTATGATAACTTCTGAGAGGTGCCTAACTGAGGAGGTCCTTGCCCTGAGGAGCTGAGTTGTATCCTTTGCAGAGGGTTTGTCCATGCCTCCATGCACCACATTCTGTGCCATGTGGGAAGCTTGTTAACAGTACTTTTTTGTTAAATGGGCATAATCAATCGCACAGTGCTGTTGAGCCTTGTGATGTTAGGCATTTTTCTTAAAGCCACACCTAGAATCATAAGGATTTCAGCTTTCATTGAAAAGTAAATTGCTGTCCCTTGTGTCTTTGGAGAAAAGCCTGAAAATGTATACTGCCCAAACACTCCCTTATATGTATTGTTAAAAAACTGACTAATGATTTTTAACTTGTTTTAGTTGGAAATGCCACATGATGCATATTCACAAAGGATGATCACTTGCAGCAGGGTTGGACAGTTATTTGGGCTGGATGGACACTTAATGAGATTTGGTGAGCTGTTTGGGGGTGGGGGGGGAGGCTGACCCCATGAGTGAGGGGCAAACTGATCCTATCCAGCCTGCCATTCACTGCCAGGAGCCTGGGGAGGGAGGGCTGCACCCTGTGTTGCTCTGCTGTGTGGCAGCTGGGCTTGGGTCAGTGCACAAGCTCCTCTGCTCCCCCCTCACCCCCTGCAGGCTAGATGAGCCACTGCTGCTGCAGCATCATTAGGAGATGAATCCATGCCAGCAGTGGAGGGAGAGGGGGTGCTTAGCCTATGGCAGCCACCCCGACTTTCCCATTGTGGTGCAGCGGAAGCAGCTGGATCACTCCCTGTCCCATGTGGGCCTGGCTGCTGGTGGCCACAGTGCTAGAACTGTGCAGCTGCAACACCAACAGGAAGCCAGGTGTGGGGGGGAGGGGGGGGTGGATATGGTGGAGCAGAGGAGTCTGCATACTGCTCTGCTTGGCCCAGTCCGGCACCAGTTGTGGCAGAGCAGAGCTGTGCAGGGCACAGCCCTCCTTTTTCATGCTCCCAGTGGTGGCTGGCAGGCTGGATATGATCAATTATCGGGTTGGATACAGCCCACAGGCCACACTTTGCCCATCCCTGGCTTAGAGGAATCCATCCCAAATGTTTATTTACCATTTTCTTTATTTTTTTAACGATCTTCTTTTTCAACGTTAATACTAGCATGAAAGAAAAATAGATGAATGCTGTTCTTATCATGAGGGTATCCAAGGAAACATCAGATTATACTCTGTTAACTCAGATTTAGTTCAACTGCTAGAAAGACAATGTTGAACACCTCAAATTTATTTTCAGTTCTGAACTTTTATAGAGCCAACGCTTCTTTTATATTACTGACTTTTCTACCATATAAGGTGGTACTCTTTTGTATCTTGATTCATATTTTATACAAAAGCCAAACACATTAGTACTGCTTTAAAAATGTATGCTTTTGTACCTTCTTCATTCAGCAGGGGACTTTGAACAAAATACAGATTTCCCTTGTGGAGAGATCAGGTGTTTGGATGTTTTAGTACAATACCATCAGTGAAATTTTTAGAAAGTTATGAGTGACTGAGGACAGGGTGAGTTAAAGCAACACATTAGGTATAGTCATTACTAATATTTCAACTATAATAAAATCAGGGAAATTCATGATGTCATTCTACTTTTAGCTGCTTTTGACTCCTCAGCCTAAAAGACCCATTTACAGCTGGATTGATCAAGGTAGCCTTTGGCATCAGCCTGGAGTGATTCTGCTCAAACTGATGTTTCTCGCATTTTACCAAGGTGCTATAACTGTTCTGCCACTGCACTCCAAAGTGTACAATAAATACAGCTCCTGAAAAACTGTAACTTCTTCTATTGATAGATTTAATTTCTTTTTACTTCACCATAAAGAAGTCACAATGATATTGAAAGGAGTCAACTGTTTTCAGATGTTTAGAAAAAGGATACAAGGAAAGCAGACAGTTCACCTCCAAGGGTTCTGTTTTTTTTTTTAGTTTTCTCATGGAACAGTCATAAAAAAACAGAGACGGCTAAAGCAGAGAGACAGAGAGGAAGAAATAGGGAAGCCCTATAAATATGTTCTTTTTTCCTCAATAGACTCTTTACTCATTTGTTTGTTTTAGTATTTTTGTCCAGTTTTCTTTGTTACAGAACAGATGAAATCTTAACTCCATTGACCTCAGTGGGGTTTTGCCTTCAGGAGAGCCAGGATTTTGCCTCGCATGTTTCAAGAAATTAATGTAAGAACATAAGCAATGCCGTACGGGGTCCATCTAGCCCAGTGTTTTTTTTGGTCTGACAGTGACAGTAGCAAATGCTTTAGAGGGAGAGCGTATGAATAGAGCATACTTAGAGTGATCCATTTCCTCTAATGGTCCCTCTCTGGTCTCCACAATCATTTGTGTAGTGATGTCATAAGATACATCCCTGACTCTTCTGTTTGGTAGGTGTTACTGGACTTATCCTCCGTTAATTGGTCTAATACCCTTTTTTAACCTGGTTATACTGTCTGTCTCTACAACCTTCTGCAGCAGTGAGTTCCAAAAGTTAACAATGCAGTATGTAAAAACAAGTTTTGAACTTCAAATTTTGAACTGCAAAGTATTTCAATAGAGAAAACATAATATATCCATGCAAATGAGTAGGCCAAGATTGGAACATTCGGCAATTCAGTTTTGCCTTGTTTGCATTTATTGAATATCAGTACAGTCAACCAGCCTGCATGTTGCCTCTTTCACGATGTCTTATATGGAAATCTATGGTTGCCTCCTCTGTGCTAATCTTCACTGTCTTCAGTACTCTTCATTGTTGCATTGGACAACAATGTATTGGACTTCATTGTATCAGCAACAACGATTGGACTTCACTGTATCAGCACCTTTACTACTGCCATCGTGTGCACTGTTCAGGTGCTCCTAAGGGCAGCCTTTTGTGCTCAAGAGCACTTACGCTAATCATGACTAAGGCCTCATATATTTAAACAAGATTTGTTTAAAAATTATAAAAGAAAAAACATAAATTTTATGGCTTTTCATTTGTTTTCTAGTTTCCTAGCTTATAGAATTCCTGTTTTCAAGTTTATTCTGGAACCATGAGTTCCAGAGACTTGCATTAAAAAAAATAAGAGTGATGAGACGTTCATATTTTCAGTGGACTCTAGGAGCTGGGGCTTCCAGGAAAATGTCAGATATCATGAGATTTGTGACAGAATCACAAGAATTTCGACATCTTTGCATGATACTGTCTCTCCCAGTTCCATTGTCATTAGGGATGTAAATACTGAATAAAAAATATCCATTTAACCTGTTCAATTACAACAGTTAAACCATTTATTAGTATAGCAACCCCCAGCCTGATCCACATGGGGCTGTTCCAGCCTGGCCTTTGGGGTATCCCTGCCTGGCCTAGCACCAGCAGGGTGCTTCCAGCCCCTCAAGGTGGGGACTCAGCGACTCTCTGGTAAGCTTATAGCTGGTTACCACAGGGCTTATTGGTAAAGTGATTGATTGTTTAACCATTCACAGTCCTAATTGCTATTATAATCTACTCCTAAACACCAGCTTGCCTTTTAGTTTTGCCATAACAATACTAGTACCATTTTGCATATTTTTGTTAAACAACATACACCTTACTTCTAGCCCTCCAATTACTGCACCACCTCTACCTCAGTCCCCTATTTTCTTTTTTGGTACCGCTAAATTTTCTTCTGTACTTTTTGTAGTTAAATCTTGCAGGTTCCATAGGTCTAAGGACTTAAATCTTATCGCTTCAGTAGTCAAAGTGCTACCGTAGCACTGTCAGACACTTGCTTTCTTAGGGCCTTTTGCTAACTGCTATACTTCTACAACATGCAGAACAAACACTTTACAAATATTCAGTCTTCTGGCTCCATGCACTCTTATTCTGCACTACTTTGTGAGCAAGACTCGGGTTTAACTCCAGAATCCAATATCTTAATTCTGTGCATCAACAAGGAGTGAGAACACTGCAGAGATATTACACATAGCTCCTCTCCTCAGTCAGTGGCAGCAGGCTCTATATTTGAAGTTGAGGCAGGGAGAAAGCACATATTGTATAGTCATGAATCTAAGCTATGATCTTAGACTCCAAAGTATTTTCTGGCTGTCTGTAGTGGAAGGTGGGGAGAAAAGGAGCAGTGGAATTGTAGTAAAATAGTGCTTAAAAGAAGAGATTCCTAAAGTTAGTTTATTAAAATACCGGTAAGACTAGGAAGACAGTTATTCAGTTGACTCTTAATCATATACCTATGAATAGGAAAACTCCCTTTATGATTGCTTCTAGGGACTATGGGATGGACAGGGCCTAAGGGCTCTCTTTAGATGCCAAGGTACACTTATGAAAATCTGCCTATCACAAGAACATAAGAAGAGGTCTTAACCATTTCCCACCTTGCATATTATAGTGAAGTATTTAAATTAACTAACACATGGCTGGCTTGTGGTTCAGAAAACCTTAGTCAGGGAGAAAGGAGACAGGTGTTGTGAATAAGAACAAAAAAGAGACAGCACTGTATTTCATATGTATACACTGATGATGTGGATTTCATTTTTGGAAAAAGAAGTCCTGTCTCCCTGGCATGTTTCATCACTAACCTGATTGGGTCAGAATCAGCCTCTGAGGTCAATTCCCTGAGTGTCTCTCTAAAGAGGTTGGGATGAATTTAGCTCATTATGCCCAGTGTAGATGGGGCAACCTGATCCCATTAGCTGGGGAGACAAAAGAGCATTTGAAACACAGACCCAGATCATAGTAAAACCGTTGTCTTATTTTGTAGGGACTGTACAATTAAGTTGTACAGAGCGGCCTCTGTGGCTTCGGGTTACACCATATGGATTTATGTTGAATGAACACAGTATTTAAAGATTTCTGAAAGAAATCTGACTGTGTTTATCTATCTATATAGATAGATATATAGATATAGATAGATATATAGATATATATATCTATGAAAATAATAAAATTAACTCTTTATGGTTTTCTCTAAGACTGGATGTAGTAAATCTGACATATTACAAAAAAAATTGTGCTCTACTGACCTAACTGAAACAAAGGACTACTGCAAATTTCTTTTAGACTTTTTCCAGCATAATTTCTAAGAGGTTTGCTCATGGAATGAGAGGCATCAGTCCCAAACTTATGCAGAGCGGCAGAAGTTATCTTTCATGTTAGTTTATGATGCTTTGGATACATCAGAAGGTGTACAATCTGGTAGCAGACTTTTGTTGCTTTTGTTATTGTTACATAGTAATTTTGGGCAGCTCCTGGAGATCTTAACCCCTGGACTGTCTTTATATTAACACCTTAAAGTGGTTTTAATCACTTATGTGGCTCAAAGTTACCCTACTCCAGGGCAGGATTATCTCTGATCTTCACTACCCAGCTCCTATTTCATTAAAGTATGGCCCCTCCCCACAAATTTCATAGATTTCATAGACAATAGGGCTGGAAGGGACCTTGGAAGATCGAGTCCACTGTCCCAGGGGCAGGAAGTCAGCTGGGGTCATAGGATCCCAGCAAGAAAAATATCCAGGTTTCTCTTGAATGCGTTCAAAGTAGGTGCTTGAACCACCTCCGGAGGCAGGCCATTCCAGACTTTGGGGGCTCGGACAGTAAAGAAGTTCTTCCTTATGTCCAGCCTGAAACGGTCTTGCAGGAGTTTATAATCGTTCAACCTTGTCATCCTTTGGGGTGCTCAGGTGAAGAAACGTTCCCCCAGATACTGGTGAACACCCCTTATAAACTTATAGGTGGCCATCAGATCACTCCTGAGCCTGTGCTTTTCCAGGCTGAAAAGTCCCTTGGCTCTCAGCCTGTCATCATAAGGTTTGTTTCCCTGATCTCTGATCATGTGCGTGGCTCTCTGGACTCTCTCAAGCTTCTCCACATCCATTTTGAATTGTGGAGCCCAAAACTGGATGCAGTACTCCAGCTGCGGCCTCACCAAGGCCGAGTACAACCTTGGGAGAATGATATCCTGGGATTTTCTTGAGAAGCATCTATGGATACAAGCCAGCGTTTTGCTCGCTTTGCTAGCTGCAGCAGCACATTGAAGGCTCATGTTCATCTTGTGGTCAATCCTGACCCCCAAGTCGCTCTCATCCATAGTGCTAGTCAGCGTAGCACTGCCAAGCCTATAGACATGCTGTAGGTTTTTCCTCCCAAGGTGGGTGTCACGGCGGGGTCCTGCAGGAGGGCCGTGATCTCCTTAAGGCCCCCTCTTCCGTGCCAGGTTGGCCCAAGGGCACCCTCTGATTCTTGCCCGCCACGTGTTTGATGTTTAGGTAAAGTTGGGAGGCTGCCTCATGTCTCCTTGGGCACGGGTGGTTAGGACCTCTGTCCCCGTGTTTTCTCGGACTCACCGGGGGTCTCCCTGTATGATGGGTGCTTCCCGGGCACCCTAGCCTTATGGGCTATGCGTGGCTCCAACCACCCCTGATACCACACCCCAAGCCTTGCAGATGGGATGGATGTTGGTCTGTCTCTATACATACACTGCCCGTCTCTGGGGCGTCCTCTGTACACTCGCCGGCTTTCTGGG
>NW_005841961.1:2151163-2152074 GCF_000455745.1 Alligator sinensis | reverse complement strand
TTCGTGCCCACTCTGGGTCTTCTCTAGAATACTGCCCTTCTCTTGGGGCTCTCTCTCTAATGCTGCCCTTTTCCTAGGGCTCTCTATGCCCACTCTGGGCCGTCCCGGTAGTGTCGCCCCTCTCTGGGGCCTTCCCTATGAAGCTGCCCCTTTCCTGGGGACTTCTGTGCCCACTCTGGGACTTCCTGGTTGAGCCACCTGTCTCTCGGGCCTACCGCACTGCTACCCGCTTTCTCCAGGGCTCACCGCACCACTACCCCCTCTCGCCGGGGTTTACCATAGTACTTCGCCCTTCTCCGGCATTTATCACAGTACTATGCCTTCCACAGGGGCTCGCCACGCCCACTCTGGGGCTTCTCATTAGTACCCCTTCTCTGGGGCTTGCCACACCTGCACTGGGACTTCTCAGAAGTGCGACCCCCCCCTTCTGGGGCTCGCCGTGCCCAACTTGGGCTACTCAATATGGTCCCCTCTCTGGGGCTCACCATGCCCATGCCTGGGCTTCTCAAAAGTGCCCCTCTCTAGGGCTGTGGTCTATACACCCCGTATGCGGCGCCCTCCTGGGCGCCGGGGTCCTCACGCTCTGCTGTGAGGCCCCTTTAAGGATACTGCACTCTCACTGGCACTGGGGTCCCCACGCCACTGTGGGTCCCCTTATGAGGCCTCCTCCAACCCCTAATAGCCTCACCCTAGCCACCGGTGTAATGAATAACAACACCAACGCAAAACACAAGCCCCTAGGCTGTAACACAAATTGAAGCTGCCTGGCTATAACTTAACATCACTGCTCAAGCCTCCAGAGCTGCCATAAGCTGTACTTGTGATTCTCGCATCCTAACTCCAGGAGCTCCTGCCCCTCTGGCTGCTGGCAGGGAAATGCTAGCCTGGCCTCAGCCTCTGGGCCTTATGGG
>NW_005841961.1:2144133-2150960 GCF_000455745.1 Alligator sinensis | reverse complement strand
GGGCAGTTTCCCCTCTCTAGGAGCAGGGCACCTAAGTGCTCTGCGACAGTGGAGAACCTTGCATTTTTCGGTATTAAACACCATCAGGTTCTTATCCACCCATTTACTGAGCCTGTCCAGGTCAGCCTGGATTACCCCCCCTGTCCTCAGATGTGGATGCTTTACCCCAAAGTTTGGTGTTGTCAGCGAACTTGGCCAGTCTGCTTCTGATACCAATGTCCACATCATTAATGAAGAGGTTGAACAAAATAGGTCCAAGGACAGAGCCTTGAGAGACCCCACTGGTCATAGGGCACCATGACGATTGACTTCCATCAACCACCACCCTCTGGGTCTGACACCGGAGCCAATTCCCCAGCCAGCGGACTGTGGTGGACCTGAGGCCGCAGTTGGCCAGTTTTGCCAAAAGGTGATCATGGGATACCAGATCAAAGGCTTTTTTAAAGTCAAGATATATTACATCAATCTCTTCCCCCATGTCCAGGTGATAGGTCACCTGGTTGTAAAAGGAAATGAGATTGGTCAAGCAGGACCTACCCTCAATAAACCCATGTTGGCTGTCCCTCAGGGTGTTGCCATCGGCCAGTTCATTGAGGATGGCCTCCTTGATGATTTTTTCTAAGACCTTCCTCAGGATAGAGGACAGGCTGATGGGCCTGTAGTTTGCCAGATCCACTTCCCTCCCTTTCTTGAAGATAGGCACCACATTGACCTTCTTCCAATCATCGGGCACTTCACCAGAGTGCCAGGAGCTCTCGAAGATCCATGCCAGAGGCTGAGCTATGATGCTAGCCAGCTCCTTGAGTACTCTGGGGTGTAAATTGTCAGGGCTGGCTGACTTGAAGGTGTCCAGCCACCCAAGCTGTTCCTTCAGAAGGTCAGCATTGATGGAGGGCAAGGAACCACCCTCGCTTAGGTGTCCCTGTCCCGTAATGGGCAGGGGCGTCCCATGGGACTTGTGAAAGACTGACGCAAAGTACTCATTTAGCAAGTTGGCTTTTTCCTGGGCATCGGTCGTCAGTTCTCCCTTTTGGTTTAGCAGGGGTCCAATGCTGCCCTTGCTTTACCTCCAGCTCCCCACATATCTAAAAAAGGACTTTTTATTGTCCCTGATACTCGTGGCCAGTTGGAGTTCCATGGCAGCCTTGGCTTTCCTGGTTTGCTCCCTGCAGGTCCGGACTGGTGCAGAGTATTCCTGCTTGGAGGTGGATCCCATCCTTCATCCTTTTTAGGTCTGTCTTTTTAGATGCAGGAGGACCGCTAGTTCCCTGGAGAGCCAAGGGGGCTGCTGTGCCCTCTTGCTGCCTTTCCTCCAAGATGGAATAGCCTTAGCTTGTGCATCTAGGATTGCTCCCTTGAGGAGTGACCAGTCTTCCTGGACTCCCCTCCCTTTGGGGTTGTGGTCCCTTAGGGCCTCTCCGACAATTCTCCTGAGCTTGTCAAAGTCAGCCCTCCTGAAGTCGAGGACCTCTGTACTGCTGACTGACTTGACAGCTTTGCAGCGGATGGTGAAGGTGAACAGCTCGTGGTCTCTGTCACCCAGCTTCCCTTCAATCGTTAGGTCACTGACTAGGTCATCCCCAGTTGCCAGTACCACATCAAGCAGTGCTTTGCCTCTTGTTGGCCCATAGACTTCTTGAGTCAGATAGAGCTCATCCACGCACGTGAGGAAGCTTTGCAACCATTCAGATTTGGCCGAGTGCTCTTCCCACGAGACGTCTGGGTAGTTGAAGTCCCCCATGACAACTATGGACCGGGAGCATGCAGCCTCAGCCAATTCCCTAGCGAACTTCTGTTCAATCTCTTGATTCTGGGAGGGAGGTCTGTAGTAGACTCCCACCATTGTATCTCCTGTGCCATGTTCCCCACAGATTTTAACCCAGAGGGTCTCTAGTCAATCACCCTGGGTGCCGATGTCAGCCTGTAGGGATGAGTAGTTCTCCTTGACATAAAGAGCTACACCTCCACCCCTTTTGTCCACTCATTCCCTCCTGTATAGGGTAAAACTGTCTATACCCGTGGTCCAGTCATGGGTGGAGTCCCACCACGTCTCTGTTATCCCTATGACATCGTAATTATTTGTGTTGAGCAGGAGGACAAGTTCCTCCTGTTTATTCCCCAAGCTCCTGGCATTGGTGTACAGGCATGCAAGTGTCCCCTTGGGGGCCCTTGCCTTGCCTGCACTTGCTGTAGGGGTGGGCTCCCTTAAGTGCCTTGGCCTGCTGGCTTTGCAAGGGTTGCTCTGCAGGCCAGCAGTGATGGTAGTCCCCCCGTCCCCCAGCGGGCTTAGTTTAAAGCCCAGTGGAGCAGGTCAGCCAGTCTGGCTGAGAAGAGCCTCTTCCCCAGCGGAAAGAGGTGGAGGCCGTCCCTTCCTAGCAGCTCACTGCCTCTCTCACCGAAGAGCAGACTGGTCATGGAAACTGAAGCCTTCCCAATGACACCAGCACCGCAGCCTTTGGTTCATTATCTGTATCCTCCTCTCCCTCCGCAGCCCATAGCGTGAAGCTGGACAGATCGAGGAAAACACCACCTGTTCCCCCAACCCCTTAAGCCCTGCTCCCAAATCCCTGTAGTGCCTCATGACCCAGCTGAGAGGGTTCCAAGCCGTGTCATTGGTGCCCACATGGATGAGGAGCTTAGGGTAGTAGTCAGTGGGCTGGAGGAGTTTAGGGATCTTCTCTGCAGTGTCTCGGATACAGGCTCCCGGGAAGCAGCAAACTTCCCGGGCCGAGGGGTTGGGGCAGCAGATTACCCCTCGTTCCCCTCAGGATGAAGTCTCCCGTGACAAACACTTTGCATTTTGTCTTAGGGAGAGCGGGGGCGGTAGCCACAGTTGAGCCTGTGTTGCCTGTGGGAGCTGGCAAATCAGCATGTGCTTCCAGGGCTTCAAGAGGTTTGTATCTGTTGCAAATCTCCAGCGGGGCAGGGACCTTGGTGCGGCGGGTCTTGGGGCCCTTGACCACCATGGTCCATCCCCATGGCAGGACAGAATGAGAGGTTCCTGGGTCCTCCCTTGTCCTGGAGGGTGACCGTGGTCTACCCTCTGTCTATCGGGGGAGAAGGGCCTGGCAGTAGGAGTCTATCTCCTGTTCACAGTCCCTGATGGCACGCAGTGTCTGGTCTGTGGCCTGGAGCTCCTCCAGCTGGCGTGCCAGAGACCCCAGTAGGGAGCAGACCCCACAAGGGGAGGTGGCCATGCTCCCGGGCCCCAGAGCCTGAAAAAGTGACAGGCAGCCCCCGCAGCCAAGAGCCAGGGGCTCCATCTGTGTGGAGCCCGGAACGGTGGGTTCTGTCTGGGTGGTGATCTCTGAGGTGCCAGAGTGGGGGGGCCGCAGACCCCTCAGGGACCCTCAGGGTGTGGCGTGTGCCCATCCGTGTCCTGCCACAGGTGGGCTGGCTATGGCTGGGACTGGCTTGCCTAGGGTGACTCACAGGCAGGGCATTGGGCCCTCCCGCACATCCTCCTGCACAACCTCCGTGCTAACTCATGCACCGGGCAGACAAGTGCACCTGTTTGCGCAGCCTGTTTGCGTGGCTCAGGTTGCATGGCTCCCTGGGGGGCTGGGAGAAGTAGGAGCTGGGGTGGGGCGAGATCCTCCCCGGTTCCTACTCAGCTGCCTCCCGCAGCTCCGTGGCAGTTGGGGGTCGCTGGGGGGCTTTTGGGTTTGGGAGCGTGACGGACTTTCACCCGTGTGTCTTGTGCCACTCTCTAAGCCTCTCTGGAGCTTTTTTCCTTTGGCGGGCCCTTTTAAACTACGTTCATGCGCAGTGGGCGCGCTTCTGGCACCTGTCTACTCCTGGGCAAGAGGGGCCCCTGCCCAGGATTTGGGGGACCCTGCCTGCCTGGAGAGGGGTTGTTCTGGGTTTGGGAGCGTGACGGACTTTCACCCGTGTGTCTTGTGCCACTCTCTAAGCCTCTCTGGAGCTTTTTTCCTTTGGCGGGCCCTTTTAAACTACGTTCATGCGCAGTGGGCGCGCTTCTGGCACCTGTCTACTCCTGGGCAAGAGGGGCCCCTGCCCAGGATTTGGGGGACCCTGCCTGCCTGGAGAGGGGTTGTTCAGTACCCCCTCCCCTCCTCTACTGTCCCCCTGCGGGGCTGGGGCAAATAGGGGCCAGGGCGGCACGAGACCCTGCCCGGTTCCTACTCCAGTTGGGGGTCGCTGGGGGGCTTTGGGGTGCGGGGGTGCAACAGGCTTTCACCTGTGTGTCTCGCACCGCTCCGTAAGCCTCTCTGATCCCCAAGTTGAAGTCCTCCAGTATCCCAGGATCTCTCACACCCTCACCAGTAGAGCCGGAATAGAAAGAAGCCTGTCTTGGCTCTCCAGCCTTGTAGTGGCAAGTCACAGCTACAGCTCTTAGTCCTGCCCCTGCTCACCAGGCCTCTAGTGGCAAGTCACAGCTGTGCAAGTGGAAGGTTTCTAGACTAAGCGTGTGACTGCTCCAAACTCCAAGCTAGCACTAATACCGATCAACATTTGTGTGACTCACAGTATAAGGTGTAACAAGGCCCTTAAATAAATTAGGATGCTTCTTCCTGCAACTGTCTCCAAAGGCAGTTCCTTGTGTTCAGAGCTGAAGGCAATTTCTGATATGCCTAAACTGATGTAGTGGGTTATCCTTGAGGGTCACCTCAGCTAGCCTGAACCAAGTGAACTGCACTTACCTATCTATATTTTATCTTGCAGCTGGCACTAGAGCAATTCACATTGTGATTCCTGTTGCTAGAAGAAGCTCTTAAATTTTGAAATTCAACAGAGCTTCCTGCATGCGCCTAGATTGTGTTTGAGGTTGAGCTTAGGGGTAGATTGGCTAAAAAACAGCCACAAGGATGACTCTTATCAAGGAGTGTAGTTTTTCTAGAAACACCAGAAGGGTCCTTGCAGAAGATGCTGAAGGGGGCAGTGCACTGCCAAACATATTGCTTGTTTGCTAAGGCAATATACCTGCCATAGGCCTTCCCATTTTTGGACAGTCCTAACTCTCTAGTGGCCAGCACTCCCATTAATATAGATCTTTGCAGAGGTAAAAATGAGCTTTTCATGTCACCACAACCCTATTGGAAGATTCCACATACTTTACGGTTGGTCTGCAATGGTAATGTACTGGGATAAAAACCTGTTCTACCCTGAGCTCACTATAGCTGATTGGCCTATCCATATTTTATACCTTTAAAATCCTGTATGACTTTGGTTGCCCTCCTCAGCATAGTTTCAGTTACAAGCTTGTCCTTCTAAAGGGCGACTGACTAAAATGGTACACAGCATTGTGTCTTTGACTGTCCACTGTCTTTCAACTTCTGTAGCTATTTACATCTGTGCAAATAGAGTATAAAGGAAGTGTAAACTGCCACCAAATCAGAGTAGCAGCATTTTGCACTCACTTTGGTTTGATATAACTGACTGCACAAGGTAAAAGGTAATGGATAGTTATGCCTCTGGCCTTATTAGTTATACTATTAAGCTACATTATGAGATAGTATTTAGTAATACATATTTACACAATATTCCTCTCTATAAGCAGATAACTTGATCACATCTTCACTAAAACTGAGCCAATAGTGTGATTTTACAATGGATTGGTAAACGTTACAAAATCTTGTCTGGATCCCTAATGTGCACTGGTTCCTTGTGAGCTATATCATCTATAATTATTTTCTTTTCAACAATTAATTTAGCATTTTTGAAAGATTCATACTTGACCACATTGGAGACGGAAGGCATTTGTACATGTGCTTGTGCTGCAGCACCGTCCGCTTTTAAAAGTGCCCAGTGCTGCGGCGCATGCATTTGTATAAATGGCGAAATGTGCATCAGCGCTTAGAAAATGGCAGCGATGTGCTTTTGAACTAAAACACGTTGAAAGTGTATTTTAGCTCAAAAGCACACCGTCGCTATTTTCTCAGTGCTGATGTGAATTTCGCCATTTATACAAATGCATGCGCTGCAGGACTGGGCATGTTAGCTCACATACGGAGCAGACTCAATTAATCAAGTCCACTCTGATGTGCCGGATCTCCGGCACATTGGAGCATACAAATATTCTAATATAGTAAAGGGCTTAGTCTATCTCTATGTGTCTGTCTGTCCGTAATGCTTTTTGGCAACTGCGCATGCATCTCCGAGACAGCTGGCAGCGATTGGCCGCAGGGGCTCTGCCTCATGCAGGTAAGGAGCCACCACCGCTTCAGGCAGGGAGGCAGGAGCCTGTTGCAGGGCACTAAGGTGCCTGCTCCTATAAGAGCAGAAACTGCCTGGGGAGAGCATCTTAAGAGCCAGGCAGAAGCCCCCAGGTGCAGGTTACTGTGGCAACAGGCCAACAAGTAAATTAGCTTGCACCTGCACCCAGTCAGCTGACCTTGAGAGGCAGGGCCCTGGGCAAATGTAAAGGGCTGGGAGTAGAGAGGAGAGTCCTTTGTCCACAGCTGAGTGGGAAGGAGCGCTCGGAGAAGAAGCTCACAAGAGAGGCTTGGCTGCTTGTTCTACCCCGGGTAGGATTAAGGGGCTTCAGGAGCTCGCCCGAGACTCTGGCTTACACGGCACTTAGTGCTGGGAGAAGCTGGATGTTTTAAAGGGACAGAGAACACCCGGAACTGCTTATATTATGTTATAGCCCAGGGGCTCAGATTTTAGTTGCCGTTTGACTGGAGGATCAGGCTGAGGCTATTGGAGAAGGAGGAGGCCTCATTGGGGACCCACTACAGTGTGGGAAATCCCAGCACCAGTGTGGGCGCAATGTTCGTGGAGTGAACAGACCCCAGTGCCAGTGTGGGCGCAGTGTTCAGGGTGAAACAGACCCCGGCACCAGAGGGCGTAGTGAGAAGTGGAAG
>NW_005841961.1:2121547-2144123 GCF_000455745.1 Alligator sinensis | reverse complement strand
GGACCCCAGCGCCAGAGGGCGCAGTGTTTGGGGGAGAACAGACCCCGGTGCCAGGGGGCTCAGTTGCGGAGGCTGGACTAAGCTGAGGCCACAACTCAAGGAAACAACATTGGCACGGCATCGGTGAGGCTTGGGCTGTGGTAAAGGGACGGTTTTGGAGCCACGCATCTAGCCCATAAGGCTGAGGGTGTCCAATGAATCCTCCATTTTGAAGCAGGACGCCAAGAGGTCTAAGAACCCACAGGGTTCAGAGGGGTCCAGCAAGTCCATGTCCAGACAATAAGATCAAGGGCAGCCTCTCTATATTAAAAGTACCAGCAAGATGTATCGGGCAAGAAAGAGGGTGCCCGTTGGGCAGGATTAGCATGGTCAAGGGGACCTAGGGGTATCACAGCCATCCCTGAGGACCCCATCCCATGACAGAGCCCACTGTTCTGCAGGAGGAGGCAGAGGCGGCCAGGCAGGGGGAAGGGAGCCGCCACCTCTTCAGGCGGAGGGAAGTCCTGCTGCTCCACGGGAGCAGGCGGAGGCAGGGAGCCACCGCCCCTGTTGTCTCAGGTGGAGGGAAGCTCTGCTGCTCTGCGGAAGAGGGGTGTGGGGGACGGGTGGGAGTGAGCTGCTGCCACTGCTGCCTCAGGCAGAGGGAATCCTCATTGCTCTGCAGGAGGAGGCAGAGGTGGGCGGGCTGGGGGGCAGAAGCCGCCACCACCGCTGCTGCTTCCTCAAGTGGAGGGAAGCCCCACTGTTCTGCGGGAGAAGGCAGAGGCAGGGGGGGGGGAGCCGCTGCTCCCGAGGCTGAAGGAGGAGGTGGTGGCGGCGGCAGAGGGATTGTTTACATGGCTGGCCCTGAAGGGGGAGTGGGAGGGGCCATGTAAACACTCCCTTAGCACTCCATCATTCATGACGGGCATTTGGTTAGTAAGTGTATAAATGCCTGAAAGTTTTTATCCACAGGAAAGGCCTAGTATGAATAATAGCAATGCAAGCTTACCTACATTACCCTGCCAAAATGGATCGAGCCTGCACTGGAGGAACATATGGAATCCATAGATTCCGTAGCACAGATTTAAGGCATATTCATTAGTTTGTGTTTCCTTTGTTTGTCAAGAAAAATGCAGTTCAAATTATTTTTAATTCACAGCCTCCACACTCATGCAGTAGGAGGTGACCTAAGACCATGAACTCAACATATCAGTAGACCATTGAACATCCTTTGGCAGCAATGACTATCAACACAAGCCAGATTCAGAACACCTACTTTGATGAAAAAGGCTCTTTGTTCCATTATGTGAGCTTCCCAGTTGCCTGTACACATACATTTGAATTTCTCTCTTCCTCTGGAGAAACTTAACCCTGCCAGGACATGAGTACTTTGGCTCTGATCCAGCAAAGCATGTGCTTTGAGTGCTTTGCTGGGTTAAGGCCAGAGTGCTCAGCATCTTGTATGATTAAGTTCACAGTGTCTATTTTCTGCCGTCAGTATAAGAAGTCTCTTTTGTACCCTCCTAAATGTCATTTTCTGTGTGCACATTGTAAACAAAAACAGGGCTAGTGCTAGTCCTTTCTGTGTGTTCCTTCCCTCCAAGTTGAAAGGATTCCTTTTATTGATGCCCTTTTCCCTACCCAGTTCTTTAACAGTGTATATTTTGACCTTCTAAATGAAAGTGTTGTGTGGTACTGTACTAAATGCTTCTTTGAAATTGAGGTAAATGATGTTCAGTACTTCATTCTTGTCTGTCAGCAAAATGCAGAAGGGACTTGTCAGGCATAAGTTTGTTTATGAAATTACTCTGAAGTTTTGTAATCAAGGTGATAACACACATTACTAATTTCTACATTCAGATTGAAATCAAAGTTACTGGGTTGTAATTACTGAGATCATCTTTTTTTCCTCTTGTAAATGCAATAATTCCACTATATTATTTGATATTTTCATGCTCCTTTTGTATACTCAAACTTAATTTTTTCCCCCTGAGTTAGAGATGGTATTGAAATTAGAGCTGGCAGGAACAAATGAAAATCCTGGAGTGAAAACCTGGCTCTCCTGAAATTAATGGGAGTTTTACACTGACCTAAACAGGATCATGATTAAATCCCTGGAATTTCTCTTACAAAGCTTTTGATGGAAGTATCTGGAAACGCATCTGAAACTCTGGACCATTCTATCCCTAGCTGGAATTTTTAATGTTGTTTTTTACTTTGTATTTCTTACTGCTGTGAATGATTTTCCATGGAAGACAATGGGATTGTTCATTTGTATCACTGTAACTAAGGTAAGTAATGGTTGCAGGATAAGCTCTGTATTGACTTAAAAAAAAAAAAAAAAAGACCAATAATTGAAGGAAAAAGCGAGGGGAAACATTTTTGTGTGCTTGGTAAGGAAATTTTAAATCATTATCTCTATCTTGAACTTTATGTTATTTGTAGAATACATAAATGCGGTGAAGTGTCACATAATGTAAATCATAGACATTTTAGGTGGAAAAACCCTTATTACTAAATTTCCTATAAATGTTGGATTGTTCTTGGTACTGTGTACTCCTTCATATTGTCCAGGGTAGTTCGTCTTAATGGGTTTTTACCTTTAAAATCAATATAAAATTTTGGAGGGATTTTTTTTTTTCAGTCTGGTAGATCTTACCATTACATGTTTAGACTAAATTTTACTTAAAAAATGTTATTTGTTGATTTAAAAAAAAAAAAAAAAATATTCAGTTTAGCAATATAAGTGAAGAGCATAAAAAATTGTACAGAAATCAGATTGCATTTTCTTTCTTTGCCAGTGTCCTTTCAATTACCAGTATATTGACAAGAAATACAAACACTACCCATTACTGCCTGACTGACACAGATAATCAGCACTTGCCACCGTACCTTGATGCCTCTTTATATACACCCCAAAATTGCATTAGATTTTGTTTCCAGCAGTATTCTATTATACAGTTTTACAGAGTAGAATGGGAGTGCAGCTGCACCTTTGTTGGATCTGCCCCTGCCAGTATCCCTGTCACTTATCCTGTAGAGAGCATGAGGAAAATACCAAATCTGCCTTCCAAAGGCACAGGGGACATGACCCTACAAGCGGGAACCTGTGTTCCCTGGGGACAACTAGCAGCAAACATTTTTCTGGCACATGGCAAGTTGCCCCAGGAAGATAAGGAAGGCTGAGGCCAGTACCTGAGTTGGCCTCAGCAGCCTCGCTTGGGGTCCTGGAGGACTCCTGGGGCTGCAGCAGCAGTGACCCAGGTGTGCAGAGCCTGGCTGGCAACCGGAGCATGGCTTTAGCCAGCCAGGTTCCTGTTTTGGGTGGTGCACACTGCTGCAATGTGCACCACTCTGCTTTTTCCTGGTGTGGGCTTTTTTGACAATGGGATCTCCAGGTGTCAAGAAACCCTCACATACAGGTGAATACATACATGTGTGGTGCGTGTGGTTTGCGGTGCTGTAGACAGATCCACCTCAAGGCATGTGTGCCAAGCAAAATGTCTTTGTGTACACATTCTGGCTTGCGTACAGGGGGTTGCCCACCCCGAGCTAGATCCAGTGACTGGTCCCCTGCTTATCCCAGTCTCACCTGACTCCAATTCTTCCTTTCAGACGAGTCTATCTGGAGTCTTTTTTATGTGCTCTACCTCCCCCCTGGGCAGAACAGAAACAGACCTTCTGATTCAAAACATGAATTAATTTCACATTGATCTTATCTAGCTATCTAGGTGCTTCGATTTAAGTAACATTTCCAAATAATCAAATAAGGGAAAATAAGTGTCAAAGCTACTGTATAATTATAGGAAATTGTTATTGGTTAACAGGCAGGCAGAGATGTTGTAGGTCTAGGTAAATTCCTACAGCTTGTTTGTTTGATATCCTTTGTACTTCCTCCAATAATTTTTTGGTCCAGTCCTCACCTCAGAACAGGGAATAGTGTTAAATAGGAGTAATACTTCAGTTACTGAGTAGAATTGAACCCAAACCCATTATTGCACCCTCTCCTTTATTGCATGTACTTGCTGAGCTAAGCCCAATTTAGCACATCATCATCAGTGTGGTTGCACAGATGTGGTTACAGGAAGAATTCTGTTGATTATGTATAGACCAAAAATAAAATCTATCAAACTTTCTTATAGCTCTAAAAAGCAACAATTGCTAATGGGAATAAAAGCAACAAACCCTTGGTTTTTGTCACTGAAGGAAGCAGACCTGTATCTAAATGCACATACACAAAATATCCATTGAGTAAGAAGGTGGTATTTGAAAGCAACTGTTCAAATTAGAACTGGTCTTTATCACGATTTATTTAACCTGCATAAATCCCAGGTGAACACAGTGAAGGGTTAAACACTCTTTTAAGATTAAGCATGTCTAACTCCCAGGGAAAAATAATTTCAAGAGTTATTCAATTACAGAACTCATCAGAATAACCTGATCATACAACCTAGGAAAAAAATAAGTATAGTGCACTTCTTTGAGCAGCACTCTTTGTTAGAACTATAAACCATATGCTCCACCAAAAATAACTCTGTATTTTTGAAAGCGTGCGTGTGCTCCTGTTGGAAAATTCTCTCATTGTTTGGCACTTACAGACCTTGTTCAGGGCACTCTAAGTGGTTTCAACTGCAATTGCTTCAGACCAGAGAGCAGAAGGACCTTCTTCCCTTTACGTTTAATCTTATTCGTTATTACCTCTAGGCCTTTTTCATCAAGTGTTTCTTTACACTTAATGTCTGTTTTGTGCATTCTTTTTCTCCAGATATATTAGTTTTCATTTTTCCAGGTTGAGGTTCATGTAGATATTTCCTGCCAAGATAATGAAGGATAGTGCGCCATAATAAAAATACTTTTCTGCCTGCAGTAAAATAGAGCCTGAGAGAGATGCATTGCACTATTCCCTGGGACTCTCCAAAGAAATTACAGCTTGGTTCCCAAAATTACATTTAATTTTTTAACCCACATATTTTATGTAAAAAACACTGTAGTCAGTAGGAAATTCTCCATTTTGGACTCCATTGTAGAATCATTGAAACTTCTTGGATCCCATAGAAAAGATTATGAAAATGTCCATGGGCAGTCTACAGGATTTCTTTGAATGCCGGGAGCTAAGTGTTATATGATGATAGGAGAAGAACATATAATAATTATGGATGAATGTATGCCACTTGAAGGCGTATTGTCCCTGGAGGAAGGAGTTGTGATTCAGAGTTAAAGAGTACAACTAAACTGCATCCTCATTATGCCTGGGCAGAGGCATTTCTGAGCATGCCTGGCTGCTTTGTCCTGCTTAAACATTTCAAAACCCAAAAATGTCCTAGTGAAGCCTGTTGTTGTTTTTTTTTTCCCTGCAGTTGCTTTTGAGACATCAGTCACTGTTCAGCTTGAGACAGGCTGTGGAGGATGCCCCAAAGAGTTTTTGCCAGTTTATTTCATGGCTTGGTCTGTGTGAACTAGAATGGGTGGGTGCTCAGCAGTGTATCTGCCAAGACATGATGGAGACACAGCATATTGGTAAATCTAGTCACAGTCTAAATTTTCTTCCATTCTTCATGTTGGAATTCCTTCCTTGCTATAGTTTCTTGTTGCCCCTGGCCAGTATCAGCTTACATCCCAGCCATCTACCTCCTGCAGAACCTCTTTCTGGCTTATCCATTCCCATCTCACTTGCATGGGAAGAGTTACTGGGTGTTAGGGTGGAAGGGAGGTGGAGGGAGAGTGGCACTGGTTTGTTGTTGACTAGGAACTAATCATGATTTGGCATAAATATTTTTCCTAAACACGTTTCATCTTCAGAATGCTTGACAAACAGTAACACCTAAATCCTCACAAGGGTAATAATATGTGCTACAGCAATATGTATTTCTGTAGCATTCTTTAGCACATTTGTTGAAACCTTTTATGTACTTGCTTAGTACAGACAGTCAAAAAGCCTGAGGCTTAATTAATCTAGTCTTTGCAGGTTAGTCTAAGCTGCAAGTATTGAATTAATAAGCAAATGAACAGACATTCACTTTTGATTCAGAAAATATTAATAGTTATTCCAGACACAGCTTCCAGCCACTCTGCCATGGTCCTAATCATCTTATTGTCTATCGCTGTCACTATCATCTTACTAGGTGTGTTGACTCTTCACTTCAGCATTCCATCCAGTTGAAGTGAATCACATGGCATGATATAGAATTACTACATACCATAAACTACTGTCTGTCTATGAAATATAATTTTGTTGGGATGCTCATTCAGACCATAACACACACTGATGAGTTGGAGGCAGATTAGTTTAACTTGTCCAAGTTCACAATAAAAAGTCACTCTTGAGTTCCTGATTCTCAGGCCCTTCTTCAGCCCAGTAGAGTATTCTCTCTTAATAAGCTCTCAGTGCTCAATATGCTCAGAAGTAGTATGCATAGCAGTGTATAAGCTAAATTGTATGAAGGTGTAGCAGGCCTCATGGGTCCACCATGCACAGCACCTGGCATCCCCCTGGGGTCCAACCCACCTGACAGCTGTCCCTGGTCCTGCCACACCTTTGATGTTATTGTGTGTTTATTGAGAAGGCCATTCCTGGGGCCAGGAGTAGCTCCTCAGGTTTCTTTGCTTGTTGGGTTTGTCCTTGCCATACTTACACTTGAGGATCTATGCTTCCCTTGGGGTGCTTTCTCTTTAAGGGAGCACCCCTTTTAGGCCTCCAAGCACCTGTTGGGGCTTCAGCCATCCAAGCCTTGGTCCCCTTTTTCTTTATCTGAACCTTAGTCCTGATCCGCTGTCTGAGACCTCAGTTCCCAGGTCTCAGCTGTGACTTGGATGCAGCCCTCCTGTGGCCCCAGTTTCATTATCCTGGCTTCAGTCTTCTCAGCTAGGGTTTATTGCTAGTCCCACATAGTGGGGAGTACCTCCCAGGCATAGCTTCCTCCTTCCCTGTAGCCACAGCCCAGTCCTCTGGTGGAAAAGTTCAAGCACAAAATAGCAACCTAACTCAATCCCCCTCTGGAACTTTTCTTCCATCCCTCCAGGTACCTTTCCTGGGCTGGCTTGACTCTCCATTGCAACCAGATGATTCCTGGGAGTTCCATGCAGAGCTCGCCTTAGCGGTGGAAAACATGTGACAACTCAGGGCACTGTGCTCAGGGGGGTGCCCCCCTGTGCTCCCCCCCTGCCCTGGCCAATCCCTGCCCCAGGGAGGTGGAGCGGTGCCCAGCCCACCCACCCACCCCACACTCTCTCCCTGCCTCAGCCAATCCCTGCCCCAAGCAGGTGGAGTGGTGCCCCAGCTCAGCTCGCTCTCCCACCACCTGCTGAGGAGCTGGGCCAAGCTGAGCAGTGCAGGTGGGTAGCATGCACAGGGCCACTTTACCTCCCCACTGGACTGCACCCCATGCCCCTACCACCTACCTGCCTCTGCCTGTAGCATCGCTGAATTTTGGGGGCAGGGAGGGAGAAGGGGGCAAGAGAGGTGCACCAAAATACAAGTTTGCCCAGAGCACCATTTTCCGGCAAGGCCAGCTCTGGTTCAGTATCCTGCAATAGTCAGGACCACACTATCCCTTCCCTAACTAGAGACTGGGCTTATCCACCCCAAGCCCAGGCCCCTTCTAGTCTCATTCTCCTAGGGCCAAGGTGCCAGCAGCAGCCTGTCCTTTTCTAGCCCCTGGCACTTTTCACCTGGGTAGTTCACACCTGCTGCTGCTTTGCCTTCAGGCTTCCTGCAACTTGCCTCCAGTTACATTCTCTTCCGTCCTAGTAACAGAGGCTGCAGGGCTGGGGAGAGCAGGGGGCTGTGGCTTGGGAGTGAGGGGCACTACGGGGAGCAGGGAATTGTGGGTCGGAAGCATGGGGCACAGGCAGTGCCAGGAGGCTGCAGGTTGGATGTGAGGGGCAGTAGCAGGGATTCAGGGGACCTGTTGCTTGGGAGTGAAGGGCAGGGGCAGGTAACTGGGCATACCATTGCCCCCTGCCCACAATTATATGACCACTCCCCTGATAGGTGTCCTCTTTTGTGAAACTGGAAATATGGTAACCCTAGTTATATCTAGCAAAAGGGGAGGGGGGGGGGGGTTATTTAAAACATTATTTAAAAGGATTTATAAAAATCCACAGAAATTTTTGAGTAAATAAAAACGTAGAGTTAATTTGAGAAAAGATGAAGCTGGTACTTGCTGATATCTGTACCACTGGACAGGCATAACATTTGTAGTAATTCAAACACTGGTGAATGGACAGATGAATGTGCTCTATGTAGCTCTCTAAAAATGGCTAAAGTGCTCAAAAAATGACCCTGAATCAAACAGCAACGTCTTTGAAATGCTTCATATTGAAATGCTTCCAATTACATGTACATACTCCATAGTGTATGACAGGGGGTTACTTGGTCCTCTGACATCCCACAATGCCCCACTCTTCCCCTTCCCTCAGGAGAGTCGGGGGAAAATGCAGTGGACCACCAATAAGCATTCTCCTGTGCACTCTACCATCCAGTGTATTGGAGGCTGAGTACACAGGAGAGTGCTCGTTGGTTGTCTGTTCTGCCGCTCCCTCACCCGCTTTCTGGAGGGAATGGAGCCATAGGATTGAGGAACCCCTTATTGTGCCCCCTGACTGAAGAGCATGCTGCATAGTGTCATGGTAATTTTGAAGTGCTCTAGCGAGAGGGCATAGTTGAGGGCTACGTGTCTGTACAGGGCCTCAAGTGTTCTGAATTTGGAGTGATTTGGCTGTCCATGGCCTGTGTTTTTTTAATCTGGATGTTTTATTCATAATGAGATCTGCAGGCCCATACTGATGTTGAAATTCTGCTCTCTTCAGCACTGAGGGAGTGAACTCGGATTTTGGAAGATGGAGTTACATTTGTTGATTTCTGTGTTTTTGGATACAAATCTTAGTCACTTGCAAATGAGAGCAGAAAAAGCATTTTTCTTCCTGAACTAAATGGTACAGAGTATTTGCAGTACTGAACAGCAAATGCTCTAACCACTAAATTAGTGTGCCTTTCCCCACCCTTCCCCCATTTCTTCTTTGAATTTAGTGTGGCCAATGTGAGTAAGGTATACTGACAAATTGGGCCCCTCCAATTCAGGAACTCTCCCCACTTCTACAACCAATATAAATTACTATATCACTTACATGAGAATTGGGCACCTGGGCACTCGAACTAGATTGCTTGCAAGCGTTTTCGGAACCAGAAGTGTAAACACCTATGCTAAGTAGAGACAGTCAAAAAGCCCAAGATTTAATTGATTCAGTCTTTGCAAGTTAGTCTAAGCTGCAAGTATTGAACCAATCAAAAACCAATCAAAAATGAACAGCCATTCACTTTTGATTCAGAAAATGCAGCCACATGCCTGCAGTGGCTCAAGCCAGAAGCAGGAGGGGGCGGGGGGGATCACTACAGCATGGCTTTCTGGCATGTAGCCAGCGTGGGCTGTGTGTTTGCTTCCTTTTCCTGCTGCCCCCCAGGTCTCTGGGATTTCCAGTCCAGGATCACAGTAGCAGGACTCTGCAGGGTTGCTTACCACTTCCTCTTGCTGTTTCCAGGTGCCTCTGGGATTTGTAGTCCACAGTCGCAGTCAGCAGTAACTTTCAGTAAGTTTAGCAGCAGGGCGTCTCTATAATTGGGGTAAGGTGGGATTTAACTCCTCCTTGGCCCCAGCCCTCAGCTGAGGTTTGCCTGGTGGGGGTGATCCCTGCCTACCCCCCTCCTGCCCAACCCTTACCTGCTGGAGGTAGATAGCACAGCACAACTCAGCCAAGGGCTGGAAAGCATGCTAACGTAAACCAGGCAGGGGCCTGGGATAGAAGTTTCATAAACCAGTTTAACCCAAATCAGTTAAGTTGGATACTACATTTAACCAGGTTTATCTTAAACCAGTTTCAGCCACTTTGAAACTAGTTTAAGTACACTGAACTTCTGTTCTGTTACAGGTTTAAATCAGTTTCTGATTACTTAAACCAGTTTACGTGTCACTTCTGTACCTAGCCACAGAGAAACAATGCCCAGGTGAAGGGTAATGTAAGAGTCATGATTGTTTTAGTTCCCTGTAGTGGTTTGTGCTTGTGCACATTTTTACTTGGGCAGGGAAGGAACTGCATGAGAGTACAAAATGGATGAGTCAAGGTGAAAGAAAAAAGAGCATTGTGTCAGTACATCTCCTACTGCACTGAGACTGGGGCTTGTAATGGGAAGCCTGGGAAGAGAAAGAAGAATCTGGCAAAGTAAGAAGGAAAAAGCAGGAGGCAAGAGGATAACTTATTAAAAACTAAATAAGTCTAGGCAGAGATTTGGAGTCGGAGACAAAAGCCATGAGAGATGAGAGTCCCTACTGGAACCCTTTGAGCGTGGCAGGTACAGGGCTGTTTCTTTAAGTGAGTAAGCATGGTCTGACTGAAACAGCTTTGTAGCCGTGTGTGTGTGTGTGTGTGTGTGTATTTGTACAAGAGCCTGAAAGTACAGATGAGAACTTTTGAACAAGAGAACTTTAGTAAAAAAAGATCTTTATTGTGTTTCTTTTGCAATGAAAGTTAAAATCGACTAGTTAAAAATTGCCTCTAGCCTCTAAGGCCTTTTCCCCACATCTCCTCCCACCTGCTGCCTACCAGAATACTTTTCTTTCGTCCTACAGACCCTCTTTACACCCAGCAGCTGGAAGAACTGCTTCTTTTCTGCCTTCAAGGCTACCACCCAGGTTTATATTCTAATGGCACCAAAAGGAAGTGGAGCATGATTGTTGGTGTCAGTGTATCAAAGAAGCTGTAGAATGAATTGGCTTTAGGGTGCACATTTTGTGTGCCATCACAAGCAGGTAGCACACTATAGCATGAGAATATGTTAATACTCCTGTGCCAAATTCATATGATGATAACATCCCACAGAAACAGTTTCTTTCACAAACAAATAGGGTAGAGATCTGAAAAAGTAAAAATGATGGGAGGCAGAGGATTTCACATTCTAGAAAGATTTACCAGGTCTTCAGGTCCTTACCATATGTGTCTCATAATGAATCAATGGGATTTTGTGTATGTGGTTGTGAATCATAAAATATGGTTGTGTTTATCAACAGTTGCTTATAAAGCAAGGTGATCTAATATACATGGTATCAAGCATGAAAAAAAAGAAGACTTCAATGGAAAATTAAGTTAGGCTAGGGGCAGACATTCGAAAAGCTTGAGCCTAAACCGATTCAATCTTTGCAGGTTAGTCTAACCTGGAAAGGCTAAAACGTTTTTTTAATGGGACAAACATCCCAGAAATGCAGGAACATGCCTGCAGTGGCTCAGGCTAGAAGCCGGGGAGGGGGGCCCTAGAGCAGCCCTCCCTCCCTTCCATAGCACTACACTGAGGGGCGCATGGCGAGGCTCTGGCAGGAGCTCTGATTAGCCCAGCAGGGAATTGATAACAGTTTATCACCCAATTAAGAAAACAACAGAGGGACATTACCAACTACTTGTTGATTCTGCCTGTTGATTCAGCTCAGACATAGCCAGCATATGGTCTGCTAGCTAATACACAGACACCTCCTCAGCAAGGCCAGCCCTGGTGTGGAGCAGAGAGACCCGCCCAGCCCAGAGAGCATTCTAGGATGTTGGGGGTGTCTGGTTTATCTTAAACCAACAAAGGGTCTGGGACAGACATTGCATAAATCAGTTTGAGCAAATCAGTTAAGTCTGATAATACATTCAACCAGGTTTATCTAAAACCAGTTTCAGCCATATTCAAACTGGTTTATGTGCACTGAACATCTGTTCTGTTACAGGTTTAAACCAGTTTCTGATCACTTAAACCAGTTTATACGTAATGTCTGTCCCTAGCCTTAAAGTTTAATCAGCCATGAGAGCCTCAGAATAAGCTTTCTTGTTAGTCTTTGATAAAAAATTCAAAATATGCTGTTATTTTCTATGTGCTATTAATCCTATGAGAAGGGACACACAGGTTTGAAGGGACATGTTTCGAAAACATCTTGTCTTCTTTGATGTAATTGATAGTATTTGTGAATATAGTTTCTGTCCATGCCAACACACATGATTTTTTCTTTAAAGAATAATGACAGAATTTTGACTGTTAATGTTTTCTACCAGGTATGAAGGGAGAAACATGGGTGAAGATAATGTAAACAAGTTGCATTTCCTTGTTACATTTTGTTTTTAGCTTGGAATCTTTTATTGTTGCTATCAATAATAATATACTGTTTCCTTTGTTTAAAGAATATGTATGATTTCATATAGTCTGTTAAATAAACCAATGGCAGGTGTTGGTATACAGGATGATCTAACCAGTTGTTTTGTTTTATTTGACGAGCAACAATGAAAGCTCTTGTTACTAATCTGCTTCTTAAATGTGTTTTTTTTGCTATTTATTCTGGAGAAAGGTAACTGTATTCATGCAAGCAGAGACTATATTGTGAATCATTTGTCATCGGGAAATTAATCTTTACCCATACTCACAATGAAGATCCTTTTGTGCACTTATTTTGTTGCCTTAAAAATGTAAATATAATACATTGGTAAAATAGGCAGAGCTGTTCAGATGATTCCATATTTTGTATGCATCTTTTTTAGCAAGGAGGGGAATGAGGATAAAGCTGCCTTTAGGTCTCCATGACGACCTTGCTGTTGGCCTGTTGCCTGCAGTCTGGCCTGTTCACAAAACACCGTGCCCTCATGAATTATTTAGCTCTCCTGGAGAAAAATATAGCAACAGGCTCCATGTGAATAACTGAGGAGAGCAGTAAGGTGACACCAGTAGCTTACTGATGTGATCTGGGGTCTCAGTTAGAAGGCTGATCAGCTTGCTTTGCTTTTATTGAGACATTGCTATTTGTCTTTATCAGTGTTAATCTCCTCATTTTTCTGTAAGAGTGAATAGAAAACAGCATAATATTCATTCTGTGGCCTGCCAGTCTCCTTTTGTTGATAGTCCTATAATTATCTTACAACAGTTTCAATGATTTTATCATTTTTATGATGAGTTTCCTTTGGCAATGATTGTACAAAATGAATTTTGTGGCAGAATTTTGTAGGTCATACACAACATAGGGAGGTCCTGAAACTAGTTGTTGTATATAACATCACACTGTGTGTGTGTGCGTGCATGCACGTGACATTTTTTTTAAAGTATTATAATGCTATGTTAAATTGAAATTGGTAGGAGTGAAAGTAACCTTCCTGAGTAACCGACCTACATTTTATTTGTGTACTGTTGTTTGTACATCAAAGATATGATTATTTCTGGGAATACCTGCTTAAACCAGTAATAGAGTGGGGAGAGAGGAGGCAATCTACTCATTTAACAATGCTTTTTTAATGTTTGGGACTGAGTCTAAAATATCCTTTATCCTGATCATGTAAAGAGGTACACACGTGCATAATGTTTTGCAGTATGAGGTTATAATAATCTCCAACAGATTAAAATAATGTTTTGCAGTATGAGGTTATAATAATCTGAAACAGATTAAACCCCCCAGCCATGCTAGGAGAATTGATGGTTTACTTCCTAAGAGAAAACAGAAAACTTTTTGCAGCTAGTGAACCAATATTTGTTTCCATTACACTAAGTGATCAGAAGTCAGGATTCTTTCTCTGTTCTCTTTATAATTTTGCAATCATATAACGACAGGGTTCAGTATATTTACTTTATCCTTTCACTCAACCTCTGCCTTCCCCTTGGATGTGTTTATAAAAGAAGGATTATACATTAGATGTTTGGGAGACATGGGAAGAATCAACCCACTATAGGGATCACAGTGGGTTGAGCCCAGTTGTTTGTCTCAGGTTGTTTTTATTCCTTGTTATTAACATTACTCCTGATCATTTTGGATTTTGTTTGTGCTGTGTCAGTCCACCAGTATGTATTAGGATGTTCTGTATCCTCCTCAGTTTACTGTTTCTTTAAGCAAAAATCTAGTGGATTCAGGCTAAGGAATAATTATATATAAATAAGATTTAATTTTAAAACCAGGGCGAAAACAAAAATTGAGATTAGGAAACTAAAGTAGAACATGCAGTTTGTGTGCTTGTATGGGATTATGAGGACATCATGGGATAGTTCACATGACTGGAATAGATGGGTAGAGCTTGTTCAGGAAAGATAGGAATAAGAAGGAGGATGTGTTGTCCTATATATATGAAGATGTACATGTGTTTGGAGGTACAGTATAAAGTGGAAGGTTGAAAGCCTCTGGGTAAAAGTCAGAGAGGAGAGAAGTAGGAGGATATCATAATGAGCATCTGTTATAGGCCTCTAAACCAAGAGGAGGAAGTGGAGGAGGCCTTCTTTAAACAAGTGATGTGGAAGCTTCTAAATTGCAGGATTTGGTTCTCATGGGGGACTTTAATTATTGGGACATCTGCTGGAAGGAAAACATAGCAGTGCACAAGCAGGCCAGCAAGTGCCTGGAGTTTACTGGGGATAATTTTGATTCAGATGGTAGATAGGCCAGTGAAGAGGGAAGCTCTTCTTGAGTTGCTGCTCACAGTCAGGGAGGAATTGGTTGAAGGTGGAAAGTAACTTGGGTGACAGTAAGAGGTGCACCGATACATTGATTCAATATCGTATTGGCACTGATATAAAGAAAATTGACTATATCAGAAATTGGCCTGATGTGCCTGATAATTTGGCTGATAAATGCCCGGGCATGTGTGCAGCCACAGCGCACGCAACACGTAGGTGGCGAGGAGGATAGCCTGGTAGCTTGAAGAGCTGCATGCAGCTGGTAAGTCTGTTGTGGATAGGAGGGAAGGGTGTAGGGGGAAGATCAAGGCCCCTGTGGTGAGGGGGGCAGGGCAAGGGATGGAGCCATGGCTCGTCTGCGGGGTACAGGGTTGGGGGGGAAGCTCCTGCTGTTGTGCACACCCTGGGAGGGCATGGGGGCATGTGACCTCAGGTCTGCGTGGGGCGGGGCAGCATGAGCCTACAGCTGCAGCTTGCCGTGCCTGGTGCAGACCTGGGGGCACATGCTTCCACTCCTATGCCCTCCTGGGGTGTGCGCAGGAGCCGCTTTCCCATTTTGTGCCCCCCAGATGAGCTGCGGCTCTGTCCTGTGCCTTGTCCTGCCCCACCCCACCCCAGCTGGGCAGCTCCTACCACAGCCCCTGCCTCACTGCGGAGGGTGTTGATCTGCCCCCCATCCCACTTCCGTTCCCTCCGCCCACCCTTTCCAGCACAACAGATTTACCAGCTGGACACAGCTGTATCGGAAATCAGATTAGTATCGACTGATATGACTCCTTAAAAACCAGCTGCTGGTATTGGCCCCCAAAAATCTCTGTTGGTGCACCCCTAGTGACAGTGACTATGTAATGATAAGAGTTTAAGATCTCAAGGGATGGAACGAATCAGAGCAGCAGAATTAGGACATTGGATTTCTGAAAAGCAGACTTCAGCAAATTGAGGGACCTGGTGAGCAGGATCCCTTGGCAGGAAAGTCTGAGGGGAAAAGGAGTCCAGGAGACCTGGGTGTACTTTAAGGAGGCTCCCTTAAGGGCACAGGAACAAGCTATCCTGATGAGATGGAAGAATGGTAAGTGCAACAGGAAGCCAACCTGGCTAGACAGCAACTCTTTGAGGACTTGCAACTCAAAAAGAAATCCTACAGAAAGTGGAAACTTGGTTAGAATACTAGAATAGAATAGAATATAGAGAGAATAAAGAATATAAGAGTCATGCATGGACATGCACAGAGAAAGTTAGGAAGGCCAAGGCACAATTTGAGATGCCAGAGACATAAAAGGCAATAAAAAGGGATTCTATATGTCAAGAATAAGAGGAAGACCAGAGATTTCATAGGCTTCATGCAGACAGTTATGAGAAGGCGGAAGTATTTAATGCCTTTTTTACTTCATTCTTCACAAATAGGGACGGCTATCAGCAGTTGGCAACAGAGATAGGGAAGGAGGCAAGTAGTCCAAAATAGTGGCAGAACAGGTTAGGGATTGCTTAGTGAAACTAAATGCTTTCAAGTTGGCAGCGCCAAGTGAGATGCAGCTGAAGGTCCTGAAGGAATTGGCCAAAGTAGTTTTGGAGCCATTGGCTATCCTTTTTGAGAACTCATGGAGGTTTCCAGTCATTTGCCCTGGATGACTGGAAAAGGGCAAATATAGTGCTCATCTTTAAGAGGAGAAAAAGGAGGAGGATTCAAGGAACTACAGACCAGTCAGCCTGACCTCTATATCCGGTTGGGATGGAATAACCGCATGCACAAATGCAGGCTGGGGAATGATTGGCTAGGTTGCAGTACTGCAGGGAAGGACCTGAGGGTAACAGTGAACAAGCTGAACAGTGTGTTCTTGTTGCAAAAAAATAAAAATAAAAAAGCCAACAGCATGCTGGGCTGTATTAACAGGAGTGTCACTTGCAAATCAAGGAAAGTGATTCTTCCTTTCTAGTCAGCACTGGTGATGCCTCATCTGGAGTACTGTGTTCAGTTTTGGGTCCCACATTTCAAGGTGGCTGTAGAAAGTTTTGAAAGAGACCAGTCCAGAGTAACAAAATGATTAGGGGCCTTGTAGGTAAGACTTATGAGGATAGAGCAGGGGTGGGCAAATTGCCAGATGCAGCCTGCCAGGCCATTCTATATTGCCTGCGGGGCCCCTAAACAATTTTAGAAAATTAATATTTATCTACCCCCGGCTGCCTGTCATGCAGCCCTTGATGGCTTGCCAAAACTCAGTAAGTGGCCCTCCACTCAAAATAATTGCCCATCCCTGGGATAGGGTGAAAAAAATAGGGTTATTCAGTCCAGAGAATAGAAAATTGAGGAGGGGAGTGATAACATTTTTCAAATACCTGAAGGTTGATTACAGAGAGTTTTTTTTGTGGTGTTTTTCTGTGGCTGCAGGGGATAGGACTAAGAATAATGGCCTCAAGCTGCATTAGAGACAGCTGGAGATCAGGAGGAACTGTCTGATTCTGATGGGTGTTCAAGCATTGGAACAGCCTATCTAGAGAAGTTGTGGAATCTTCATCCTTGGAAATTTTCAAGAGCAGCTTGGATAGACATTTGGTTGGGAAGTTTTAGTTCAGGACGATCATGCCTTGAGCAGGGGGCTGGACTAGATGACCTTATGAGGTCCGTTTTAGCCCTACTTTCCTATGATCCTACGAATATACATTTGGAAAAGATCCTCAGTAAAACCTACAAAATGTTTTGAGTATTTACTGTTATCAGATGGATGCAGTTATGTGTATCTTGTAGGGCTTAATTCATACCCCAGGTTTACCATTTGAAACTAGTATATTGCTGTAATGATTAGAAGAGCTAACAAAGTCACTGTGAAGATGTATGGTATATTTCAAGCATACAGAGCTTAAAAGGAATTCATTATCTTATTGGATAAACTTGAATACATTAGTAGAACACACCCAGAAACATAAATGGTTCAATATATTAAAGGCACAAAAATCACAGGCTGGTAGGAATTAAAACATTCCACTTCTTTTGCTAGAATTATCCACAGGTAGTCTCCCTTTGGCTTTTTTCACTAATACTTAGTCTCCAGGTGTGTTTCCCTCATGGGGATCATTCCTGGCATGCTATTTGATTTATTGTGGGAGCTGACTTCAAATATGGGGGCAAAAATAAGCGGGAGGTATTGGTTGGCTATTTACAGCAGACTGCTCTGGCCTGAATGTCACTTTCTTTTGACTAGTAAGTCCTCTGGTCCTCTGGGTCACTTGTGAAGAGGTGGAGGATTTGCTTGGATGCTAAGATGAAGTTTACTTTATAAAATACTGTTGTGGCCACGTCTCCATTTAAATGCATCAATTTAAGTTTAGACTAGTGTTTAAATTGCAAATGGGAGGCTTTTTATTATATTTAAAACCAATAGAAGTAAATCCAAGTGTTTTCTAGAATTTGTCAAGAACAGTTCCTTGTTTATAGAAAAAGGAATATATCATTTCCCCTGGAATTCCGTTGCAGTATTGAGTAGCTGAAAATGAAAATGACTGTCAACACTAATGAATCTGAATTACTATTTTTTTTATATACTATGAATGCACTCACTGTTCCCCAAAACAAATACAATAATGGAAGAAAGGCAAAAAACTAAGGTAATTTTTAAATTTTTTCTCATCCTTAAAAAATTAACTTCTTTTTAAATAATGTAATGAATGAGTTTCTATAGCATATACTTGTACAATTGATAGCATTTCTTTAAAATTCCTGGAGGGTTGCATCAGTCATTAAGGTGATTTTCCTGCCAATTGACAACAGACATTTGAGGTTGTCTTGCCAAGTGCCTCCATTCAAACTGCATGAGCTCAAACTGTATCTCAGACTTAACTCCTTTGATAATTCATCAAAAACAACCCTGATGCAAGATGCACATTTCTTCTCATACAAAGGTTTGAACTAACGTTATGTTGCTGCTGAAAATATTTTTAGATTTTAAAATAAGTTTTTGCTTTTGGTGAATCAGCATTACTGTCAAGTAGAAGAGAGTGAGTAATGTCTCCAGGTGCAATCGTGGGTCTAGTGAAGTCAGTGGGAATTTTGCCACTGATTCTAATGTTTTGCTCTGCAGGTCCAAGCATATCTCTTTAGTAGGAACTTGAGACTTGACCAAAATAATTCTGTGACTATGGTGAAATTATTGCTGAATGGCTTAAATGTACGTATTTGGAAGTCAGATGGCATCAAATTTTGACAAATAACTTCAAAATGCTGTCATATTAATAACTAAATATGATTTGGAGGCTGTATAAATAGGCAATTTGGTATTGAATTAGAGTATTTCCACTTGTTTTTCCCTTTTCTCTGTTCCCTTGTTACTTAAAAAATGTTTGGGAGAAAAACAGAGTAGCAATACAAAGAAAGATGTGGGTTTGCACATCTTTAGTTTTCAGTTAAAGTTTAATGAAGAATTTCTTTAAGATACATTGACTTCTTTTCTTGCATCAAACCCAGCATTTATTTTGGTCTATTGTAGATTTAACACGGGGGAGTAGGGTGTTAATTACAGCCTGCAGGCCAGCTCTGCACCTCCAAGGGATTGTATCCCATTTGTGATGGGTCCCTCGGCTCTGTTTGGTCCAGGTATGGTGGCGGCGGCGCAGCCTGGGCCCTGGCACGTGTATCTGGTCCTGCTGCCCCTGGGACATGGTGCATGGGAGGGGATGGCGCAACAGCTGAACTTGGCTTCCTGGCTCCCATGGCAGTGGCTCACTCTGCCCAGCTACTGCTGCCAGTCTGCTCCACACCAACCAGATAGAGTGGGCAGGAAGGTCGGTGGGGGGTCTCCATGGAGACCAGCCCAGGACACACACAGGCAAGGTGTGAATAGGTGGGTAGGGCAAGGACTGAGACAGCAGAGTGGCAACAGTGTGGAACTGGGCCCCAGGGCAGAGCCACAATTTGTTCCCTGCATGTCCCTGCCTGCAGAACTAGTGCCTGTCACAGGGATATGCAGGAGGCAGATTGTGGCTCTGCCCCAGGCCCTGGACCCACAGTATCACCACCCTGCAATCCCAGCTTGCCTTTCCCGTTCACGGATACCACTTCCCACTCACCTGTGACATCATCCCATCCACCTGGTCCTGGACCAGTCTTCAAAGAGGTCCTGCCTGCCCACTCTGTCCAGCACTGCTGGCAGTGGGTTTGGGGTGGATGGGCCTAGAGCCAGATAAGATCATTTTCCATCCCCTTACCCCACTTGTGGCACCAGGCAGGGTCAACACTCCCCATTCACTTTGCAATAGCTCACAGATACTCCTTAAGTGGCCCTCCAACCCAAATAATTACCCACCCCTAATTTAACACGTGCTTGCCTCTTTGAGATTACTAAAAGTACTCAAGAAGATAAAGTACAATTTCATTTCTAGATGCTATAAAAACAACGGAAACAAATGCCTCCTCCCAATCATCTAATTGTATAGAACATTGCTTTGTGGATGTTTTCTCATTACATATACATTTTCCAAAACTAAAAGCATTTCATTAGATTAGTATTTAAAAACCCTTCTGAAGCTTACCCAGATAAACCTCTTACTTGAGTGGGCTAAACTCTGTGAACAATTACCCTTGCCACTTGCACCATTGCAACCCCGATAATCATTTTACCCTATTGGCTTCTGCAAGATTTGCCGGTGTTGTTAAGTTTACAAGTGTACTGAAAAATAATATTCTAATTAAGAAACTGTAGGATCTCATAGCTTTGCTGCAGTAGAAGACTCTGATCCATAATTTAAAGGCATGAAATGTAGTCACTTTAGTTTTCAGCAATTAAAAACAAAGTTCTTTAAGAAATGCATTGCATATTAGTTAACCCAGCCTTTCAAAGTATAGTACTGTTGGGATGTGGGAGAAGACATACCAGTTGTAAACCATGACTGAAAATGGCACTTAAACTCTTGTTTTTAGGTGCAGTGGACTGAGTCTCCTTCATATACTGATTAACTTAATCCTCTTCTGGAATTTTCCATCAGATTGAGTCAAATATTTGCATAAATAAAATTGAGAAAAGGAAGCATGGAATTAGTTTCATATCTCATTTAAGCTTCTGTAGAGATTGTAGAATTATTCGCAGAGGAGGATGAGTACGCAAGGCAAGTGATGCTGCCTGAAACTATTTGGTGATTGGTCTAGCAATAAAATAAGTCTAAAACTTTTTATTTGGAGTGAAAAATAAAACTTAAGAAGTGTTCAGCTCTGCTAGTGAACAATTCAACATGCAGTTGTGCCAACCTAGGTCTAAAATTATTGTGGCAATGCTTTTTGTATTCTTCTGTACTAAGGTAATTGTGATTCATTTAAAATATTTTTATTAGCAGTTTTCTAAACACGAGCATTACATTTGAACTAATGACTATAATTCTTTAAACTAAAAATACAGTCAGTTTAGACTGACTGTAAATATATAGATGTTTAAAAAATTTAAGATAGTTTGGTTTGAAACTATTTAAAGCTAAACCATGTCAGAAATAGAAATATTAAGAAGTCTTACTCAGTAAACTGTAATCTGTTGGCCCTGGTGGTAGCCTGTGGAACACTTCAAGATGGTCTGTTTTTGGCTGTCTTTGGTTTTAGTGGCTAGTTTGCATTCATCTGTACAGCTCTTGCTTATACATATTTTTGTCTCTTTTATTTTCCCACATAGATGTTTAGCTATCAGTTAGCAAGTTATAAGTTTTGAATCTTTGAATAGCAAAAAACGAAATTCATGAAATTATAACCAATGGTGATAGATGCAGGTTGTTTCTGTTTTCACATTCTACTTTGTAAGATCCTTCTAAAACTATTCTTCTTGTAGAACTTACCTTCTCCATTGGCTAATATATACCACAGAATTATCTCTCATTAACTATATTGGTGTAGTTAAAAAGGTTAAGAAAAACCTTTTGTATAAATAAAAAGATATCAGTGATAACAGTATTTAGGTGCTCTATACTGGTATAACAATTATTAAAGTGCTCGTACCTTGAAGCAGAATGCTGCACATGGACGCAGCGTGGCCTGCAGCAGTGGAGGTTTGTCCCTTGCAGGGCACTATAGGGAGCGGTGAAGTTTGTCCCTCCAAGGACACCAGACTAAGGGCAAATGAAAATCTGTCCCAGTGGAGACATCATAAAAGAGGGATGCCTAAGAGGGGGAACGGAGGGTTATAGGAGACCAAGAAGGGTTGGGAAGCACTGTGGTTTTCTTGTGTTGCTTTGTTTTGTGTTTGCCTTTGAGTTAACATTGGTACCGGGGCAGGACAGCACTGTTCAAGGGTATCGGAAGCCAGAGTCAGCTACCAGATGAGCCAGAGGGCAGGGTGTCCTCTACCAGCTGCTTCCTGCAGACCCAGCTGAAGACCAGGTTGTGTGTGCTAAGCCCAGCAGACCCTAAGCTACACTCCCTGCTGACTGCTGGAGAGATTGCAAATGGCATTTTATTGTCACCCTGAGAACTGTGGTATTAAGTCATCCATGTATTTGAAGTGCTGTTACCAATGTGAAGTATAGTACCTAGTAGTCCAGTTAGCGAATGTTGGGTTATTTATTGTTGATGGTTGGTGGTTAATCGGTATTAATAGCTTAGTTCTGCATTTGCCTTTTGAATAGTGTCTTGCACTGGAGGAGGGAGACTCGGGGTACTCTGCTGCTGAGCTGCTACCGTTGGTGGACTGGGACAAAGACGGGGAGGCCATTAGCACCCCAGGGATCCAAAATTGGCAGTAGGCTGCCCCTAGCATGGTGGGTCAGAGTTATACTGGTATCATAATTTCCCTAGAGGGGAAGAAATAAGCTATTTCTATCATATGCCATTTTATAATGCTCCAACTATGTTCGTATTTGTGGTTGTGTCAGGATAGCTGTTTTGATTTGAAAAGAATCATTTCCCTAACTGAAATGGTTTTCTGAGTATGGAAACTTTGATTAGATTGGGCCTTAGTGTGACTGACTGTCAGCTTGGGGGTCTCTTTTGAGGGGGAAAAAATGTGGATAAAAAAATATGCTGCAAAACATCTCAGACCTGTGGACTTGTGTGAGAAGAAGCACTGTCCATGTCCAACTGTGTAGAATTTTAGTGCAGAATTGAACATTGGTTACATAGATTCATAGATTCTAGGGTTGGAAGGGACCTCAATAGATCATCAAGTCCGACCCCCTGCATAGGCA
>NW_005841961.1:2106895-2121448 GCF_000455745.1 Alligator sinensis | reverse complement strand
CCGTGATGAACTTATAGGCAGCCACAAGGTCGCCTCTCAACCTTCTCTTGTGGAGGCTGAAGAGGTCCAGGTGCCCCAGTCTCTCCTCATAGGGCTTGGTCTGCAAGCCCTTAACCATACAAGTGGCCCTTCTCTGGACCCTCTCCAGGTTATCCACATCTCTCTTGAAGTGTGGCGCTCAAAATTGAACGCAGTATTCCAACTGCGGTCTGACCAGTGCCTGATAGAGGGGAAGTATCACCTCCTCGGATCTGTTCGTCATGCATCTGCTGATGCACGATAAAGTGCCATTAGCTTTTCTGATGGCTTCGTCACACTGATGACTCGTGTTTATCTTGGAGTCCACTAGGGCTCCAAGATCCCGTTCCGCTTCCGTTCCACCAAGCAGGTCATTTCCTAGGCAGTAGGTATGCTAGACATTTTTTCTCCCTAGGTGCAGCACTTTGCATTTCTCCTTGTTGAATTGCATTCTGTTGTTTCTGCCCATTTGTCCAACCTGTCCAGGTCTGCTTGTAGTTGTTCCCTGACCTCTGGTGTGTCTACTTCTCCCCACATTTTTGTGTTATCCGCAAACTTGGACAGAGTACACTTCACTCCCTTGTCCAAGTCGCTGATGAAGACATTGAAGAGTATCGGTCCTAGGACCAAGCCCTGCGAGACTCCACTGCCCACACCCTTCCAGGTCGATACCGACCCATCCACTACGACTCTCTGGGTGCGACCCTCTAGCCAATTTGCCACCCACCAGACTATGTAGTCATCCAAGTATGTATATCACGGTATATACCGTTTGTGATTTCATATGAGAATTCTTCTACTGCATTTAAGTAGGAGAAAAAAAAGGTAATTTGGAGCTATTCTTCAATACAAAGGATTTTTTTCAGTTGCTTATAATGATGATGATCTATAATTAATTTATGTACTTAGATCTTCAAAGAGTTATGAGCGTGTAGAGGGAAGAATGCTTTTTTAAAGAGCCTCAACTCAAGTTCCATTTGTGTGGGTACCTGATCCTGTACCCTGTTTTATCACAGTCTGTGTGCAGTTGATGATGCCTGATACTTGTGTACACTGGTGATAGCGTTTGCAAGTGCTAAGCTCATATATCCAGAGTTATTTCACTTTCAGCCTCCTATCAACTGGGAACTTAGGGTGCCTATGCATGAGCTCAGGAGCGGAGAAGGGTAGCTTTAAGTAGTTCAGTTCTCTGACAGACACTAATTAAAATAGCTCACCATCACTTGTGTTAAGCCTCCCCGTGTTTTAAAATGGCTGTGGAGGCGTTTTAACGAAAGCTTATTTGATCAGCTTCAGTTAAAGCTCCCTTGCGGCCATTTCAAAATGTGGGGTGGGGGGCTTAATATACCTGATAGCGAGGTGACTCATTTGGATTCTAATTAGAACGTGGAGCAGACTCAATAAATTAGAACATCAATGAGCATGTCTATAGGCAGCTTTAATGTTCAAGGAAATGTAGGAGGATTTTTCTTCCCCTCTTACATTGTTGAGGGATAGGTTTCAGTTAAAGGAGAGTTTTGGCTCCAGGAGAAAGAGACTGATTTGATATTTCTACAATTGTTGCAATTTGGTATTTGAATCCCAAAGTTTAGTAATCAATGTTTGTCAAATGGTGGATTTTAGTATTCCTGGATCCAACCTTGGCTATTATAACAGACCATTGTTGTTTTCATCTAATTTTTGGCAGGATTAATTAATTAATTAATTAATTAATTAATTAATTTCTAAGGGAATTTAAATGAATTCTGCAAAACCAGTTTGACTCAATTCTCTGAGTTATTATACCTTAAGCTATTATACCTTGATTCAGTAAACTGTTAATACAAAGTCCTATTCCATTTTACATACCTGAATAGCATGTATTAAGCCATGTAAAAGTAGATTTTGACGATCACGCATCATTTCAGATTCTGTTTAACCCTGACCCCACAGATCCCTTTCCTGGCTGCACACGGAGCCAGCTTCAAGAGGAGGACTGGAGAAAGGTTTGTCCAGCCTGTGGCTTAACATTGTTGGGAAGCAGGAGATGTAGCTTCAAATTTCTCTGGGTGAGGGGGAGCTAGAATCTGTCTCCTGCTTTCTGGGCAAATGCCCTATTCACTGTGCTGTTCAACTAAAACAGTCAAACTCTCCTTTTCACTCTTCCTTCCCCCATCCCTCTCTTTTTGGTGACTAAAATTCGAGTACTTATACATCCTTAAGTACATACTTGGATGATCAAGAGCACAGCCCTACTGCATGTGTTTAGTGAGTGCATGCATGGTTGTGTCTTGAGAGCTGAATTACAAATTGTGCATAAATACAGAAAACTTCAGCTATGTATGTGAGATTTAGGGAAACAGAGTGTAGCCCTTAGTTTCTGTGGGACTTCATCATAAGCTTAAAGTTACGGAAATGTGTAAGGCCTTTTATCTATGCCATCAAAGAAGTTTACCCAGGTTTTCTATCTATGACTAGGTACAGACATTATACTTTTACTGGTATAAGTGAGCAGAAATCAGTCTATACACCTAACAGAAGTTAGTCACACAAAACTGGTCTATACCCATAACAGAACAGAAGTTCAGCACACATAAGACTGGCTTAAAAATGGCAGAACCTGGTCTAAGACTTACTCCCCTCCCCACCAAAGGGTAATGTGTGTTTTGTTCACTACTCATCTAAACTATGCTTCTTACAGAAAACCACAACCCAAATTATGCTTTGGACTTTTTGAATGTCTGTACCTAGCCTATATGCCTTAGTTATAAAATGTGTTTCTTTGTTGATTTCACAGACACAGGCTGATAAGTTTAAATATTCATAAGCATTGAATTTTCTGAAATATTTTATTAAATAACAATCTAATTACCTAGGGGTTGTCAACTGGGTACCCCTGTGGGTATTTTGAAAGGTCCCAGGAGGTACGCAGGGGGTGGGTGGAGACGGAGTGCTGCCACCCTGTGCCACTGCCTCACAGGAGCAGGGCTGGGGCTGGGAAAGAGCAGGGTCACACCGACGCCACGCTGCTGCTGCTTTCCCGCTTACCACCCCGCCTCTCTGTGTCTGGCCGCTCGCCACCTCCCCCCCACCCTGCTCCACGTCCAGCCGCTCACCACCCCCTTCCCCCCTGGGGGTGCACTTACTAAAAAGGGGGCTGCTGGGGGTACACTTATTTAAGAAGGTTGAAAACCCCTGCTAACCTATTAGATTGAAGTTGAACATCTATTCCTATTAGCGTTCAGAAATCAGAATGAGGCTGACAGTTCAGAGATGAGACATACTCTATATACATAAAATGGCTTTCGTATAATAAAAGGCTGGGCTATAGGTTTGGTTCAGCCTCATTGAGTGGTAATTTTAACTACTACCTTTTATTTAAGATAGCTGTTAGAATCAATACAGTGCATTTGTCTGCCAAAAACGAAGACATTCTGTTTGAAGGGCTTTGGATAGGTATCCTTGTAGGCAGAGAAGTGAGTGGAAGAGAGAAAGTCCAAGTGGAGAAGAAGAAACAAGAGACTGAAGGAAGCATTAGCATTGCCTGAATGGCGGCCTAGGTGGTTCGCTGAGGAAGAAGCCTTGAGAATAGGCTTTTCTAACCTGTGAGTAAGGAAAATGCATGGTTGTTGCTTCCTCCTGCATTGAAGATATTGGGATTTTTTTTCATAGAAGAGTAGAGAAGTGTATCAAAAATACCTGACTCCATTACTGATTTCTTCTTTAAATGGGAAAAAACTTGCAAGACCATGAATTTTGCCTGGGCCCACGTGTTAGAAAGAGCGCTGCTGATGTCAGGAGTGTTTACAGTGCTACAGCCTAGCTAGTCTGTGTTTATGTATGCGGTTATTCTGTCCCAAGTGCAGGACTTTACATTTGTCCTTATAGACTTTCATCTGATTGATTGCAGACCATTTCTCCAGTCTATCCAGGTCATTCCAGATCCTAGCCCTATCCTTAAGAGTATCAGCAGATCTCCCGACCCAACAGGCCAGGTCCGCAGATGGATTCCACTCTGCCCCACAGGAGGCAGTCTCCAACCATCATCACTTGTTGCTTCCTCTTGGTGACAGAGGTCTGTATCCTTGCCCCCTCTAGGGAAGCATGGCTTGGCCACTTCTGCCACTGGAGCGGGCTCTGCATCCAGTGCATGGGTTTCATTCCTATTCTCCAGTTGGACAACTGCAGGTCTGGAAGAGGAGTGCTGTGTGTTGCCAGAAGTGACAAGCTGCTAGCTTCCAACGTACCTGAGTCTTCTGTGTCTTCCAGTGCTTTTTTTGGTTCTTCTTCCATGATGCTGTAGGTTTCTTTGTAGGCCTCAGGCTCAGGAGCATCGACACACATATTTACCGCTCTTTCAGCCTCCCATACCTGATTCTTGAGAGAATCCACCAGGAGGCACATCACTGCAGGCACTTCTCCATCTGGCTGTCCCAGAGAGACATGCAGGCCGCAGCCTCTGCAAAGCGAGACCACAATTTGGGTAGAAGCCTCAGTGGTCATTGGTTGCACCTGGACAGAGCCCACACAGGTATAGGCAGAGGAAGGGCCAGCAGTGGTAGGGACTTTGGCTTTGCAGCGTTTTCCAGCCAGCTTGTTGATTCTCCTGTCAACTCCATTTTCCTCTTCTGCTGCTACATCTTGGGAAAAGCCCACTTGGATGTAGAACTGGACTAACTGGAAAACTTAAGTAAGGCTAGACACTTAGAACAGATTTTATTGTGTTTTTAACTTAGAGAGGCCCAGGAGGAGAAGTCATATAGTCCTAGCTCAAATAAACTGACCCTCCCCCCTCCCATCCCTTTGAGGGAAAAACTCATTGGGAGGATTATTTGACTGGTAATTCAATACCAGAGCTCAAACAAATGGCTAACAAAATGGACAGCAAAGGGAGTTTTTTACCACCTAACTAGCTCTGATGGTGCTGCAGAAATGTGGTTTAGAGTCAGCTATCAATCTTACCTGGGTAGGACGTAAATAAGAGCTAGAAGAAAATGGAATGAAGGAACCTTTCTGAACTGTAGAGATTAGGAAAAGTGACACATTTTGTTTGTAAAATAAGGGAAATTGGCAATGATACAAAAATCTAAGGGAGACTATTCAGTTAAATGTTAGCATTGTGAAAAAAATTGACTGCAAAATGAACTTTAATAAATATAAGGTGGCCTTCATAAGAACCTGCTGAAAACCTCTTTTGTAGTCTGGGAATTGGGGGTACATTGAACAGACAAAGTGTGAGATATAACTGCCAGTTCTGGGCAGTTAAGTAACAATATTGAGAGTTTAGCTATTAATTTAGGTCTAGGATCTGGGCTGTGAAATGTCTAGAAATATTGGACAGTGGTTCAAACATAAAGAAGGCTCTTAGGTCAGAAATAGTCTTAACAAGGGGATCCAAAAACTGAACAAATTAATTGTTTAGGTATGCAGATAGTGACTTGGGAATGGTGCATCCTTCCAAAAATTGAGAAAACTGGCTTTGAAAACTGGACCTTTGGAGTTTGTGCAAGGACTCTGGATAGCCAGTTATCAGTTTAGATTTTATTGTAGCTAATAGTTTTGTAATCAAAAGCCAGGGAATGCGGTTTGCAAATTCACTCTCTGAAAATTCCCTTTAAAGATTCAGCTCAGGAAAAATGTATGATTTATAGACAGCTGTTTTGCAGTGAACAAGTCATCCTGTCTCTGGAGGCAGAAACCTTTCAACAGCTACCTGCCGTGGTAGCTTTTCAGAACAAGAAAGATAGGGCTGAAACCTTTTTTGAGACCCATGTCTTGGGGGAATCTTAACTGCTAAAGCTCTTGTAAATCTGATCCCTATTCATTTGTGGGATGTCAGAAAAGGAGCCATAGTTGCAAAATGTGAATTGGTGGATTGGGTAAATACTGATATAAAGGAAAACTACAAAGCAAAAGGGCATGGAGGTCAGCTGGGAGAGTTTCTCCTGGATGTATTCCAGTGTAGTGCCGTATACCTAAATGAGGAACACCAAATAGTCTAAGGCTAGGTACAGACATTCAAAAAGCCTGAGGCGGAACCAGTCTAAGTTGCGTGGTTTTCTGTAAGTGGCGTAGTTTAGATTGGTAACGAAGAACATACATTCACTTTTTGGTACGGCGACCAAATCTTATACCAAGTTCCACCATTTTGAAACCAGTGTGCGTGTGTGCACGCTGAATTTTTGTTCTGTTATGGGTATGGATCAGTTTTGTGTACCAAACTTCTGTTAAAGGTACAGACCAGTTTCTGATCATTTATACCAGTAAAAGTGTAATGTCAGTACCTGTCCTAAGAGACTTTCTGCCCAGGAATCTGGAGCTTTCTTCCATTCCAACAAAGCTATAAGTTATGTTATGCTGGTATAGCACAGGATTGATATCGGGGAATTCCAAGGAACTAAATAGCTACTTCGTCATTTACTAGGAGTGAGGTAAGAGGCATTGCAAGCCACCAAGGAAAGCCTGTCAGAAAGTTGTAACTTGGCTTGTAGCTAGTGCTTGGGCTTCACGTGTAGTTCTGATTAAGAAAATGGTTGCCAGCACCAAAACTGTATGTGGACTGTAGAAAATTAAATGATTCCACTTTAAAGGATTCTTATCTGTTATTGTGTATACTCTGGATGCTGTTGCAGGTTTATTGTGGTTTTCCACTCTTGATAGGTGTAAGTGGATTGAAGGTATGGGGTAAATGCTTTTACAGCAAGAGAAAGACTGTGGTAATTTAAAATAATGGCTTTTGGCTTCTACCATCCACCCGCCACATATAGGAAATTTGTGGAAGGAGTGATTACATAAGTTGCCTCTTTTGGCCTGTTTGCTACACCTAAATGATTCTCTGGTGCAAGCTAAAACTTAGATATAGGAACTGCTTCTGTTCCAAATGGTCTATGATAAACTGATGCGTGTCAATTCAAAATTGAACCAAAACAGAGAATTTTCCAATGTCAAAAAGAAAAATGAAGCTGACTTTCCATATATTTATAGATGTGCACAGTTTTGTAGGACTCTAAATCCTGTGCAAAAGGAACCGTTCGGGGTTTGCCAATATTACAAAATCACTGAATAGTTTGAGGGAGAAAGGGAAATCTTCAGTTTAGCCAGCATTTGCAGCTCCACCATTTGGGCTAGGGACAGACATTATAAAAGCTGTAGCCTGAATTGATTCAATTGTTGCAGATTAGTCTAACCAACCTAGAGCAAACCAGTTTGCAAGAGAATAGACATTCAGGAAATGCAGAAACATGTCTGGAGTGGCTCAGGCCAGAAGCTGTGGGGGCACTAGAGCATACCCTTGGCTGCAGGGAAGTTGTGCTGTGGGGGGTACATAGCCAGCCCCAGCAGTAGCCTCAAGTGAACTGGTCAAAGACGGTGTTTAATTTGCCCCTCTCTGTCCCACCTGCAGGGACCTGAGCCAGGGTCTGCCTGGTGCTCCACACTTGCTGCTGCAGGGATGGGGCGTGGCCAGATGCCAGGTGGCATGGCCCCCTGACGCAAAGGGGGCAGGAAGGGGGTTTATTTCCCACCTCTGCCCCTGGGGGACTGCAGCCAGGGTTTGCTAGCCCTGGCTGCTGCCTCTGCTGATCGCTCCCTGTGCAGGGCAAGCAACAGAATAAGTCCCCTCCATGCCCCCCGACCAGATGCTGGAAGGAAGGGGGAAACAACCCCCCTCCATGCCCCTGTCACCTAAGGGGGGCATGACAGCTGGCCTCTGACCGTGTCCCCACCCCTGCCGCTGGAGTGGTGAGTGGGGAGTGACCCTGACGGCAGCAGGCCCTGTCACAGTTTCCCGGAAGCGCAAGCCTTTTCCCAGCAGGGGGGCTGTGCTGCAGGTGGGAGCAGAGCAGGCAGAGCTGCTGCGGACTGTGGGCGAGTAGCAGTGGCACTAGGGGGGATTTGGAGGGCTGTGGCCACCCCTCCAAGCCCCAGTGCCAATGCTTACCCTGTGCAGTCTGTGGCAGCGCTACCCATCCTCCCGCCCCCGCCCTCAGTACAGCCTTCCCACCAGGAAGATACTTCCACTACTGGGAAACTGTGACAGGGGCTGCTGCCCCTGTCACAGTTTCTGTCCTCTCACTGCTCCAGGGGAAGGGGCATGGCCAGAGGGTGGCCAGCATGGCCCACTTAGGTGACAGGGGCACACAGGGGTGATTTTCCACCTCCCTCTGGCATTTGGCAAAGAGGGTATGTAGGGGGCTTATTCTGCTGCTCACCCCGCTCAGGGACCGATCGGCGGAGGCAGCGGTCAGGGGTGGCAGACCCCAGCTGAGGTCCACTAGGGAAAGGGGGGGAATAAACCCCCTTCCTGCACCCTTTGCCTCAGGGGACCATGCCAGATGGTATCTGACCATGCCTCCGTCCCTGCAGCAGTGAGGGGGGAGTGCCAGGTGGACCCGGATCGGGTCCCTGATGGTGGGACAGGGAGGGGGGAATTAAACTTGGCCAGTTCACTTTAGGCTACTGCCAAGGCTGGCCATGACCATGCCACTGGAGTAGCGAGCAGAGAAATGCCTGGCAGGTCCGTGCTGGTGGGACAGGGGAGGGAAGGGAGAATAAACCTCTTCCCTACCCCCTTCGCCTAAGGGGGGCTGGCATCTGGCCATGCCCCTGCTCCTGCCCACCCATGCTCTGGCTAGGGAGCAGAGGGGCGGGACCAGCCCTGCTCTGCTGGAGCAGAGAGCCCAACCCCACTCAGGGCTGCAGCGTGTGCCAAGATGATGGGGGACTCTGGTTTAACTTAAACCAGGAAGGGGTCTGGGACAGGAGTTCCATAAACTGGTTTGCTTTCAATCAGTTAAGTGTAATACTACATTCAGCTAGGGTTATTTCCCATTCAACTAGGTTTATCTCAGACCTGTTTCAGCCATTTTGAAACTGTTTATGTGCACTGAACTTATGTTCTGTGACAGGTTTAAATCAGTTTCTGCTCACTTAAACCGGTTTATGTGTAACTTCTGTCCCTAGCCTTGTGGAGCTGAAAAAGGCTTATGTGACTACTCCTGTCATGGCCTGCTTATGTTTCAGAATCTCTTTTGTATTGAATGCAGATGCTAATGTTTATGGTCTGTACGCACCATTAACATAGGAACACAAAATACTTGAGAGGATGGTAGTTTTTTATAGTAAAAATCTGTTTTCTCCTGGGAAGAATTATTGTACTCCCCAAAAACACTTTGCAGGGGTTAAATCTATAGAATAAATAAATATTTCATAGCTATTTTATATGAGGAAATTTGTGGTCAGGACAGATCACACATTCTTGTCATGGCTTTTCTGATTTGGAAATCCTGAAGGGGTGCTGGTTACATGGCTGTACAAAACCAGTCCTATAATGGTTTTCACAATTACATGTGGGTCTAATCACAAGTGAGGTAATGCCTATCCGTTTCAGGTGACTTGGGCAAGAGAGGAAAGAAGTGGGAGGGAGGGAATTGCATACATTGCCCTAAGCACGCCATTAAAGAAAAAAAGATATACACAAAACCATTGTTACATAGATGGTCACTATAGCAAATCTGTAGGTAGAGAAGGAAGCATGGAGGACTGCCCAAGATTCAGTGGCTCTCTTGGCAGAGAAGAGGCTAGTGTTTCCTTCTGCTTTATTATTTCTAAGCTTAGATCAATGGGCAGGAGGACTCTCATTCTGTTTTGAAAATGCGGATTAGGGATCCATTTCAGAGGCTCAGCCTGGAGTTAGGTATAATGTGATTTGCTTATTTTGAAAATATCATGTTTTCTGTCTATATGTGACTGGCTTGGTTTGCTAGGAAAGCACGCTATGGGCGCATCTACACATAATGATGTGTTGCGGTAGCAATGTGCTACAGCGATGTAGTGTTAGCGGTCACAAATTGTGACTCCACAGCTACATCTCTGTAGCAACGTACTCTCTTGTTATCACATGTTCTTATGGAGACGCAGCAGCTAAAAATAATTGTGTGCAGTGCGTATGGCGCTGTACGGGCTATTGCTGCGCTGTCCTTTAGCGCTTCTAAAAGGAAGTACTAAATGATGGCCTAGTAACAAAGGTGCTGTAGGCAGATGCGTAGACGTGCTCTATGAAATGTGTTATGAAAAGATCATGTTTAGTTCTTTTTAAGTTAGTAGTGGCTGAAGGAATAAAGAAAATGTGTTACTGTTCTTTTATTAATGCTAACTTACAAAGCACTTATACTTTATGAAGAACTCTAGGAAACAAGTAGTTAATGCAGTGCATGCCTTAACACTAATAGATGATTGTGTGCACCTCGTGGCTTCACTGATATGTGTGTACCTCATCGTATTTTACAAACACTGGAATGAAATGTTACATACACTACACATTTATCTACAGGTTAGTTTAGGAAAATAGTATGGCCAATTAGAACAGAACGAGGATTCCTTGATTACATCATACTGCTAACCATCCATACCGTTCAGCTGTTGGAGGAGGGTTTTGATGTTGAAAAATGAAGGGGCTTTTACAGTTCTATTTTTAGAAGGGATGATGAGAAATGGACAAAAAGGTTTTAACCACTCAAATATATAAAAAAAAATCTTTAATATAAGTCATTAGGATGGTTGTGCAACAGACACGAGTGTTGTGAGTGCTGTAGTAAGTTCAGGTAAATTGGTGTAGTGGTGCCCAGCTCATCCAGCCTCATGGGCCAGGTGATTGGCACAGAGTCAGTCTATAGGCCTGATTAATGCTGCCACTGTTTCCCTGCCACCAAATTTCTGGACCTGTGGGCCAGATGACATGGCTTCTAAAGCTGTAGGCGGAGTATGATTGTGATTCAAGCAAAATGGATGGGTGTACAGTATTTTTAATTATTTATGATTTTGATCTGAATGAGAAAGGGACGTTTTTCTTTCTTTGGATTGTTTTATGGTTGCACTGCTTAATCTTCTGTAGAGTTCCCAAGGAAGGGAAAAGAGAACCTCTTTCATTTGGATCCTACAGCAGGGATTTGATAGGGTGCTGTGACTATCTATGACAAGCCAGATAAGCCCACTTTGTTTCAATACCTAGAATTTCTGTGGGGTTTTTTTCTGGAAGTAAAAAAAAAAACAACCTTGAATGAATGTGGCTGCTTCTTTGGCAATCCCTCATAGTCAAGGATGAGTGCATAGTTCAGTTTGCATTAGTGAGGGAATAATAAAGTGAGTGCTGTCAGTAAATTTGCCATTCCATGAATGTAGCAGTGGTGTCAAGGGATATGACAGAAAAGGCTTTTGTTATATGAGATGATATCACTTTTGGATGAACATATGTAACTGGAAGAGCTTTTGGCCTTTGAACACTCTTTATCAGGTCACTTCTGTTTCCTAGGTGACCCAGTAAAGGGCACTTGAAGCTTCAAAACTCTGTTGCTTGTCTCTTCTAACTACAAAAATTCATCCAAAAAAAGGATACATCTCACTTCACAAATCTTGCTTCTCCTGTAAATGCTCAATACAGTGCAGCTTGTAATCACATGATCTGTAATCACATTACTTGTAATCACATGATCACATGTAAGTCTGTTGGGGAGGAGAGGGAAGGGGCATTGGGGGCAGATCGAGTCCCCTGTGGTGAGTGAGGGAGTGGAGCTGGGGCTAGAGCAGGTGCTGCACAGCTGGGGCAGGGCGGGGTAGACCGTGGTGGTGCTGGGAGTAGGGCCTATGGGGAGGCTACAGCCACCCCAAAATTCACTGTAGCCCCCCTCCCAGTGTCACCCCCACCCTGCCTGGCTTGAGAGCAGCCCCAGCCCAGACCCCGTGCCAGGAAGAGGTTAGTGCAGGTTCCGGCCCTGAGCATGCAGCTGGTAGCCCACCCTCATCCTGCCCGCAGACCTGGGGGCACATGCCCCACATGCCTCCTTGTTATGTGTATCTTCTGTCCCTAGCTCAGAAGGTAGCCTTTGGCATGAGTCTAAACCAGACCTTAACACATCATGTTTCTGGAGCTGTAGCAAGACACTTCAACCAGTCTGTCATCACTCCCTAACAGTCTGTAGTAGTGGCTGTATAGTAGAACTTAAAAACAAACAAGGGAAGGTCTTTGACTGTATCGCAAGCCACAGGATTTTAATTTTTTTTATATATTTGTAAATTTATTTTATGATGTTGCCCATCTGAATCTTCTGGGTTATAAATTCTGTGATATTTTGAATACCTGATGTATTTTAGAAATTAATTTGTTGTCCACTTCAGCAGTCCACATATTTTGGGCTTGTACCATTTTTTTGTGTTATGTATGAGGCAGCCTTATGGTGCAACATCTCCTGTTTGTCAACGCAGTATGTCTCTGACTGAGAAACTGGTCACTACTGAAGGAGGGTCTGCAAAGTTTAGTCTCAGAGGTTACATTAGGTTCCTTCTTTGGAAATTATATCCAGAAATGGAGATGTATTTCACTCCATTTCCACTGTAAATTGAATAAGTGGGTTCAGTATTTTAATCATGCTGTGTAGAGATAGCACATTCTGTTTTTGTTGGTAACAGGGATATTTTGTATGCTAGTTAGGTCTGTGGTCTGTATATGAAGAATAACACGCATACAAACACACTAATAATCCATCCAGCTGCTTATGAACAAGTCAGTGCTGTATGTTTGTGTAGGGGGAGATGTGATGTAAAATGTTTAGGACTTGTCAATCAAAGAAGACAAAGGTTTAAAAATATTTTTATGGCAAAACTGTGTCAGTTTTGTGTATTGGCTTAGGGTTAGATTCTGTACATACTTAATTCCAATCATAGGGCTAAGATGAAAAATCTGCTTCTGTTCCACACAATTTGCAGGGATAGTTGAGCCCATGAAATTTTAGGTCATGTTTTGAATATTTGACATTTTGACAGTTGGAAAAAATCTCTTTGAGAGAGAGAGAGAGAAACTATGATGGAAAGAACAAAGCAGAATTAAATGCATGTATTCATTAATTCTTCCTGAAAAGAAAATTTTGTAAAAAGTAATGAAGCTAATTCCAGGAAATCAAATGGCATTTTGAATTCTTTTCCCTTATTTAAAGAAAGGTTAATGGGCAAAAGCACGTGACTTCATTCTGCAGTTCCTACAGAGTCCTTAATCAGGCAAAACTTCCATTTTTCCCCAAGTGTGGAAAGCATATCCTATTATTTTACTCCAAAAGAACTGGCAATAGTCAGTTGATCTATGCTCATTTTAAAAACAAAAAATTAATTTGTTAAAATGTGTTGTTCACTACTTAACATATCCACTTAGAGTTTGTAATTGTTTTACCTGTCTTCAAATGCAAATTGCAAGCACTTTGATAAACAAATTGAAAGACTGTCTAGAGTCACCATGGCTCCTGTTTTTGTATTCTCTGCTGGAAAAAAAAATCTATAAGCAACTTTATCTGAACCTCTGGGGGGAGGAGGTTCAGTTTTGCTAAGACCTCATTGGCCTCAGGGTGGGTCTGAACTTTTCCCCAGCTCCTTTTTGGTTCCCTGTTCACGTCATTCTCCTCCATGACAGTCCTCTATGAATGCAGGAGGGTTTCTCAGGCATGTACAAGGCTTCGCTGATTATCTTCTGCTTCATAACTTCCCCAGCCCTCCCCTTATGGAGCTCCTCCTCATCTTCCTTCATCCTAAGTGGGCTTCATACAATGTGAATTTGAAAATCTTTGAGTTGCTGTATTTTGCTTGGTGTTCAGCATGGCTGCACTTTTCAGCTGCCCCTGCCTCCTACTGGACTGTTACTGCTGAATGACCTTCTCAGTCACACCCAGAAACCTGTTGCACATATTTTGTGGTACTTCCCACCCAGGTTGAGGATGTGAGGTAGAGCCCAGGTTTCACTTTCCTGTCAGCTGGTATCTGTCTTTGTGCAGGGATGACTCAGGTTACATCACTCTAGGGCTGCTAATCCTCGAGGACCTCCCTATGTTTCCACTGTGCATTAATAGAACACGCATGTTCTCCCATAATTCACTGGGAAAGAATTGTGGAGCAGTTCAGGTTTCTGCAGTATCAAAGTCCGTAGGGTATCTTGGTGTGTGTTACTAGGGGGTCTGAGGTAGGTGTAGCACCACCAGCATAAAGGCTAATGGCATACTGTGCTGCATTAGTAAGAGTGTTGCCAGCAGATCCGGGGAAGTGATTTTTCCCTATTTGCTCTGGTGAGGCCACATCTGGAGTACCATGTCCAGTTTTGGGCCCCCCTGATACAGCAAAGCTGTGTACAAATTGGAGAAAGTCCAGCGGAGGGCAGTGAAAATGGTTAGGGACCCATGACCCTAACCATGCACATGACCATGCGGAGAAGCTGAGGGAGTGTTGCCAGCAGATCCGGGGAAGTGATTTTTCCCTATTTGCTCTGGTGAGGCCACATCTGGAGTACCATGTCCAGTTTTGGGCCCCCCTGATACAGCAAAGCTGTGTACAAATTGGAGAAAGTCCAGCGGAGGGCAGTGAAAATGGTTAGGGACCCATGACCCTAACCATGCACATGACCATGCGGAGAAGCTGAGGGATGTCGGGACCCAGGGCAGCCGGCCAGCAGCTCTCCCTGACTCCCACCCGGGCAGTGGTCGGCAGAGGGTCGGTCCGGGGGCCTTAGAAGGCCGTCAGGCGGGT
>NW_005841961.1:2105576-2106214 GCF_000455745.1 Alligator sinensis | reverse complement strand
AACAATGGCTATTATGATCAATGGTAAACACAAGGTAATCAAAGACTCCGACACTTGAATTAACTTAAACGCAGTAAACTGTTATCCTTGATTTTATGTAATCTTTTTTAATTCGATTTTTTAAGGTAATTGAGAGTGAGGTATCAGATTAATGCGCCCTATACGGAGGGTTTTTAAAACTGTGACTTATTATATTTGAGTTAAATTGTAGATCAGAAAACACTGACTTTCCGTGCTGTCATTAGCGGCCTTTCTTTATTTCTTTTACTGTTACCTTTCTTTCCAAATCGTTCCTTTTTCTCTTCTTTTAATGTACAGGTTCCTTTAGAACCTTGACTACTTGCCCCCTTCCATCATCATCTCCCTCATCTCTTTCCTCACGTTCCCTCAATCAATGCTTCTGTCCACACTCGACCTTTCTGCGACATCCCCCAAATCTTCAGACTATTAATGCTGTTCTCTCTCAATAATTCAGAGCTTTTTACTCAAAACATTATGACTTGGCTTCACTGCGTAAAGTTTCGAACAGGCTTTAAAACAAAACAAAACAAGTATGTACAAGATCATTAACAGAAAAAAAGGAACTATAAAATGAGCCGTTAGTTATGGCTTTGGCCTAAAATGACAGAAGGTTTAGG
>NW_005841961.1:2096052-2104807 GCF_000455745.1 Alligator sinensis | reverse complement strand
GTTGAGTGGCAGCTGTAGTTGTTACTGTGTCTGGTGGGAGGATCGGATTCTCGCTCGTTGTCCCCTCCCTGTGGTACGGAGGTGGGGCCGTTGGTAGCGACGTCATCTCACGGGGCGGGCTTGCTGGGTGGAGTCCCGCCTGTTCTTCTGTGGCTCCGCCCTTCTTTTCCGGGTCCTCTGGGCAGCTCATATTTTTCTCGGTGCTATTTTCTGGTGGCGACGGAGGGTTTTGGCACTCTGCCATCTCCGCAGCAGCTTTGCTGACCGTAGCTAACTGGGTTTTTAAGTTTGCATTTTCACGCAGCAGGAGTGACACTGCACAGAGTGGCACGTTAATCATCTTCCCTTTGTCCCACTCAGAGCCTCCCCACTCCTTTCCGACTCCCTCCTCTCCTCTCAGTGAGAAGTAGCCACTAACCCACCCTGTCTCCGCTCTGCTCGCTTGGTGATAAGCGATGTGAGCCCATAATTCATCCGCGTTATCTATGCGGCGCCCCCCACTACACCAGGGGCAGTTCTTAATTAATTCCACCTCCATCACATTTCCCCTGTATCCTGTTCGTGACGCCATGTTGGGACCCAGGGCAGCTGGCCAGCAGCTCTCCCTGACTCCCACCCAGACAGTGGTCGGCAGAGGGTTGGTCCAGGGGCCTTAGAAGGCCATCAGGCGGGTACTTGTGACGCTTGGAGTGGAATTAATTAGGCAGATGCTTATTGGTTGTAAAGCAAGATTATTTACTCACGCCATCAAGGTGGTGAAAGACAGAGGTCAGAGATACTTGGTTAGTTACAGCTTAGAGTTTATGAGGTCGGTCTGTAAAGTAGGTCAGTTTGCAAAAGTGGTCGGGCAGAAGGTCAGGCCAGCGGTCATCGATTAAGTCTGAGATAAGATCAAAGACGGGGGGGCGAACTGGCAAGTGATCAAATTGTCAGTTTACTCTAACACCTATGTTAGAGGTCTCCAGATGTATATGGAGTCGCTCTCTCCGACTTCACGGAAATGTAGCGGGGTTTTGTTTGTGTGCTAGCCAATTGCTTTTCACCACATCATAAATTTAATTAGAATCGCCAATTATTTAGCGGTCTTCGCTAGGGTATTATCACAGGGTTACTCCTTGTTTTCTTTGACCAATTATAATGATTTATGTACAGCACAGAAGGCTAAGTTCTATTTCATGTTGGTGTTGCAGTTATAAATTTTTTTTTTGACATGCGCAGCAAAAAAAAAACTGTTATTATCATTTGTTAACCCTTAGTTAACCTAGTGCAGAAAAAAACTGTTTTGAATGGTTTCTCTTGCTTGTGACATGGGCACTATTTAATTGGGTTGTGACAAGGGAATGGGCTTGTTTAGTCTGGAGAAGAGAAGACTGAGGGGGATTTAATAGCAGATTTTAACTACATGTAGGGTGGTTTCAAAGAGGATGGAGCTAGACCATTCTCAGTGGTGGCAGATGACAAAACAAGGAACAATGGTCTTTGTTGCAGCAAAGGAAATTTAGGGTAGATATTAGGAAAAACTCTCTCACTGGGAAGGTAGTAAAGCACTGGAACAGGTTACCCAGAGTGTGCAATCTCTGTCCTTGGAGGTTTTTAAGACCTGGCTAGACCATGCCTTGGGTAGAATGATCTAGTCAGGGATGGTCCTGCTTTGAGCAGGAGATTGAACTAGATGACCTCCTGAGGTCCCTTCCAAACCTGATTGTCTATGATTTTTCTATGATTCTAATTGTCTAAAGGGAAAGCCAGCAGTGAATACAATCATAAATCCCTATTTTTTCTTAAGCAATACTAAACATAGGGTCATACTAGGATACACTCAAGCAACTGACAGAAATTACACACAAACTGGTATAAGGATCGGAAACTAATCTAAACCTGTAACAGAACAGAAGTTCAATATGCATAGACTGGTATCAAAATGTCCAAACCCAGTTTAAGAAAGACCAAAATGGATCAGATTTAATCGGTTTAGGTTACTGGTCTATTGAACTTCTGTCACAGATTCCCTCCCAACTCAAGTTACTTCGCAGTTCCCTGGCATCCCAGGATGCTTCTCAGCACCCCACTAATGCCCCCCCTCCCCCCCAGAGGGCAGGCAGGCTAGCCTCTGTTAGTGCTTCTTGGCCAGCCCCACTCCACAGCTGTCATAGAGCTCAGGCAGCAGAGTCTCTGCTCCCTAGCCTCCATCCTTCCTGCACCTGTCAGTCCTGTGGGGCAGAGCCCCCTTATCGCAGCCCCAGCCCAACTGCTCAGTCCTATCCCCTACAGGTCTCTGACCCACACTGGCAATGGGGCAGAGGAGTTCTTGGTGCTGGCTTCCCTCCCTACCCCAGCTGGGCATCACCCATGTGGAGGGAGCCTTATGATTCATGGGGGTTTCCCCACCCTGGCCTGGGAAACCCCTTGAGGTCTGGGGCTCCTCCAATGTGGGGAGATGCCTAGCTCACAGGGGACAGCACCAGGATGAGGGGAACCCTCCTCCCCCACAGGGGGACAGGAAATGGTTGGAGATGCATGCCGGGCAGCCCATTAGGATGTGTCCAGCTCGCCTGGGCTCAGCAAGGATCAGCAGGCTGTTATATGTGCTCCAGCGCCTCCTGCCTTCTGGTCTGGGCCACTGCAGGCATCTGTCTGCCTTTTCCAGCTGAAGAGTAAACCTGAATTCCATTCATTATCAGTTCAATCTACGCAGGTTAGAGAAACCTGCAAAGATTGGATCAATTCTGCCTCAGGCTTTTTGACTGTGTGTACTTAGCCTTAGAATTCTTCTGTTGTAAATAGTGTAGGTACTCTGGTTTCATGCTACAGCTGGGTCTAAAACCTAGCCCAGTGAGCTGATGATCAGTTTGGAGAAGAGCATTCTAATACCCATGCTGTTTAGTTGCATTGGATCCTTCATTGACAATAGATGGAAATTGTATCGTTAATGGAAGAAAGATCACAGTAAATCCAAGTCCTTATTAGATTAAACCTTGACAAACCTCTCGTTAAAGTGTGTGTGTGTATAATTACATAGATTTTGTGGGATTTGCTTTTCATGTCTAAATGTGATTATTTTAGGCCAGGTTCCTTGCAATGGAACAATGGAACTTCCATTTTTCATTTTGGTTTTGTAATTCACAGAGGAGTTGAGAATTAGGGTGCCTTTTTGTTCAGTCAAAGGAGACCATTGATTTTTGTAGGTTTACACAGAAAGAGTTCTGAAAAGAATCCCCCTGCACTGACTTACTGTCATTTTAGATGTAAAGGGTGTTTACAAAGAGGATGGAGCCAGACTGTTCTCAGTGGTGGCAGATGACAGAACAAAGATCAATGGTTTCAAGTTGCAGCAAGGGAAGTTTAGTTCAGTTATTAGGGAGAACTTTCTTACTAGGAAGGTAGTAAAGCACTGGATCAGCTTACCTAGAGAGGTTGTAGATCTCCATACTTGGGAGGTTTTTAAGACCTGGCTAGATAAAGCCTTGGCTGGGGTGAGCTAGTTAGGGATCGTCTTTCCTTTAGCAGGGGGTTGGACTAGATGACCTCCTAAGGTCCCTTCCAACCCTAATATTCTATGATTCTCTGAGTCTGTGAAACATTGTCTGAGCAGAGAGACATGCTGAGCGACTGAAGGGGGTTGGGGCCAAAGATACCTGAGAAAAAACAGTATGAAGTCTGACTTTCTGGCATTCTGGGCAATCCATTTTACTCCTAGTATTCTGGTCTTATTTCATACAAACATTTGGTGGAAATGATGGACAACCTGACCCAAGTGGTGCTCTCATATATCAGAAAAGGACAGAGAACACGTGACATTCCAAACAAACCCTTAAAATGTTCAGTTAGGTTTAGTAAGATACAGATCTTGTATTGCAGGAGCATCAAGTATATAACCTTGGTAAGTTGTCCGATCCATGAGGCTTTTTAAGGTCTGGACGATCCACCTGTGGATCTGGCCTGTGGGGCTTGTTGCCATGGTTACCAGAGCTACTGTGGCAATGTGGGCCAGCATCCAAGGAGTTAGTGCTGCTTCCCAACTCCCCCTCCCCCCAATTTTCCATTTTGTCATTATTCAGCAACAGGAAAGGGGGTGGGATAAATGTCAAGCCCCTCAGCTCAGATCTGAAGGTGGCTTGTGTGGACCAGAAGAAGCCCCAGAGGCCAGATAACCCACTCCCTGTCTATCGCCTGTCCCTTGGCTGCTGTCAGGGAATATGGCTGACCAGCTCATTTGAGTTAGTTACTGAGTTTCATAGAGGCAGAGGACAGATTTGATTGATTCAGTATTGTTCAGCCCTTGGACAACTCTGTCAGTAATTGCTGATATCACCATCTTTTTATGTTAGCCATTAATAAAGTCATATATGGAAGTCCTTGTTTTCACAGAGCTCTTTGAAGGCATTTTACCACATAGTTGGCCTTATGGCTTCACTTTTAGCAAAGCAAGAGGCAGCGTTACAGCTGGTCAGGAATTATTTTGAAGAATATTTTGTGTTGGAAAATGCCATTTGTCCTAAGGTGTAGGAAATTCAAGTTCAATCCCTACCCTGCCTAATTCAGGATATGGACATGAACTTGGGTCTTCCTTACCCCATGTGAAGGTATAGCCAGTTGTCTAATGAGTCATTTTTCTTTGACAAAATGAATATTTAACTATTTATGCATAGTGGAGCTAAACATAGCTGCAGCAAGTTGGGTCATTTTTCTTTTTTTCTGTGTTTTGTGACAAACTTTGAAAGATCTTGATTTCTTCCTGATAAAGAATAGAACAGTTTTCAAAGAAAAGTAAAACTCTTTCACATCTAGAGCTAGTCAGGCTATTTATTTAGAAGCTTGGCTGAATGTATTGGAGAGAATTGGATCGGTTCATAGATATGTGGTTGTACAGAAGAGGCACAAGAGGTTCTTTCTTTACTGATTGAGTTTTGACTTTTGTTTCTTTTGGAACTTCTAAGAGCCCCCATCAGACTGCAGCCTGGAAACTGCAAGATGGACTCAGTATCCTACATGGCTAGTGCAGCCAAATGTTTAGATTGGGTGTCTATTGTCAGCCATTTTAAACAGAGAAATCAGGTGATTTTGTTTTTTGGCAGGATTCTATTTGTCCATGAATCCCTGCTCCTTTTGACATTGGTCCTTTCATTGGCAGTCTGTTTTGCTACCACAGAATTTTGCACGTTTTGTTTTGGAGTTTACTGATTTACTGAGACACTGAAAAGGAATTCAGATGTTTGGCTTTGTTTCATGTGGATGGTACCTTATTTGGTGGCTAACTGACCTAGAGACATGGATGAAGATCAACTTTTTCTCACTGTGTTCTCCCAGTAGTCGCTATCATTTGCAACACTTTCACTAAAATTGTTGGTAACGTATTTTGCGGGAAGAATGGTGGGGTACAAATGAACCACTGAAGGGTTATTTTGGAAAATGAAACCTCTTCATTGCTTTCTATGGCCTGGGCTTGATTATCTTCAAAGACCCTCCCTCTCTCTCTCTCTCTTTCTCTCATGGATTTTGTTTAATGAAGGCCTGTTGTGAAGGAGGGCAGTGTTTATGAGCAGACTGGGAATATTTTGGGATTATTTTACATTATTCCATTTTAAAAACAGAAGCAATTTTAGAGACTGGTTTGGATGCCACCGCAGCATGGAGTTGCAGTGATTTTAACTGTGTTTTAATTGGAGTAAAACATAGGTTGGGTAATGGGTGCTTGTTATAAACAAAAAATATAGCATAACATGTTTCATAAGTCTCCACTCACCAAACCAGTTGACAAATTTTAAAAGTCTCTGAAACTGGTAAAATACTATATACTTGCAGCAAAAAGATTACTTCAAAGATATCTCCTGATACATTGTATTACAAGGCAACTGGCATGTTTTACAATAAGTCCATTATATTCATCCCACCCTTTCAGTGTATCATGAGGTTGCTTATGGTGAAATCACTTAATCATTTGTTTTATGACTTAGAGTGGCTGAGAGCAGAAGGCCTTATTACATCAGATAAAGTGTTACTATGTACAGCAGATGCCATGCCAGTACAGGATGCAGAATCTATTGGGACATCCTTCCACATGGCCTGTGGTAAGCTAAACTCTTAGCTGACACTGCCTCCTGTATTTTATATTTCTTTGAGTGAATGTAAAAGCTGGCTAGCATAACCTGAGTAATCCTTTATTTAAAATGTATTATTATTTTAGCTGGTCGGATTAGTTATTGATTTTAGAAAATTCTCTCATTAAGAGACTCTGAGCTATTTTTTTCATGTAGATCCATTAAGATCTAAAATGTATGTGAGTTTTAGCAGCAGAAAATAACAGTGTCTGTTTCTAAATAGTGTATTTTCATTCCACACTCTGATTGTGTATTGAGCTTTTATGTTCGAGTGTTACTGCACTTTTCATTTCCTATGTCTGCATCTTGAAAGTCCTGTACTAGCACAATATAAATGACTGCAGCTGCAGAATTTTATTTAATCCTGTTGGATAGCTCTTCTCTGTTTGATTGTTTGAGTCTTCCAGAATTAACTGTCTGTGTTTATTTTTGATTGTTCAGAATATGATTACTAGTCAGGATTTTTGTAAGTATGGAGACAAAAATAGTTTGCTTAAAATATTCTTGGTTTTGCTGCATTTGCTTTTTTCCAACACCCTGATAGTTGTAACGGCTTGAGCACATTGTCAAAAAGTTATGATGAGCTATCTGCTTTGGATATTTTACAAAGTCCTAAACGTCTTCCTGTCTTCTATAAACATCTCTCATTCTCATGACCATGGCTGATGAAGGAGGAAAATACTATTTAATTAACCTTGTCATTTAAAAAAAAATAGGGTTTTGCTTAATTTCATTCATCACATAAAAAATGACTGGTATTCTGCTTTGTCATATGTGCCAGGCCTGCTGAGATTTCTGGAAGGGGAAAGCATAGCAAATAATTCTCAAAACACTATAACAATTTTTAGTAGTTGTTTTCATCAGTTACTTGAACATGCAATTATTACTGTATAGTTAAATTAAATTGCTAAGTTTTGAAGTGTACTTTAGGTGGCATTTCTTGCAATGGGAGCAAATTTTTGCTTGTGAGAAGGGTAGTTATTTCCTAGAGCAGCGGATATAATTTTGGTTCTACCTCCCTCTCTAATTACTAGTGTTCTCCTTTAGCTCCCTTAATATGCCAACAGAAGTCAACCAACTTATTTGTCAGTGAAGGTTATCTTTCATGTCAGAGATCTGGGAAAGGGGTTTTATATTCTCTCCAGCCAAAGGCTTGGAGCTTTTGCTTTTCTACCAGTGAGTCAGAGTTGAAAATGCAGACAAAAGCAAACTTGTCCAAAAATATAAATAGGCTCACAGTGGCATCCTATTTTAGTTCTCCTTTTCTTTCCTGCTCTCCATTTTTTCCTCCTGTATTTCCCCACATGCTTTCTCAACTTACTGCTTTTTTTTAACAGAACCTTTGCCCTCCTGGGACATCCCACCCTCTGTCATCACAGCTATTCTCCAATCTGCTCTTGTGCCTTCATTTGCCCTGTGCATATCCAAATTTCCTTCCCATTGTGTTCTGTGATCCCTTTTTCCCATGTCACATATTATCCTTCCTATTCCTCGCTATCTCATTCTTTCATGTCTTTAGCTTCCATTAGCTACTTCTTTCATTCTCCTTTTGCAAAAGCTTTCCCAACGATGACATTTTGATGATAATTTGGGATGTTGCATTTTCTGCAGTTACCTCATGTAGCTGTGACAAAATAGCTGAAGCCACTGTGTCAGAGAAATTGGTGGACAAAGTAAACCTCTAAGGGCCTTGTTAGACTATAAGCTGCATAAATGTTAATGGGTGTTAGTGCTAGGCTGAGTTTGAAGCAGTCATGTGCTCAGGCCAGCAGAGGCCCAGAGGACTGAAAGGTAGGCATCCCTTGCTTCCCATTCTGGGCTCCCCCACTTTCACCCTCCCCCTGGGGTTCCCCCGTCCCTTGGGGTTCTCTCTTAACTCCCCACCCCCATGTACTTGTAGCTGCCTGGCTGGCTGTCCCAGGGGAACAGGCAGGAAAGAGTTAACTTGCCTGGCCAGCTGCAGCTGTGGGGCTACCACTTTTTGGTAGAGGTGCACTGATACATTGATCTATATCATATTGGTACTGATGAAAGGAAAATTGACATTATTGGCAATAAACATTTTTTTTAAGGCTGATGTGGCTGATAATGCCGCTGTGCAGCCACAGCAATCATGCCCCCTGGATTTGCACGCAGGTCAAGGGCAGGCTGCCAATGTGGGCTGGGGCCGGGGGTGGTGCCAGGCTCTTCCCAGCAAGGAGGGGTTGCTCCCTCTGTACTCCCTGCTCCCAGCGCTGCCACCACCTGACCTGAGCACAGGAAGGCCTGGTGAGAGGGCCCACTTTCCTTTCCTCCTCCTGCCCCTTCACCCCCAACAGACTTACTAGCCGGATGCTGCTCTCCAAGCTGCTGGGCTGCATCTCAGCAATTGGATCAGTATCAGATGATATGGCTTGTTAATAAATGACCATTGGTATCGGCCCCAAAAAGATATATTGGTGCACCCCTACTTTTTGTGGCTGAGCCCACACAGAAAGCTTAGAGGGAAGCAGCAGTGGTGGCTGGGCAGGCAGGTTAACCTTTTTCAGTCTGCGTCCGTGGCTGCGATCTGGGGTGTAGTGGTGCACGAATACATCAATTAGATATCGGATCGGCAAATATAAAGAAATATATTTATATATATATAAATATATATATATTTTTATATATATATATAT
>NW_005841961.1:2093571-2096042 GCF_000455745.1 Alligator sinensis | reverse complement strand
ATAAATGCCCCGTGCATGCGTGCAGCTGCAGTGCAGCACTTAGGCAGCGAGGAGCACAGTCAGGCAGCTTGGAGAGCTGCATCTAGCTAGTAAGTCTGTTGTGGTGGAAGTGAAGAGGCATGGGGGGGCAGATTGAGGCCCCCGTGGTGAGGGAGGGAGTGTGGCTTACAGAGGGGCTGGGGCAGGTGCTGGGAGAGGGGATTGGGGGGGGTACGGCAAATTTGGGGGTGGCTGCAGCCCCCCCCCACCATAGCCCAGCACCACCCCCACCACCCACCCTGAGCACAGCCTGGCTCAGCCCCCACCGGGAAGAGCCCAGCGCAGCCCCTGCTCCAGCCTGCGGTGGCAGCCTGCCCTGCCTCGGTCCTGCATGCTGATCCGGGGGTCTGGGTTGCCAGGAGTGTGGAGCTGGCCCCGATCCATTACATGAGGCTCCCTGTGGCTCACATGCAGCTCCTGGGACTTGGCTAAGAATGGTGGGGAGCCCCATGCGATGGAGATGGACCAGTTTGGCCCTAACCCCAGCTGCCCTGGCTAAATCCTGGGAGTTGCATGCGAACTATGGGGAGCCCTGTGCCATGGAGCTCGCCAGCCTGACCCCGTTCACTGCCGCCATGTGCAGCTCCTGGGACTTGTCCAGAGCTGCAGCGCATGAGTGCCCTGAGGGCTCATCTGTTGCTGATGTTGCTGGCAGTAGGGGCTCTGCACCATGGGGGGTGGTATATGGGGGGCCCTTTACATATCCACCCCACACCCTGCCATACCCACACACACAGACCCTCCCAGCACTCCCCCATAAATCTCACACCCACCCACACGCAAACTCAGCCCCCAACCACACCCCGTGTACCCCTCACACCCTCCCCACACAATATACAAAAGTAAGACTTTATTTTGAGCTATTATACAATTGCCTCTAGATACATTACATAAACTCACATAAATCAAAACAAAACTATTTTTTGAAATAAAATATGTTACACTAGACATTTGATTTTTAGTATATGATTTGTTTTTTTCTGGTGCCAAGATGGCAACCCCCCTTCCTCCCAAAAAGGAGTATATCTGGGGGCAAGGGGAGGGACTTCCAGTGGCAAAGGTCAGTGGTTAGGGGGTAGGTCTTCTAATCCCAGGATGGCAACTGGGGATGGGGCACTTATCAAGGGGCAGGGCTACTCTTGCAGCCCTTGACAGATCACCAAAACTTATTAAGCAGCCTTTCAGCCAAAATAAGTCTCCACCCCTACTTAGTGTAACATGAACTGGGTAGCACAGATCAAAAATAATCTTACCCTGGAGTGGTGAAACTTTAAACTGCATAACGAGTGCTTAAAACCAGTTTCAGGTGTTAATGTACAAACAATCTAGGGATGAAGACTTCTAGGAGTTGCCTAAAATTATGGAGTAACGACTCTAAAAATAGATGTTGCAACATACACGTCATTGGTAAATTAGAAGACTGATATGGAATTAAATCTCAGAACAGGCAAATTTCTTTTTTAGATCAATTTTCAGTGGAATGAGAGAAGCTATTTCCATAACCTTTGCTGTAGACTGAAAGAAACTAAAATGATAACATCCGTTTTTCTTTACACAATCTCCAGCCGTGTTACAGCAATATAGAACTAGCTCCTCTTATCCCAGAACTCATCAGCTTAAAGGCAGCTATAGTTGAACCTCTGACCTTAATTTAACTTGACTGGGCTAAACTCTGGCTGATGAGCTACTGAAGAAGTTTAATCCTACAATACCGGGTTGCTAAGGCTATTACTGTAAGATTTACCATTTGAAAAGGATATACTTTTCTATCTGTAACTGACCGCTGAGTCAAGTACATATAGTTTAAAAATGGACTCAAGTTCAGTAAATGCTGGAAACTGCATCACTAGGACAAATGAAATAGTTTGAGTCAACTCCAGGTTCCCAGTGGAACAACGAAATTGCTGAGAAGATTTTATTACATTTCTGAACCTTTTAGATTCTTTGCACAACCTTTTATAAACGTATGCCTTATTCATGTTTCCACACACACAGTTTCCAGAGAGAGAAACATTTGAAAGACAGCTTTTTCTTCAGTTAAAGCCAGTAAGAGAATAGTAGGTAAATTAGGCAGAAAGATGGTTTCCTGATAGGGCTCAGTGGTGTAATGGTTGAGGTACCTTGGTAAAGCTCTGAAGGCATGAGTTTCAACCTTTCTCTGCCCTTCTGTGGAATGCCCGTCAGATGATCCAGCTATAAATAGAAAGCTGATATTTTAGGCTGGAATCTCAAAGGTGCACATGATGGTTACCCCATTTGTATCATTACCAGGGATCCTGGATTTCTCTGATTTAAAAAAAATCCCCTATTTCAGTTAAAAATGTAACCCCAAATCCACATTTTTCTGGGATTAAAATGAAACACCACTATATATATATATTTTTAAATCACAGAAGAATGTGGATTCTTTAATAGGAGGAAAGGAAACTCTT
>NW_005841961.1:2091153-2093561 GCF_000455745.1 Alligator sinensis | reverse complement strand
AGCTTTCTAATTTGCTGCCTGCAAAAGAAGCAGTAATTTTATTTCCCTTTGTAAACCCAGTAGATTCCCTAAAATCCGTACAGAATTTTGAAAGCCAGGGGCAAATTGGGTCACCCTCCTGAAGTCGTCATGAATGGGGAGGCAGTCAGGTGCTGGATCATGTCCAGAAAGGATGACTTAACATCACCAGGTATTCGGTGCTATGTCAATATTCCATCAGTACTTTTTTAATTGCCTAGTTGCCTGTTGCCCTAACATTACTGGTCAATAGGAGGCAGTGTGTTTCTGCAGGACAGGCAGTGGAGCTGCTACCTGCAGGGAGGACAATATGCTCTTTACCAAGAAATTGTTTGAAGGTTTGCAAAAACATTGTTTGTTTGTACTAAGGACAGCACATGCTCATTGTGTGTTTTCTGAACTGGTCTATTGACTAGTGCAGTGAACTCGAGGGGTGGAGGGTGGGGTGTTAAGTTTGTCACACAGTCCTTCAGTCATATGCAGGTTACTGAAATGTAGTAATACTTAAATGTGACATTGGGGTAATTTTCCCCTGATTTCAACTGAAGCGGGGCTGGGTCTTTGTACTGTACTATTTTCTCTATAAGGTACATTTCTAGCCATCTTTTGTTTTGTCTCCTAGCAATGAATTAGAGAAATTGCCTGAGATGGGGAAAGTCACATCCCATCTGGGTAATCATTAAGAGTAGTTACAATTATTCAAAAATTCTACATTTTGGGGGAAAGGAGAGAGAGAAGACAGCACATTCAGGAGTAGATGAAGCCAACTAAGGCTTATCGGGTGAAGTTGCTGAGCTCTATATACCTGTATAGAAAACAGGAATAAGAGCCAATTATGTGTGTGGGTTTAAATTAGGAAGCCAAGTCTTAGGGATGTAAATTCAAGGATCCATGCCCTACGTGGTCTTAAAGTATTGCTACATTTCAATAACTTGCATATGACTGAAGGACTGCATGACAAACTTAATGCCCTACTACCCCTCCCTCCCCCCCAAAGTCCATTGCACTATTTGTTACACCCTAGGCAGGGTGCTTGACATTGCTCGAATCATGGGGCATCAGCTAAAAACCCTTGGACACTTTGAGATTGTGGAAGTGACCTGAGCACTAGAGGGCAGGTGATGTGGGAGCAGGAGCCCCCAGGTTCTGAAGTGTGTGAGAACTACGAACTGCACCCTCATGTGTCTGCCACTGCTTGCATTCATCCATCTATCCACCCATCCTTCCAGCCTTCCATCCACCCCTTTACAGCCAGACCACGGATGAAACTGTCCCATCTGCCAGCCAACAGCCAAGCCCAGGAACGTGAGCAGTACTTTGGGGAAATAAGAGATCTCATGGCCATCTGGGGTGAGAATATTGGGCATTGAATCAGAGATGTCTTCATCAAATCAGAGATGTCTTGACCAGCAGATGCATGCATGGGGCCACAACAGAGACTGGGAGCAGTGCCTTGCCAAGACCACAGTGATGAGGAGTCATTATTACTGCATGCTTGATGCTACAAATAGCTTTGGGCCACAGGCAGAGCATGCCCTTCTATAAGGACCTGTCCAATTTCTTCACCAAGAACAGGGCAGAAACCACCCCCCATGCCCATGGGACCAGGGGTGTTCCAGAGGAGATCCTCCAGGTACCCCACCAGAGGAGGCGGCACAGGAAGACCCCTGGACACCATTCCCTACCTGGGGCCATGGATGTTCTGGAGTAACTCCAATCACACATCTTTGCACTCCTCCCAGAGGCGTAGAGCGCATACCAGGCTCTCCAGTACCACCACAGTAACCTCTGTGCTGGCACGACCCACAAGACTTGTCACCACTCCTCCTGACATTTGTCCTGATGAGTCAGGCCATGTATGAGGACACTGTGTAACTCATGATGGTAAAGTTTGCCTTGGCTCCACGTGACTGTGACAGGGACTCAGGTCCTGGAGGAAATGTGGAGCCCTGGGGGAGGAAAACAGGGGGAAGGAGGGGGCAGCAAGGGGAGCTGAGGTCGCCACAGGCCACCCCCTGCAGTCATAGCCCTGTCTTAGGCCATTATGACTGACAAGCCCACAAAAGGGTTAGGTCCAGAGAGGGAATTCTGGGAATGCTGGGGTGTAAAGGTAGGGTGAATCATCCTGCTTTCCCTGCACACCTCCCCTACCCTTCTGAAGCCTCCCCCTCCCCCTTAGGCACTTAGGTGCCTTAGCAGATTTATGATCCCTTCAGTGGGATCATAAATCTGCCTAATTGACACCTTGAAATTTCTGTTGCAGCATGCTATGCTTTGTGAGGGATTCAAGCCTAAGCAAGATACCTCAAGTGCTTGAGTGTAAACAGCTCCCCTTCCCCCCAAAGTACTTACAGAAAGACATGGATAGTATTTATTGAGTTCAGCAGTCA
>NW_005841961.1:2085877-2091122 GCF_000455745.1 Alligator sinensis | reverse complement strand
TTGAGTTCAGCATGCAAAAGGGTAAACAGCAGTTTTGGCAGAGACCACCACCAGGTCAGGGACAGGAGATACGACTCATAACCACTGAAGGAATGATGCCAAAAAACTTCAGACCTCTCTTCCTCCCACTCCTGGAAATGGACTTGTGATGGAAGGTTTCCCGTGTGGGAACTGTTATCTCAGGCACTCGGCACTGGCAAGCAGCCCAACAGCACTTTTCCCCACTTCCATCTGGTCTGAACTAGGCAGCACTGTACCTAGACTCCTGGAGGCCCCGGGCAAACTTTTAGTATCAGGCCCCCTTTTGCCAGAGATGATGATAATAATAATTATTATTTTCACCATTTTGGGGCCCCCTTTCTGTCTGGGTCCTGGGTGACCACCTGGTTCGCCCAGGCCTCTGTCCAGCCCTGGATCCATGGGTGAAATCCAACGGGCACCAGCTAATTCTGATTCTCGTGGTGCAAGTGCTCATTGTATTGACCCCTTAGAGCAACCCCTAACTCCCCTCCTATGATTGTTGGCCCATCCCAGATCCAGACCTCCCCCCCCCCTCAACTCTTGCAAGCTAAGCAGCCCTTCCCCCTTGTGTGCAGATACTCCACATGTGTGTATGGAAGGTCAGCTTGTGGTGGATGACATGGCGAGTCCAGGACAGGTGGCTGAACACCTGCTGAGCAAATGAAAGATGTACGAGATGAGATGCCAGCTAAATGAAGAAGAGACTTTACAACTTGTGGTCACAGCCCCTGAGCTCAGGCCGTACGCCATGGACTCCTGGCGCCAGGGGATTTAAGACCAGCAAAGGGCGTGAATTGTGTCATATACAGGAGAAATGAACAGGCTGGGGGTGCTTACACCTAGGCTGCCAAGTCTCAAGACTGGGGACTCCAGATGGCCTCCTGCTGTTTGGAGGAGACACCCCGCAGCATTGTGGAGCTGAGAAATTCACAGCACCAGGATAGGGAGTTAATATACATGCTCCAAACCACTGGCAGTTGCCCTTAGGTGTAGGCCTCCCAAGGAGGTCCAGGCCAGTCCCAAAGGGGTGCAGGGCACCCATGGGCAGGCCATGGCAGCTTCTGCAGCAGAGCCCAGAGGTACCAGCTTGTTTACCCCTGCCAGGAGACCTGTGTGGGGAACTCTTCCACTCCCTGTGGCCCCACTTGTGACCCAGGTCCCACTCAGTGGTGCAGCCTTGGAGAGAATAGTCAGCCCCCTGGCTTGGGCCAGCTGCCTGACATAAGCCCCAGGTGTCGATGAGGGGTCTGGATCCTTAAAGGGGGAGACATAGCCATGGAAGCCAAGGGATGGGGGAGGGCCAGCAGACTTCAGCACCCACTGCAGTGATACCTCCTAGCCTGTGGCTCTCTCAGATAGACATTGGGTCATGCAGCTATCCAGCTCCTACATAGCAGAGTTGCTGGTCTTGACTCTAGAGCCCTCTAAAGTAGGGTGCCAGGTCAAAAGTCCCCTCCAAGTTTTCATTTTTGTTTAATTCAGGGCCTGGGTGTTTCCCTGACTCCAGACCCCCTTCTAGGTTCTGTTGCCCCATTGTCAACCCTCCCCCCAAACGCTGCCCCCTCCAAGGGTTTGCTGTTTTGTATCAATTATGAGGACAGATCAGGCTGAGACACGGGCAGTGGTCAACAGGTTTTCTTTATTAAACAGAGGAAGATTTTGGCAACCACAACATTTTAAACTGAGGCATATCCTTTCCTTGCGCCGCATTCCCCTGCAGCCAGGTCTGTGCCCCTGGGAGGGGTTGGCGAGAGAGAAGGGAAGGGGAATAGTGCGCAGGCAGTCTGGGTTGTGGGCAGTGCTGCCCATGATGCAGGGCAGAGGAGCTTGGGGCAGGAGACCCTCAGCCCAGTGCTAGGGTGGGGGAACTCAAAGTCATTTTGACCCTACTAATTAAGGGAGGCTTCCTGGTGACATGGGGAGGCAGTTGGTTAAGGCTTCACAGATCTGGACAGTTTGCCAGGGTGCAAGCCCAGGGCCAGGGCCACACACATCAGCAGGAGGTTTACCCTCTTTCCCATCCCTGCACTGCACGTGCTCTCTGTGTTAGGCCTGGTCCATAGTCCAAGTGCTCCTTCTGGCACTACCACTGCCCCCATCGGGCCTCATGAGTCAGGGCAGGAGGGGGAAGGCCAGGCCCCTGACAAAGATTCAGGAGGACAGTGACTACGCTGATGACAAAATCAGGGATCCCAGAAGCGTAGCATCCATTTGCCATTACCCCAGGGAGTGGGGAGTTGTGCAAGAGGTGGGCATCATCCATATCAGCCATGTTGAAGTCAGTGGCCCAGTTGTGCCTCAGATGCCTGTGTGTGTGTGTGTGTGTGTGTGTGTGTGTGTGTGTGTGTGTGTGTGTGTGTGTGTGTGTGTGTCCGTCCCAGATGCCTGAGTTCTGTTTGTGTGTGTGGGTTCAGGATGCCTGGTTTCCCTGTATGTGGCACAGCCAGTTGGGTGGTTTGTCCATTTGGCTCCACTTGGGAGCCTTCAGCAGCCTGGGGAGCTTGAGGGGCACGTGAGGAGGCATGTGAGAGCCCCTCCACCCTGCACCTGCTAGGTTCAGTTTCCACTGCCCCCTGACAAGAGCAAGGTGTGTTTTGCTTCCTCCTGACCTAACTGTGGGTGCTTAGAGCAAAGCACAAAAGTTAAAGCATTTTCACCTTGGGCTTCTTCAATGCGTGTGCTGTGTACTTAGCCTCTAACAGTGTGGCTGTAGGAATACTTGTAATGGTCTCTAAATATTGCATATTTTAAAAAAAAACATTTTGCTACTAACATTATTATTAATATTAGGATGTGACCAGTCATCACTTTGGCAACTTTAGGTTCCCCCTCCCCCCCATTTCCAACTCCCTTCCCTCTGTCTTTCTAAAATATTGGCACTCTGGGGCACAGACTATGCCTTTTCTATGTCTGTACAGCATATAGCACATTGTGTACGTTGCAGGAAATAGAAGATGCTCTTAGATCCTCAGAAGCTGTAATTTTTCATACTCCTCAACAGTTTATAATACCTGATTGTCTAGTCCAGTATTTGTTTTAAAATAAGGTATTGTAATCAAAGATGTGGGGCAGAAAATTTTCCATTGCTTTATTTTTCTGTGGGAAATTTTCCATTTCTAGAAATTCATTGTTTCATAAAATTCGTTAGTAACAATGAACAGAGGCCAATACAATATTAAGCAAGCATAGCAGTTTAAAAAAGTTGTAATTAATGTTTTTCAGGTGATTATACCTAGGCTGTGTGTGAGACACACACTTCCTAGGAATCCTAGGTATCCTAGGTATCACATCTATGTTTTATTGAAACAGGAGGGTAAAAACACTCACATAATAATCCAAACCAAAAATCAAGTTTTGAATTCACCTAATTGGCTGTGCAGGTTAAATCAAAACCAAAGCATGGAATATCATGTACGTTTCTTTGTGTGTGCTAAGATTAGTGTGTCAACAGTTTTCAGTGCCTTCATTTTTTTTCCTTACATTTAAATAAACAATGCAAGTGAAGTACATGCTATTGTGTATTGTCTTTACTTTTTTTACAGGTATTCCAATAAAAATAATTTCTTTCCACATGAAGCTTTGAATTTGTTTGAATATAATATTTAAACCATGTTAAGTGTGCTGTATTTAATTTTTTTCCTAATCAAATATTTCGTTTCAAATTTCATAGATTTCATAGACAAATTTCTCTTGAAGGTGTTCAATGTAGATGCATGAACCACCTCTGGTGGCACGCTATTCCAGACCTTGGGGGCTTGGACAGTGAAGAAATTCTTCCTTATGTCCAGCCTGAAACGGTCTTGCTGGAGTTTATAACTGTTCAACCTTGTCATCCCTTGGGGCGCTCTGGTGAACAGTCGTCCCCCCAGATCCTGGTGAACACCCCTGATAACTTATAGGTGGCCATCAGATTGCCCTGAGCCTGCGCTTTTCCAGGCTAAAGAGTCCCATAGCTCTCAGCCTGTCATCATAAGGTCTGTTTTCCTGACCTCTGATTATGTGTGTGGCTCTCCTCTGCACTCTCTCAAGCTTCTCCACATCCTTTTTGAATTGAGGAGCCCAAAACTGGACGCAGTACTCCAGCTGTGGCCTCACCAAGGCCGAGTACAATGGGAGAATGACGTCCTGGGATTTGCTTGAAGAAGCATCTATGGATGCAAGCCAGCGTTTTGCTTGCTTTACTAGCTGCAGCATCACACTGATGGCTCATATTCATCTTGTGGTCAATGATGACCCCCAAGTCGCTTTCATCCGTAGTGCTAACCAGCGTAGCACTGCAAAGCCTATAAGGATGCTGCAGGTTTTTCCTCTCAAGGTGGAGAATCTTGCATTTTTCGGTGTTAAACACCATCAGTTTCTCGCCTGCCCATTTCTTGAGCCTGTCAGGGTCAGCCTGGATTGCCCTCCGGTTCTCAGGTGTGGATGCTTTACCCCAGAGTTTGGTATCATTGGTGAACTTGGCCAGTCCTCTTCTGACTCCAATGTCCACATCATTAATGAAGATGTTGAACAATATAGGTCCAAGGAAAGAGTCTTGGGGGACCCCACTGGTCACAGGGCACCATGACGATTGACTTCTGTCAACCACCACCTTCTGGGTCCGACCTCAGAGCCAATTCCCCAGCCAGCGGATCGTGGTGGACCAGAGGCTGCAGTTGGCCAGTTTTGCCAAGAGGTGATCATGGGATGTGTCCCAGGGGAGCTGGGGTTACAGAAGGACCCCAGGCCAAAGCAAAAAGAAAGCCCGACTTACCTTCTGCAGAGCCCGAAGAACAGGAAGGAACGCGAGCGGCGAAACCACCACCATGACTGATTAGCCGTGCTTATATCCAGCTGGGGCTAGGTACCGTGGGCTGGAGACGCCATCCAGCGGAAATAAAAAGCTGCCCCGAGGGTGCAGTGGGGCGGCAGATGAGCGGAGGCTCGAGGAGGAAGCCCACACCCCGAGGGGCTCAGCTGCTGCATCAGGCAGTGTGGGAAGCTGGGGGCGGAGCCGGGAGAGGAGCCGACGGCAGAGCCGGCAGCGACGCCGACAGCAGAGCTGGCAGTCGCTGGAGCTGCCAGTGGAGCCGATGGTGGAGTTGACAGCAGAGCTGACGGCCGAGTTGGCAGTGACGCCGACAGCAGAGTCTGCAACAAGCTGGTAGCGATGCCGGTAGAGGAGCCGGCAGCGACGCCTACAGCATGGCTTGGAGTGAAGGCAGTAGGCACGGCGGCCGCGAGG
>NW_005841961.1:2074503-2085693 GCF_000455745.1 Alligator sinensis | reverse complement strand
GTCCCATCCAAAGTCAGGGCAGGCGAATCAAGGGGATCCCCTGACATCAGTCGGGGTAGTCTTTGGGGTCCACCCGCAAGCCCAGGACAGGCTCGATCAATAGTCTGGGCTAAGGCTGCACGAGAGCGCCTAGTAGAGCAGAGGCGGGCACAGGATACCAGATCAAAGGCTTTTTTGAAGTCAAGATATATGACATCAATCTCCTCTCCCTTGTCTGGGTGATAGGTCACCTGGTTATAAAAGGACATAAGATTGGTCAAGCAAGACCTACCCAGAAATACTTGTGGTTATTGGGTCATACAGTTAACCTGAGGGTACTTTTTTAGTCTTGTTTACAAAATATTAGTCAAATAAACGTGGTAAATCAGATCACGCTCTATGTAGGGCATTGGAAATTTTTCCAATTCAAAATGTTCCTGAAAAGCCACATCTCTGACTGTAATTCATAAATCAGACCTACTTTATAAGTGTTATCTTCTTTCGGAGTTAAGTTCTTCAGAGTCCCTTTGTCTGGGCTCATGGTTTTATTTTCAGTGTATTATGTTTGCAGGTTTTTTCTTAAACCATTATTTCTGTGGAGCTCACAAGAATATTTTTAGGCCTTCTCTTAACTATGCAGGAGCAGTTAAAAAGCAATCACTGTTCCTAGAGCTATGCTGGTATCAATCGATGATGCTAGTGCACAGGCAAAGACATATTTGAATGTCAAAAACTTGCATAAGCTGAAGTAGTTTTTGTTGTAAAACAAATACAGACATGTAAATTTCAACTCCATTCTAGGCATAAGAAGAAAAAAAAAATCAATGTTTTGCAGATGGAAAGGAAAACAAATATGAAATGTGACAACTTCTAAAATAATGCAGATGATGCAGTAGGAAGGATAAAATAGTATTGACCATGTGCTTAACCATAAAGAACAAAAGAGTACTAGGCCAGATTTTATCTTCAGCAGCACAGCTGCTTTTCTCCTTCTCAAGTTGTGTCTTTGCTGCCTAATGCTATGTTATGCTATGCAGTCGTAGTTTTTTTTCTTGAAATACCTTTTTGATAGCCATTTACTTTCACATTTTTTCTTACCATGATCAAATTTTGTTCAGTAACCAAATCAGTCCTAAGGCTGAGATTTTTCAAATGGGTTGAAGGATTTTGACGCCCAGTACTTACTGATTCTCACTGGTGCATCTACATGAGACATTTACTGCAGAGTAGACTAAGTAGCTCTGCAGTAAATATCACACATCTGCAAGTGCGGCCCTATTATGCTGTAGGAAACTAATAAACTCTGAAGCAGGGTACCCTACTGTGGAGTCTTTTTGTGTGCACCAGCACACGTGTAGATGTTGATGTGGCTAGCTGGGGCACAAGGAAGGGTTTTTCAGTGTGAGGCTGCCTGCTGGCTAACTCTGCACAGGAACATTCTCATGCCCCAGCCAGCCCCTGTGCAGCATATTGAGCCAGGTCAGAGCAATCCCAGGCTGGCAGGCTGGGGCTCCTCTGACTCAGCTCAATGTGATGCAATCCCAGGTGCACTTTCAAATGGCGTGCCCAGAAGCAATAAACTCTGGCACTATATGTACCAGAGTTTACTGTTGCGTGCTAATAGCACGTGTAGACATGCCGTCTTAGTACTTTGCTCCCCAGTCCCTTTTGAAAGTCTGAACCTAAAATAATCCAAATGAATGAGTATCCTTTGTACCCTTCATAAAATCAAGGAACTAAAAGTTTACACTAGCTTCTCTCTAGATATAGATATATCTAACCATAACTAAAAAGAAGCCACACACTCTTAGTTCAGAATCTCTAGTTGCTTATTGAAAACCTATTTATCATACAGGCAAACACTTGAGGCTCATGAGGACATAGAGCTTCACTTGAACCTATCCACTCAGAGAGGATTTAAGGCAGGGGCGGGGGTCAAACTTATCTAGTCCCATGGGCCAGATGAGTGGAATGGGACCAATCCATGAGCCAGGTCCACAGCACTGGGCTGGCCTATTTGGCCCATAGACCCCCTGCATGTCAGATGTAGGGATCACTCTGGAGATCCAGTACTGCCCTGCAATAGGCAGCTACCCATCTGGGACCTGTGCTGCATGAAGGTTGTGTCATAGACCAGCTGGCATGGGCACCCCCTGTGGCTCATGTTTCTGACTATCCAGAGCTGGTGCCAATGTGGTGTAGTCCCCAACCAGCTGGAATGAGCACCAAAGTAGTGTAAATCCAGGACACTGTGTGTGTGCCTTCTCTGGTGTGTGCAGCTTGAGTTTGTTGTATACGAGAACCAGGGGCAGCACTGGAGGCCAGAGAAAGGAACTCTGGGCCAGATCTGGCTCACAGGCCATATCAATGACACCTCTGATTTAAAGAAACATTTTTGTTTAAAGACTTAATTCCTAGTTCCTCTCTCTCTTTTTCTTTCTCTTTCTCTGTCTCTGTACACTCAGCTGCAATGCCTTTGTAGGTCTCTGCAGGAAACAAGCAAATCTGTGGGAATAGCAAAATTTGTGATGAAAAACGTGTTAAATCATCCAGGCAGCCTATTTCTCTCCTCAAAGGACTGTTCACTATCATACATTTTCTGGTATTTTGACCAGTCTACTTCACACTATTCGTGTTCTTCAACTAATTAATGTAGCAGTGTTCCTATGAAACATGTCCAGACCTTCCACTGAGTACAGCGCCAAGGTAGGAGGTCCATATACATTCAAATATTATAACCATGTAAATGCAGCTCTGAATAAAATCTATCCTAATAACTTATTCTTCTATGACTATAATTTATGTTTTTATACTGTAATCCTCTTTTCCATTGGAAAGTAATTTTTTTTCCAATGATATCAAGTTTTTAGTGTTTAAATAACACTAAGTAATAATTTCTCCCTCATTCCTTCTTCCTTTTCTCCAAAGTGTTTATAAAAGAAATGTTGAATGTGAATTTTTAAAAATGTTAAAGTTGTGACATTTCATCTTTAATGCAATGCTATGGTTTTACCCTTCCTGACTTGCTTTTGTATTCTTTTCTTTCTGTCTGATGGCCCTGCACAGGTGTGTTGGAAGGAGACAGTTAGTTATGTTTCTGTGAATATCTTTGCACTTTCAACTTGGGTACAAAATATGCTTACTCCTCTCTAATTTAAATTTACCTGGAGAAAATGATATTTTAGTTCTATGTCCAACCTCTCCCCCCCCTTCCCCCCCCGGTTAAATTATCAGTTTACATGGCCTATATTATTCCATTTTAATGTGAGTAAAATAAAGCTCAGTGTTTGATCCCTCTGGTTAGGGACAGAAGTTGCACATAAACAGATGTAAGTGATCAGAAACTGATTTAAACCTGCAACAGAACATCATTTCAGTGCACATAAACCAGTTTCAAAATGGCTGAAACTGGTTTAAGATAAATTTGGCTGAACGTAGTATCAGACTTAGCTGATATAAGTCAAACCGGTTTACGAAACATCTATCCCAGACTCCTTCCTGGTTTAAGTTAACTCACAGTTCCCTAGCATCCTATCATGCTTTTCAGTCCTGGGTTGGGCTATGCTGTCTGCACCAGAGAGCATGGCTGGCCCTGCTCCTCTGCTTCCTAGCTGGGGCAGTGAGGGCTGGCTCACTGGCCAGCTCACTGCCCCCCTGCAAGGCAAACCTTGTCTGGGGTTTGGGGCCAGGGAGCGGGGGGTTAAACTCACCTTCACCCAAGTACGGAGCTACCCTGCCCTGTTGGCTTAATTAGTGCTGGCTGCAACTGTGGACTACAAATCCCAGAGGCATCTAGAAGCAGGAAGAGGAATGGATGAGCAACCTTGAGAGTCCGGCTGCTCTGATTATGAACTGCAAATCCCAGAGACCTTAGGAGCAGCAGGAAGAGTAAGCGAACACACAGCCCAGGCTGTTTCTATAGCTCTTCAGTTTATAGTTTTTCAGAGAAGGAACTATTGTTGTTCAAGCTTTTATGAGTTGAATGCCACTACTTTCTGCACCCCCTGCATAGGTAGTGCACAGGCTAGGGCTTGGCCATGCCGCTTCTGCTCCAGCAGGGCTTTTTCTCTTCCCTCTCCTTTGGCACTGGCTGGAAGCCATGCTCTAGCGCCCCAGGGCTTCTGGCTTGAGCCACTGCAGGCATGTGGCTGCATTTCCTGAATCAAAAATGAATGTCTGTTCATTTGCTTATCAGTTCAAACTCTGCAGCTTAGACTAACCTGCAAAGACTGAATCAATTCAGCCTCGGGCTTTTTGGCTGTCTGTACTTAGCCTCAAGGCCATATAGAAAGTTTAAGCAGAGTCAGGTGTGTGGTACCCATTAGACATTGGGTTTCATAAGACTGTAACTTCTGGATTTAACAGCATTGTAATTGATGGAAAACAATGAAGGCTTATACTCATCCTCTTTAAACAAATTGTAAAAGGATTTTCTTTGGAACCCTACAGGGGTATAGGTTGTAGCTGTGTTGGTCTAAGGACATAGGCACACAAGGTTATTTGGGTACATCTGATATCTTTAATTAGACCAATTCAAATAGTTGGTCTAAAATAGAAGAATTTTTCCAACTATTTGAGTTGGTCTAATAAAAGATATCAGATTTACCCAAAGAACCTTGTCTGCCTTTGGAAGCTTATGGGCTTATCCTTTTGGTAATATGAATTCTTTGATAAGTAGTTATCAAACATGGGGGAATTGTGGATTTTTGATATGCACTAGAACCTCATTAGTTTCCATTGCTGTGAATCAAAGACCTTGCACACAAAGTCTAATAGGGTCATCTCATTTTCCACCCAACATGTATTATCAGCATTCTATATTAGTTGTATTTAAAATGTTATAGAGCATTTATGGGTAACAATTGTTGAAGAAATGAACAAAGTCCTTTTTGTGGTGTTTTTCTGTATTTTGTATATATGCTGCATCCCAAAATTCAGTACATCACAAAGGTCTCCTTGTCATAACAGAAAATATAATGTGTCATTATATTGTCCTTGGGCTATTGCCTGAGAAGCAAAAAGAACAAATATTTAAGCTTTTCTCAATGTTTCTTCAGGCAAAATTCCCTCAAATTCATCTGGAATCTTGCCTAAGAAAGACCTGTAGAATCTGGCTCTTTATGAGATTGATTCCCAGATTCAGCAAGGAACATAAATACACGTATAACTTTAAGCATGTGAATAGTCCCATTGACTTCAGTAGGACTACTCAGATGCTTAGCATTTAAATGCCTGGCCGAATCAAGGCCTTATTGAACAGGATAAATTAAGCCTGAAGTATATGCATTTCTGGGGATTATTAAGATATGGTTAATGACTATTATATTTCATTTAAGGTCTGACTAGGATTGTTTAAATTTTCAAAGAATACCAAAGCTTAAAAAGTTGAAACAATTTTAAGTAATACTCATAATTGAACAATACTCATGATTAGACCTTTATGGGGTCTTACCACCCATGTTTATATTGATATATTTAAAGCCTATGTTCTGATTTATATTTCTGAAAAGGTTTGCCAAGACAAGATATGACTTTTTTTTTTAATTATACTTCAACCTGTTTCAAAACACTTCATAACCAAAGGATGGTTTTAGGAATACCAAACAGAGAGCTTATTACTTAAATTATTGATTTTTCAGTAGTTGACCCTGGACATGACAGCTTAGTGCTGTACCTTTAATTACACAGACAGAGACTGCAAAATGCAGTTATTTGATTAGGTAATGAAAAATTTAACCTCTGACTGCATAAGGTAGAGGATCTTTTATGCAATCAAAATGATTAGGTGTTCTAACCTAACTCCATGATAAAAAACTGATATTTTGCCCTTACACATGTCAAACAAATGGTTGGTCTGCATATTGAAAATGCATAGTTTTTATTATGTTTTATTATTTTTATCAAATATAAAACCGATTAAATACACTGTTAAGTGGAAACACAAAATGGAGGTGCTGGGAACTTCTTAAATATTTTATATCTTTATACTGCTTAAGCTATCCTGGGTATTGTCACCCCTTTGTTCTAGGCAATACCCAAAATAAGATATGAAGGCAAGACCCCTTCCTTCATTGTGTATTATTTGTCTATAGATAATTTAAATGCGATTGACAGTGCTGATACAGAGTTTCATGAGCAGACATTAATAATTTACTTTTTGGAATGAGACCCCCTCAGCAATTTTGATGCACCCATGAACAAAATGTTTAGCCTGTTTTCCCCTAATCTAGACATACCTGTCTCTTGTTCATCATGATCATGAAGAGTTTGTGGAGGGCCATTGAGATTTTTTGGGGGGGTCTCCCAAATGGAATTGCCTTGCTATTAAAGATAGGAATTTTCAGGTCTTTTCCAGTCTCCCTCTTGAGGAGAACTAGAACCCAAATGCTTGTATGGAGGTCTGTACTAATGTTAAAAAGGGTTCTTCAAATGAAATGTATATCGGGGCTGAGTAGCTGTTTGGATTCTAGAGAATTAGGGGTAAATTTTAATATATTTTACCATGCTGTGAATACTAGCCAGTTAAATAGCATATTTTTATGTTACAGATGAGGAAATCGAGGCAGAAATGTTATCCATGCCCCAGTTGTACATTACCTGGATCTATGTTATATACATGTAAATCAGGATTCCTGGGACAAATATTAGAAAAAAAGCAGCTTGCCTTTTGGATCCCATACTGAGTTTTCAGAGCTGCTGGAGGTTAGCAAAACCATCTATTTCACTTGTAATCTTATTACTTGTAAGATGAGAAAAGTCATTGAAACACAATAAACATTGAACCCTATGGTGCCATTTCTAGAACGACACTTCTCGGAGTGGAACCAACCTCAAGAGCTGACTGCTCTCACCAGTTCAAGAAGTAGACTGTTTTATTGTGGTGCAGAAAAAAATATGATTTTGATTGATTGGTGGATATGTCCGTGTGAATTCCACTTTTTGGTGAATAACTGTAGTATTTTGATCTCTATTTTGAATTTAATCTTTAGTGTGGCTTTAAGCATTCATTTTTCAGTAGCAGCCTGACACTTTGTTTTAGCAGTTAGGTCTAGAAATGTTTGTCTGAGCAACCAAGGCCTATCGAAGCTGAGATAACGCTTTCCTTTAGGAGCGGTGACGGTTTTACTAGTTGGGCTGTTGGGTGTTGGAGCACAGAAATTCCCAAATGGCACAGCAGGATTCTCTGAAAAAGTGTCATAGGATGTTTTAAAGGAGCAGAGGGTGTTTCAAGCAAAGGGAGTCAGAAGAGTAGCTAAAGAGAGTGGAGGTAGGAGATATTAAATGGCTTGAACCATTTGGAAAGTGGGGTTGCATTTAGGAGTGTGTTGTTTCTCTTGGATCTACAACTCTTCTGTGTTTTCTAAGAGTAAATGTGTCTGTATTCAGGAAATTTGTTTGCTGAGCCTGTCTGTATTTAGCTCAGTAGTTTGACCCCAACACAGCAGACTGGAATCCACTGGGACCTGGTTGTGGTATATTACCAGGTTTCAACATCTATATAAGAAAGTTACACCAGGAAGTTAAACCAGTTTAAAATGTGTGCAGGTCGGTAAAAATTGAAACAGTAAAGCAGAATTACCCAGTCTCAGGAACCTAGAGAGAAATATATCAAGGCTTTCATTTTACCTATTTGCATTAGGAGAAAAAACAAGATGATGCTGGTTTGATTTAAAAGGCTTCAAGTTTACTATTTAGAAAGGAAATGTATTTAATATTTAGTCAATCCGTTGAATTCACAGGAATTCATTCATCTAGAATGGGTGCACCAATAGAGATTTTTTAGGCCATTACCAATGACCAATTTTTAAGGAGCCATATTGGCTGACACTGATCTTATTCCGATATACAACCGGGTAGCTTGGAAACCACTGTCGGGCTTGTAATTCTGGTGTGAGGGAAGGGGTCGACAGGGGAAGGGATGTGGGGCGGGCAGATCGAGGCCTCTGTGGTGAGGGAGGGAGTGGAGCTGAGGCAGATGCTGCTTAGCCAGGGCAGGGTGGGGTGTGGAACAAAGCTCTGAGCAGCTCATGCGGGGGGAGTGCTCCTGCCCTGTGCATACCCCGGGAAAGCATGGCAGGTGTGTGCCCCTGGATCTGCGCATCAGGCAGGTCAGGGCAGGGCAGGCTGCTGCCGTGAGCTGGGGCCAAGCTCTTACCAGTGGGGGTGCCTGGCCTGGGCTGCACTCAGGGCGTACAGCAGCAGCACTGGAAGGGGGCTCTGGGGGAGGGCTGCAGCCACCCCAAAATTTACTGCCACCCCCCCCAGTAGCCTCCCTCCCAGCGCTGCCACTGTGCACCCCAAGTGCAGCCCAGGCCAACACCCTGTGGGAAGAGTCCAGTACAGCCCCAGCCCACAGCAATATCCTGCCCCACCCTGCCCTGCGTGCAGATCTGGGGGCACCCCCCCCCCCCATGATTCCTGGGGTGCGTGCAGCAGCAGGAGCTGCACTCCTGCGACGATCAACCTGTGGCTCTTTCCTGCGCCCACCCCACCCCAACTGAGCAGTCCCCTGCCCCACTCCCACACCACGTGGGCCCTAAAATGCCCCTGCCACACCCCTTCCCTCCCCCCATCCCTTACCAACACTGTTCTCCAATCTGTCAGGCTGTGCTCCTGGCTGCATGTGTGCTGTGGCTGTGTGCATGCATGGGGCATTTATTGACCACATTATCAACCGCATCAAGCAAAAAAAGCTGATTTCTGATACTCTTGATTTTCCCTATATCGGTGCCAATCCAATATAGGACTGATATATCAGTGTACCTTTACTATATTTAAAAAGAAGAGAATGGATCATTTTAACACTGCTTTTATTCATGGCTCTGCAGCCTATGATATTAAGGGTCTTCAACCCTTCGTTCAACCCTTTGCTCAAGGAACAAGCCTACCACCAGAAACAAGGAGAGAATATGGCATATCTACACTGCACAGTTGGCTAGGTACAGAACGTGGAACATCAGCTCTGGGCTTCTCTTGGAGCAGGATGCTGTATTTAGGTGTGTTTTATAGTTTTACGCAAGGTAATGAGTATTTGCAAAAGATTTGTAAATTGTTTAGAAGTAAAGTTTGACCGCTTATCTTCTAAATAGACTATCCTGGAGAGAAAAAATACTCTAAATGTACTTTGCATGCCTTGGTGCCAGTAGTGTTTCATTCCCATAGTGATACAGGATGATGGCTTACTAGGGTAAAGAAGAATGAATAATGTATTGGATGTGGGAGGAAGAGGGGCAGCGGGAGAAACCATTTGGGTCTGTCAGGCACTTTTCTCTGTGGCAATCTTCTTTCCCCCTGTCAGTATGGCTAGGTCCTGTTCTGTGGTTGTAGTTAGGTTCTTGCTGCACTTAAATGTTACATTTAGTAATAGCTGATGAAACTAGTGTTGCTGTGATCAACAATTATGGGTACAGTCTACTTCAGCAGGCTTTCTGTCTATGGCTGTGTAACAGGGGCCTGCTCGGGTTCCGTCTACTGGTGGTCCCACCCACCTGTTATGGGCCAACCGCCCACCTTCTCTCCTGCCACGCCTTGTTGTTAATTAATTGTTGCTAATTGAGTGGGAGGCTTCCCATTGTATGCCCCGATGCCAGGGGGCACTATCTGCAGCTTCGTTCCTCCCGTATACCGCAGCCCAAGCTTCGCAGATGGTATTTGTAAATTCATCTTTATGTTGGAGTCTTGGCCACTGCGGGCCTACCCTTTCTCTCTCTAGCTTGGCCTGTCAGTCAAAAAACCCACTAATCAGGGTTTGACTCTCAGGCTCTAGCTCTTAAAAAAACCCAACTCACTCAGGCTCTTGCACCATCTGTGGTGCTGGGGTCAGCTCACCCCCAAATACTGTGCCCTCTCTGGCACTGGGGTCAGCTCACCCCCAAATATTGTGCCCTCTCTGGCACTGGGGTCCCCACACTGCAGTGGGCCCCCAAAAAGGCCTCCTCCTTCCCCAAATAGCCTGACACAAACCACCGGTCTTAACATCCAACACAAAACATAGGCTTCTATGGCCTTATAATGGAAAAATAATAATACAGAAACAAGAGAGGCAACATGTCTGCTTACTTTCGATGATCATGAGGATGGCTCACAGCATGGCGTAGTCTTCCAACAGAGACTGCAGCTGCAGCACCATGATCATTGGGAATCCCCTTCCCTGCTGCCCCTCTGGTCTTCTCCATTTACCATTTGTAGGGTCCTGGCTTTCCTCTTCCTATCACCTGACCGGCTGGCAGGGGTTGAGGCTTTACCCCCCGTGCAGGTCTTGAGCCTTACCCCCTAGTTGCCCGGCCGGCTGTGACTGGAAGGTTCTGGATTTAAAGGGACCAGCCTGTCTCTTAGTAACAGGGCTAGGGTTCCCTGTTACAGGCTGCTTCCTGCCTTTGAGTTTCTACAAACTTGGGCCTAGAGATTAAGTGCTACAGAACTATTATAACCCTCCATGTGAAGCACCATCCTGGTGTGTTAGCTATCTTTCAAAATAGTGCTAATATATTAGTTTCCACTGTTTGCCTAAGTATTTCATGCTGTAACCGGGGGAAAAAAAAAACATTATTGTAACAGGAAATTGTTGTAAAACTACAGAAATTGCTATTGGAATTGTGGACAGGTTCAATGTGTGTACCCACATTTTGAAACAGACTATTTCATGTCGACTGTATGCGTTTAAAACAGAGATTACTGCTGTTGAAGATATTACAGATATGTAGACTTTTTCTTTCATTCCACAATGGGAAAAAGCGAATTCTAATCTTGAAAGATTTTAAACAATTAGTTAAACTCACTGGAGTGTTTTTGAATTAGGTGATGATAGATTTTACGAGGCATGTTTTAAGACCTTGAATTTTTGTAGCGAGTGTCTCTCGCTACCTACAGGCAGGGGAGATGTTTACCCTCAGCTATAATTAAACAAGGCCAGAATTTCAAACAGGATGCTGCTGCACTAGATTTAATTCAGGACTTTTGTGTGTTAGATTTACTAGGGTTATTTTGTATTTTAAAAACCTCTCTCCCTCTCACTCAGGTGCACACACACACACTTGTGCACTGACACACACAGAAACTTAAATGGTGCTCTTAAGTCAGCTAGCTTCTTGGAGTAGAGTTACAAGAAGTTAAGTAATTTCATAGTGAGACAGCTTGGACTCATAAGGAAAGTGCTGGACTCAGGAGAGCTTTGTTTTCTTTCTGACTGTTCTTGACCTGCCATGAGACCAG
>NW_005841961.1:2036200-2074472 GCF_000455745.1 Alligator sinensis | reverse complement strand
TTTCCCTGTTTTCCATTTGTAAAATGAGGATAAATGAGATTTACCTTCTTTGGTGAAGTAGGGTGAGGTTTATGGATGAAAAGTTTAATTTGGGAGAGAGTATGTCATAATTTACTGTCTTTAGGAGGACTGGGATTGAGTTTCTAATGCCATCCTGAAGGCAGGTGTGAGCTGACAAGATTTAAATGCCACATCAAGATTCCTTTAAAAGTCTAATTCATTTATTAAATTTTCTATAGAGAAGGAAGTCTGTGTGAGACTCAACCAGGCTGGAGAGGAGTGCAAACCCTTAAAATAATAATTATTTTTAGCTTGATTGCCAGGTAGTATGTTAGTCTGTGGCAAATAACTGAAGAAAAAAAAATGGGCCATAATATTTAAGGCTTGTTTACGTATTTAAATAATATCTTTATTGGATTTTTTGGACATCAGTTCTTTTTCATTATTACATTGACAGGAATTTCATGATATGCAACACAGTGTTCCCATCACAGCTTGTCCAAAGGCCAACTCCAAAAGAAAAAAAAGAGGACAACTATTTGCGTATTACAGGAAAAAAATGTCAGTTTTCTCATAAACAATTATTTTGTGTAGATTATAACATTAAAACCACATGATCCAGGACCTAATGGCCAGATTTTTTTTCTTTTCTTTGTTGAAGAATCCCCTGGCAATGTGACTGGAAATGTTGGAAATCACCTTTTTTGCAAGAGGAATTTGGGCAGCTATAGCGTGGGAAGGAAATTAGACTTCCCAGTGCCGTATAGCCAGGCAATCTGGAGGAATGAAAGTTCCCAGATGTCTGCAGGCCATATTGACCCTGCATAAGGCTTCATTTTCTCTTCTCTACTGGCATTGTCCATGTCCCAGTTTCTTCTTTTAGTACCCACAGAAAAGACCCAGAAAGAGCTGGTGCTGATTTTGTAACGTTTGCATGTCCTAAGACTGAGAATGGTTATAGTTAGCTATTCTGAAAGTGGGCTCATGTGAATCTGTTGTATATAAAAATGGAGGAAATTGGAAGATGAACTTGGCAGTTGTATGCAAAGCCCCAGATGTAGTGTTAGTAGTGCAAGTTTGCCTGCTAGGTGGTGTCAAATCACAGAGGGGCTCTGCACTGCGCTCCCTGTGTACTGCAGACATTCCATATATGACAGATGACTCACAAATGGAAGCTGATCACTGGTTAATACCGCTGCAGGCCAGCATGGTCCCAAACTTCAATTGGAGGGGAGTAATGTGTTCAAGGTGCTGTTACAGGTTATTTTTACAACATTTTAAATCTGTGGAATATTATGTCATCAGAAAGTTAGAATATCTTTAGAGCAGTCACAGGTACGGTAAGGGTTAAGGCCATCTCAGACCTGCACAACTGTGACTTGACACTAGAGAACCTGGCAAGCAGCAGTATGGAAAGAAGCCAGGACTCTCTCCCTTCTCTGGGGTGGGAAAGGATGGGAGAAGTGGTATGTAGGTGGAGAAACTGGAGGGACTGTGGCTTTCCTCACTACATAGCCAGCAGGCGCCAGCTGGAACTGGGTGGAAGGGGAAAAGGCTTGAAAAAAAAAATTGAAGTAAACAGGCGGTTGGGGGCGGGGGGGTGAAGTAAAAATAAATGAGTGAAAAAGTTGTTTGTTTGTTTTTAAAAGGATCAACGTTTTGCATGTTTCACTGAATTGGGATTGGATTGGCAGGGACGTGGGGTTGGGGAGTGGTTGTGCTAGTACTCACACCAGGGCAGAGCTGAGGCCCCGCAGGCTCACCACTCGCATCCCACACAGGACAGAGCTGAGACCCAGCAGGCTCATTGCGTGCATGCTGTACCAGGGAAACTGAGAATAGTTTCCATTCTCTGGCTTCTTGTCTTTATGGAGCTTGGTGGAGCTCATGGACTGTAGTTGCTGTTTGTACAGGGGTGCTAGAGCAAGTAGCAAACGTGTGAACTGCACCTGGATTCTCAGAGTGGTCAGGGTATGCTGGCATACCACCCTCTGGGGGTGGGAAGGGAGTTGGCTTGGGGTCAGCACCATCCCCCTGGACAGTAGAGTTGAAGATAGTTGGAAGTTTGCCCATAGAGCAAAGGAGTAGGAAGCGCTAGGAATGGTGCATCCTGGGATGCTAGAAGAATGAAAACAGTGTGTTTTATCTCCCTGGAGCAGACTAAATACCCTGGAATGACCTGGGTAAAACATAAACAATAACCTTCACCTGGAGTGGCATAACTTTAAAATGTTTAGAAGGTACTTATCATGGGTTGAATAGTTTAAAGGTAACCTTTAACCGTACCCAAAAAGAACCTTTTCATATTCTCTTTGAAATCAGTAGAAAAGTTCCCATAACTTCAGTAGGGAAAAAAAGTGGGGACTTCAGGAGTGGCGGCATCTTGAAAAAGTAGATTATTTTCTTCAATCTAGAGGTATCGATTGACACACTTTCAGGAGTAAATTACGGTTGGCTATGTTATGACTTATCTTAATTTGTCAGAGGCAAAATCTTTTTAGCAATGAGTAGTTTTTTGGAGTAGGATCAGTAGATAGGCTACAAGCCTTTTCTAACTTGTTTCTGATAGGCTGCTGATGGATCCACAATTAAGGCTGGCCTTGTTGACACAATGGACTTTTTCCATTTAGAAAATGAGAATTGATTCTGTCTCTTCTGTTTGATCTAGAGCCTGTTTGACCTGAAATTCTATAGTTTCCTGCATCTGGGTAGAACAGTGAAAGGATGGTGTTAACAGCTGCCATATTGAATGAGGACTGAAATCATATATATCTTCACAGGTGCAAGGTGTCATAAACCAAAGTTATGCAATATTCAAATTAATTCTTACTAAAAATAAAGCATACTTTTCTTTACATTTCATTAAAAGGGCTGTAGGCTCTTTTAGGTGCACTGCAAAATCATTAGTGTGTGAAATTAGTATAATTAACTCCTAGATGTTTACTAGGAGTTATTGATATATATTGGTTGGTGCTGGGTCCTGTTTGAGTGTGAAGTTTAGAGCCTACAGACTTATACTTAATTATTTATCATTTTATATTAATTTTATCCATGTTACAGAAGGATTTCTTTTTTCTTTAGAATATTTTAATTTTTTGTAGCATGTTACCAGGTGTATTATGAGGAATTTTGGAGAAGACAGGTATTTTTCACATAGTGCTCTGAAGGCATCTTTCTGCTTATTTATATGAGAACATGAAGAAGGCTAAATTAAATTACTAAAAATAACTCTTCTACTTTGACAAACACTAAGTTGCAAATTAGTCTGAGAATTAAACAAATATAAACCTTGGGGAAATTGTGCAACAAAGAAATAATTGATGTCTCAGAGTGATAGGCACAGCTATTCACTTCATCAACAGTGCTTTTAAATCCAGCCAGTCCAGGTTTTGTGAACTCTAATGCATGTGTTTATGTTAATACATGAGAGCAGTCCCATTGACTCCAACAAGCCTATGTATATATTTAAAGTAAAACAGGTACATAAACTAGTGATACAATAAAGGGAAGCCTAACTTTTAATAATATAATAATGTGTAAAATACAAATGATGATTTTTTTCCCCACTGTGCCACATGCATGAAGTAAAACCACAGGCCATAAAAACTGATTACCTATTACAGACAAGACCTGGTTCTACAGAAAGCCATTTCAGTTTGTGGCCACCTAATTTTTGGGCTTCTTAATTCAGTTCAAACCTCTTTACCTTCTCACTCTCTCTCTTATTCTCAGTTTCTGGATTTGGTTACTTAACAGTTGGTTCATAGACTGAAGTCATCCTAACACAAAACCTAACAACATTTTGTTTATTAATCAGTTTGCCCTGGCACAGAAAAATCTGAGGAATGATTCCAGTTAATGAGATGAAAGTTTAAGAACACTGGTACAACTTAGTTCAAGGTCAATAATGCTGCCTCAGATATGACAATCAAGATTGCTTTTCAGAAATTTCTGACCTGTTGATACAAATTTTGTTTAATCTGTTTTCTATGATATTGGTCTCTGGCAATAGACCATGTATACAGGTGCAGTTAATGTTCCTAAATTTTTTGTGCAGAAAATTCAGGCACTTTAAACTGTGGTCTTGCATGCATCTAAACATGAGCCCATCAGGAGCAATTTTTTTCCAGTTGGGAGCAGTGCAGTCCAGGGCTACTCCTGCTCTGCTCTGCCTCCCTGCAGCATCCAGTGGGAGCTCCAGGCTCCCCCAGGTGCTAGCCCCAGGCAGGCAGCAGGCATGGGGTCTGGTCCCATGCTCCAAGGGCAGGAGAGGGCTGTGCCAGCTGCCAGGAGATCAGGATGGGTCTCATGTAATGCACCCTCTGGTTTTGACAAAATCCAAGAAAACTCTGGCAAATGTATCCATTGTCTAAATGATCTTGTAAGTTTCTGTAGCCACTTAGGATAATTCTGAACAAGTTTTCTTCACTGTATGGAGCCAACTGAGAACAGTTATTGAGTTTCTACCTCATTTGCTCATAATCAAAGATAAGACTTTATTTCGTTCTAATGGCCGGGTGGGAGGCTTCATTTCAGTGACTTAGCTAATGTAGAATATTGAAGAAACAGATCACCAAGACCTTTTTTTTTTTTTAACTTAAAGTTCAATTTTTCTCCAGATACTTGACCCCCATATTTGCTTTCTTAGTTTAAAATGGCTTTTCCCTGAAATGTGTATGAAATTGCACACTTTTTTGTCCTGTCACTTTTTTCCCCAGGCTACATTGCACTCCACTCCTTTCTTTTTCTTAGGTTTGCAACTACAATTTGTCTTTAAGACCTGGGTTTTTCAGTATATTAGAATATTACAATGGTGTCCATTTCCTAGAGATTGTAATATCTTGTTGAAATGAACAAACCTTCTGATAGAAGCTCTTGTTTTCAGGAGACTGGGGACAGAGTTTGCTTGCATCCTCTTGAGTACCCAGACCAGTGTGTGTCTGGATGTCAAAGATGTCATGAGTTCTTGTGTTGTGTCATAGCTGATTTTTCTGATCGGCTTCTGAGAGACTCTGAAAGCATCACTCAGTGGCTACTTCTTCACTGTTGCCTCTTCCTTTCTCAGTTCACATTTGCCCTTTTGCAGCTCAGTTTATCACTCAATATGAAATGTCCTCCCTATATGGTTTAACTAGTGAACATTTGTTCCCTCTTCATTCATCCCTCTTGGAGTATGTATTTTGTGCCACCCCAAATTTAGAGGCAGATTTCCCCTTTGAAAATCATATAACGTGTTAAATAAATCTTTTAAGTCTTCACGGTAGGCAGTCACATTGCTTCTTCTCCTGTAACTGATCCTGTTCAAGGTCTTCATACTTATCTGCAAACACCTTATAATGTAAGTCTACATTATCTCAAATATCACTGCCTTCTCCTTCCATGATACATGTAAAGCAAGGGCAGGCAATTATTTTGGGCAGAGGGTCACTTACTGAGTTTCGCCAAGCCATTGAGGGCTGCATGACAGGCACCCCAGGGCCGATTAACGTTAATTTTCTAAATTTTTAGGGGCCCCATGGGCTGGATAGAATGGCCTGGCGGGCTGCATGTGGCCCCTGGGCCACATTTTGCCCACCCCTAATGTAAGGGAACCCAGACTCAAGGGATCAGATAGTAGTTCCATGTTAAAAGCTAAGATATGGATACATGAGGAAGAGCCTTTCTCTCATTTTCAGGTTAGTGTGCAAGACCCAGATGACCTGTGAGGACTTTCAGTAAGAACAGGTTATGACAGAACCAAGACCAGGCCAGAGATTATAATTTGCCCAGGAGTGGTAAATTCTAATTATTTTTCAGCAGTTAGAAGCCATGGTGATTAGCACTTCTGTAAATGTTTATACTGTGGTGAGATGGCTAAATTGCCAACCATTTTTCAGTGACAGAGTAAGAGAAACAAGTGCTTAACATTATAGCTTACCTTATTATGCTATTCCCTTATTGACTGAAGCCTGTAATAAATTTGTTTTTAAGCCAATCATAATTGAGCACAGAAGCAGTTCAACACTGAGAGAATTCTTCACTATTGCAACAACATCCATCAGATGAAATATTTAAATGTAAATTGAGCATTTGATATAAAGGAAATAAAGCAATTGTGATAGTTGTCATAGGTTCAGTGTTTTCAGTAAATGTCTGGTTTATATCAGCATATATAAAGCAGAATAATATCCTGTAATTCATTGCCATTGACATTACTTATCTAGTAAGTAGTTTTGAATTTTGAATTTAGAAAAATGAAATCCTGAATTCCTGACTGAGGCCTTTTCTACATGTTCCCATGAGTAAAGGCGCCATGGCATCTAATGTGTGATCCACACAATTGGGCCTCCTGCCATGCCACACACATGTGGCAGGAGGCGTGATTATGGGGCTGTGCATTAGATCCCATCATGCTTTATTGCCAGTGCAAGGGGATCCTGATCCTGGGTTCCCCCTGCTTTGGTATGAAGCAGGCTCCCACAGCTGGGAGCCCCCTCTACTGAGGGCTCCCAGCCATGGGGACTGACCACGCGCAGCCAGGGCCAAGAGTCCCACACACAGCTTAGGGGCTACTGCAGTCTCCGAGTCCTGAGATGTGTGGAGTACCCTGTGTCTAGGAGATCGCAATGGCTGAGAGATAGCAGCAGCTGTAGTCTTCCAGTCACTGTGTGGAGGGCTTCTCCAGCTGGGAGATGGCAGGAGCTGGGATCTCTCAGCTTTGAGTGTATGTTGTGCTTCCAAGTGGTTGGGAGATCACGGTAGCTATGGTCTCCCAGACACAGGCTGCTTCCACGTGTAAATTAAACCTGGCTAGAAACTAGCTATAAATTATTACACATTTTTGAGCAATAACTTTATAGTTGGTTAGACCTTGTTAAGGTGCCGTAGTTAGTTTGCATGTATAGCCAGTCTAAGATTATTGTGCAACTCACAAGGTAATTGCATAATAGATATAACATGTAGAGAGGGCCTTGGTTTTCACTTAGCCTTTACTTAGGCACACTTGCTCTGAAAGTAACTAGAACAATTTTTTGCTTTTATACACATGCACACATGTGCGCGCGCACACAGAGTGAGAAATGTTTATGCAGTTTTTACAACAGTAAGAGCTACATTAGTGAAATACCACTGTGGGGACATCATAATTCCAAGTTAAATTAAGTGATGCAAATGGCTCTTTTATTATTGTCTCACAATGCACTGATCACTTACTCCAGAAATTGATGTCTAGTTATGTTTCCACAGATATAAGAATCTGCTCTTTCTTCCCACAGTTCCACTGGCCTATTGAAGGTATTCTACAGTCTGGGGTGAAAGCTTTGTGCAATGCAGTGGGTCGGAAACTCTGTCATGCATGTTATTCTGTTACACTTTCTACTACAGACAAAGTAGCCCTTTGGCTGTCATTGGGATGATCATACTGACTCAGGCAGAAGGGGTTTGACCCTAACTAGTCTACTGTTATATGTATTCCTGAGTGGTCATTTTATTGTAATATTTTTAGTTAGTTTGGTAAGAAAGTAGGGCATGCTTTTTCACTGTAACCTTTGCAATGCATAACATTCTCCTGCTACTGTAGAAAACCTGATTAAGATTCTTGTCACAACTGGGTCAAGGGACATGATTGACAGCTGTTCACTTAATACCTTGTACTTTAAGGCAGCAACAAGGCACTTGGCATTCTGTAGCTAGCTACCTGCAGCACTGATGTAATAATAACTGAAGGAAGGTTAAACTCTAAAATGGCAAATACAGTAGTAGAAATTCTGTCTGTGCTAGTGAACAAGTTACTGTGAGGTAAGGTAGGGTGTAAACTTAGTGTGTCAGCTATTCTGCAGTAACTACCCAATGTGCATGCTTTTACCTCCTGGTGAAGGCAAGGTAGGTTACCCTACTTTCATTATAGCCTGCGTGATTCTTAATTTTCTCCTCCTGTTGCTGCAAAATAAAATCTAAGTAAGATTCCTATCACAATTGGGTCAGAGGCCAGGAGCATTAAACTACCTTGCATTTACCATAGAATAAGAGCATGTATATAGCCCATTACTGCAAAGTAGCCGATACTTTATAAGTCCATATCATAGCTTACTTCCCCTAACTTGTTTGTATATCCATGCCTTAAGTTTAATTTTATGTTCTTTAATTTGCTTGGGATATGCTCGCTAGTAGCATTTATGATGATCCTCCCCACCCTTTATAAATAAAATATTTTCTGATGTGATATTATATTTACCAGGCAGAAGGCAAGGTAAATTTGCACTTTCATAGACCAGATAAATTGGAGGCACATACCGTAAGCTTTCGTAAGCAGAGGACTCACTTTGCTGCCTTTCTGATGTAAAAGTTTGGCATTACCACTTGTGGAGGGAACATACTGACTTCCCCCTTGCAAGCAGGGATTTAAAACGTCACATTTACCCATATCCAAGACAATTCTGAATTGAAGATGGGAAGTTAGGCTGACTGTTCTACAATGCCCTGTGGCCTCCTGCTTTCTTTTTCAAAAGACAGGTACTATATTTATCCTTTTACAGTCCTCCCTCAATTAGATTCTATACATGGAGAAATTATACATTTCTGCAGCAGCCCTTGCCCCCTTGCTGCCTGGTACTCAAATCCAAGACAAGGAGCTTTCCCCCCTTCTATGGCATGATAGGTCATTAGGCTGGAACCTGGGGTGGGAAATGGGAAATGACTGGAGGGTCATAAGAGAACAAGCAGTGCAAACTGCCAATCGTGCAAACTGCCAAATGCATGAGATATCTCTACAAAATGCCAGGAATATGGAGCATAAACAGAATGAACTAAAATCTTAGTACACAACTAAAACTATGCCTTGGAATCTGAGGTCTTTTTAGATAAATAATGTTACTGGCATATTGCAATAGAAGGAAGTGTTGCATTATATATCAAGCATGTATATGGTTATTCTGAAGTCCACTAAGAGGAGAGAGGCAGGCTTGATGAAGATAAAGGAAAAACCTAGGGTGCTGTTTGGGACCCACTAACTGGTTTGTAACAGATTCCAAATAAAGATGATGTAGGTAAGGTTTTATTTGGTTGTTGGACCAACAAATAAAAGAAACCCAAGGACAGAACCATATGATAATGGGGAGGGGGGTTAATTACCTTGTTATCTGTTGAAATAGCAATGTAGTGGGGTACGCAAGGTCCAACAAGTTCTTGAAATGCACTGAGGTCAGGTAGGCTAAGTTCAGACAGTCAAAAAGCCCAAGGCTGAATTGATTCAGTCTTTGCAGATTAGTCTAAACTTCACAGATTAAATTGAAACAGAAGTGAACAGATATTTAGCTTTGATTCAGGAAATGCAGCCACATGTCTGCAGTGGCTCAGGCCAGAAGCTTGGCGAGGGGTGGCTAGAACACAGCTCACCGGCATGTAGCAAGCATGGGCTATGTGTTTGCATCTACTTCCTGCTGCCCCCAAGTTCTCTGGGATTTACAGTCCAAAATCACAGCAGTAGGACTCTGTAGGGTTGCAAATCATTTCCTCTTCCTGCTTCCAGGTGCCTCTGGGATTTGTAGTCCACAGTCATAGCCAGCGCTAAGTTTGAGTGGTGGAAGAGATGTTTAACCCTCTCCCCCTACCCTGGCACCAGACCAGGGTTTACCTGGTGGGGGGCAGTCCCTCCTCATAGACTGGGCTGTATCCCCAGCCAGGCTTGCCCCCCACTTCCCTTTGCCAGCCAGCTCTCACTGCTCCAGGTAGTGCTAACCCTGCACTCTGGAGCAGACAGCCCAGCCCAGGGCTACAAAGTGCTGGGATGCTGGGGGACTCTGATTTAACTTTAACCAGGAAGGGGTCTGGGACAAAAGTTTCATAAACTGGTTTAACTCACATCAGTTAAGTCTGATACTACATTCAACTAGATTTATCTTAAACCAGTTTCAGCCACTTTGAAACTGGTTTATGTGCACTGAGCTTCTGTTACAGATTTAAACCAGTTTCTGATCACTTGAACTGGCTTATGTGTGGCTTCTGTCTCTAGCCCTAGAGCAGGGTTGGGCAATTATATCAGGCAGAGGGCCGCTTACTGAGTTTTTGGCAAGCCATCAAGGGCCGCATGACAGGCAGCCAGAAGCAGATATATATTAATTTTCTAAATGTTTTAGGGGCCTCTCGGGCCGGATAGAATGGCCTGGTGGGCTGCATTCAGCCCACGGGCTGCATTTTGCCCACCCCTGCCCTAGAGAGATTTTGAATAATGAGAAAGAGTTGGTTGAAAATCTGTAAGTGAAAAGCAGCTTGGGTGAGAATGATCTTGAAACTGCGGTTCACAATTCTAAGGAAAGAAGGTGTGAAGCTAGCAGAATAAAGATAATGGATTTCAAGAAAGTAGACTTCAGAAAACTTTTGGAATCACTAAGATCTTTTGAGGGATAATATAAGGGGTAAATGGACTGTATGCAGGAGATCTGATGGTTAAAAGCAAAATGGAAAGCTAACCTGATGTACATAAAAGATAGGAAATCTAGATAGTGTGGTATAGCTGCATGAAGAGCTCTTTAACGACATGAAAAAAATTGAAAATTAGAAAAAAGGCATGAACAAAAATACATGGCTGAGGATGAGTACGAAGCAATGGCACAAAGCAAATGTATAGATTAAATCAGAAGGGTTGTAGTATTAAATGGGTTACAGCAAGCAAAAGACAGAAATGCAAAAAAAATAAAGTTTTTAAATTTGTTAAAATGAAGGTGGGCAACCTATGGCCCATGGGCTGTATCTGGCCCATGAAGAAACTGGATCCATTCTGCAGTAGCTCGGGGAATTGGCAGCATGTATCATCTTCAGCTTCAGGAGCAGGGGACATTTTGCACGTGCTGTGTTCAGCTTTTCCTCCCTGGTACATAAGAGGCGCCATACCTGGGGTCCTAGTGTCTGCCCTCTTTTATCGCAACATCTGCCGATTGCCAGGGGGTGCAGTGCTATGGCCACTGGCAGGGGCTGGGTCATAAGCAACAGCCCACAATGGCAAAAAGGTTGCTTATGCCTGCTCTAAAAGCAAAAGGAAGACAAAGAAAAGTAAAGGTCCATTGCTTGATAGGAAAGGAAAGCAAATAAGAGATGACACAGAAGAGGCTGAATATTCGACTTCTTTGCTTTAGTATTCAAAAGAAGGTTACCTTACTAATTAACAAAATTAATTTTAAAAAGAAGATATGATGGCAGGTTAGAATAGGGAAATGACAGGTTAAAGATTATTAAGGCAAGTTACATGTGTTCTAGTCAGCTAGGCCTCATTTAAATTCACTGTACAGCAGTTATGGAACTAACTGAAGTAATCTGTGTATCACTGGCAATTACTGAGAATTTGTGAAGGATGGGGCAGGTCCTGGAGGACTGTAAAACGGTAAATATAGTACCTGTGTTTTGAAAGGGAAAGGAGGAGGCCACAGGGTATTAAAAACAGTCAGTCTAACTTCAATATCTTCCCTACCTCCTCAAAAAAGAGCAAATTATTAAATAATCATTTTGGAAGCTTCTAGAGGATAAGTTAAAAACAAATCATGTCAGTCAAATCTAATTTTCTTCTATGACAGGATAACTAAGCCACTTGAATGGGGAATGCATATGTGATATATATTTACAGTATTAAGACTTTTGATGGTGCCCCATATAACATTTCATAAGCAAACTAAGGAAATATGCTCTTGATGAACTTACTATAGGTAGGTACAAGAGCAGTCAAAACCTAACCCAGCAAGTTGTTACTGGTTGTTTGCTGTCAACCATCAAAATGTCTCCTCAGCAGACATTTAGGGCATTTTTACATATGCTCCCAATGAAATGCCAGGCGCTTTTAATTAGTGAGCCATGCTAATTAAAAGTGCCTGGCGCTGCATTGGAACCAGGTGCATCAGTGGCGCAGTGCGTGTCAGTGTTGAGAATATGGTGGTGTTCAATGTGTTTTTAGTTCAAAGCACACTACCACCATTTTCTCAGCGCTAATGCATGCTGTGCCACTGATACACATGATGCACAATGCTGCCAGCACACATCAAGTTATGTGCTTGAGCAGACTTGATTGAGTCTGCTCTGATGCGCTGGATGTCCAGTGCCTCGGAGCAGACTCCCCGCATATGTGTAAGTGCCCTTAAAGTCTAACCACAGGTGTCTGCAAGGACCTTATTCCATTTAGTGTTTTCATTAATGACTTAGATGTCAGAATAGGGCATGCCCTTATAAAATTAGTGGATGGTGGGTAGTTTTCAAGAAGTTCTGAGGGCTATTGAAGATAGGATTCAAAATCAAAATGATCTTGATAAATTGGAAAACTATTAAGAAACCAATAAGAAGAAATTCAATAATGACAAATGCAAAGTAGTTCACTTAGCACAAATGCACAATTACAACATTGGGTAATATCTGGCTAGTGAGCTAGTTAGTTTTGTGATACACAGTAGCCTGCAGATCCATTTCTTGCAATATTGGCTCAGTAGCAGTACTGCAGAAAAAGATCTGTGGGTTATGATGTCAACAATGTGATTCTGTTGCATTAAAGGCAGATTTGAATACAGCACACATAAAGAAGAGTGGTATATGTAATACAGGAGAAGTAATTATTCCATACTATTCAGTGCTGGTGAGGCCTCATATATGAACTACTGTGTCCAGTGTTGGCACCACACTTTAAAAAGTTATGAACAAGTTGGATAACTAGAGAAACAGAAAAATGGAAAGAATTTTGGAACATATAACCTATGAGGAAAACTTGAAGAAACTGGGTATGATTAGTTTAGAAAAGAAGACCAAAGGGGCACAAAATAGCAGTCTTCTAATACATAAAAGGTTGTTTCATAGATCTGACAAAATAGGCGGCTGCCTATGAAAATGTATGCATTTCTGAACAAGTTAGTCTATAAGGTGCCACCTTTGCCTTGGCTTCTGTTAGAAAAGGGACAGAGATCAAATGTTCTCTTTATGGGGGAAAGGACAAAAAATACATGACTTAATTCAAAATAAAGGAAATATAGGATAGCTAGACACTTGAAATGGCTAGTTAAGGAGGTTATGAAATATCATATATTGAAGTTTCAAGGCCACATTTTAAAGAAATGTGTTGAGCATGGTCTAAGTATACTTTTTTCTGCCACAAAACAGGGAGTTAGAATAGATGACCTCTTGATGTTCCCTGCAAACATGGCATTTAGCATAATAGTTTGTGGCAAAGAGGCTTAGCAATCCACAGGACAAAGTAGAGGTTGTAAATTTGCTCAAGTTGACTCATTTGCTAGACAACCCCATTTAGTGCATATAAGCACTTTTCCTGAAGCTTGGTTAAACTTTTTACACTGAAATATGTAGAGACCCGTAAATGCTTGGGTGTTTTTTTATGGGGTTACTCTCTCTATTCTTTTGAAAATATGGAGTCTGTCGTCTTGGGAGCTTCTGTTTTATTTATTTATAACCTGTTCTGTGATGACAAGCAGCATAATATTGAAGAATTTCATATTACAGTTAATTGAAAATTGCAAATGTCACCTCACAGAATTAGTAATATTTTGACATCTGCTGTCACCCTTCCTTCCTGAACTGCATTTTCCATGATACATCATGGTCACTGAATTTCTTTCATGAGCTTCAGTTTATGCTTCTTTCTTCTGAAACCTTAACTTCTGCAAAGATCACAGCCACCATAGACATTGTTAGATGAACATTCTAGCTTTTTCCAGGACCTTTTGAAGGATATATGAAAGTTTAGATTGATGTATTTGTTTCCCTGATTGATGAAATGGATTTCCAGACCCAATAGAATCCCCATTCGGATATGCTACTCCAATGGGGAGAAAAATCAAAAGAAAAAAGGAAGCTTGATTGCAGAAATGAATGGCATTTTGTTTAAGGAGATACAGCAGTGCTACATTATAGTCTGCTTAATTTGTTCTTACATGGTTGATAGATGATCCTTGAAAGCTTATTGTTCTTTAAAAGGAATTTTCTGCTGGTAACAGTTAAAGTGATTCTGCAAAAGTCTTTGTTTATTTCTTGCAAAACAGTGACATTTTCTTCTTAATACTTTATTTCCTGCTTGTAACACTTTAATCGTTCTGGAAAATGAATATCAAGCTACCATGTAATGTTGTTTTTCAACAGAAACTAATGCTATAAATTTAGATTTGAAAGCATTTAAGTATTCATTATTTTGTAAATAATGAAATAAACCACATACAAAACTTATATCCATTAAAAATAAATCCTAGTGACCTCAACATAGTTTTATTTCTAGTGAAAAACAGGGGAAGTATAGTTTCCTTTAAAAACAGTATTTATTTTGCTTCATTTTAAATTTTAAATGATGGGCCAAACTTTGTCATTATGTACACTAGCATAAACTAGAATAACCAATAGGTGTCTGTGTTTTCCACTTCCATACCTGCTCCTATGATGTGAATCTGAAATGCACATCACACAAAGATTGACATTACTTAGAAATGCAAAGAACCTAATAGCAGAAATTGAAACCTACTGTTTGACTCCAACACATTTAATATAATAAATCGTAAGCCCTAAAAAATTGTGTTACTGTATATAAGACTGATTTTGTATCAACTGATTTTGATATCTGTTGTACTCAGACCACTGTATATAATATGACTATGCATCTGTGCAAATAGCTGCATCTTTTCTTTTCTTTTCTTTTCTTTTCAGCAACTATCTTGCATATATCTGTAAGGAGGTGCTCAGCCTTCAGAGGGCTGAAACCCAGTGGCAGGTAGATAGCAGTTAATAGGCTGCCTGGCTGGAAGGTTGAGCGCCAGCTGAAACTGATCTTTAGTAAATGAGGGCTGCAAGAGAGAAGCCTGTAGTGCTAAGGAAGAAGCACAAAGTTTAGGTTACCCTGTAAAGGTCTGACAGCAGGTTTTGGTTCTGTTTGTTGTTTGCATTCTCCCTTGTTTTGTTGTATGTTTTGTTTATTGTGGGACAAGGGTACCCTATATAATAAACTGACTGGAAACCCTGAACATGGAGTTGCCTGCCCTTGGGAAGGAATCTGAGTGAGTGACCTGCTTACAATACTTTGGTGCTGCATCATTGCCAGTATCCTCATCACTTTTCCTCAGTTTGTTAGCCACCCATTTTGTCCTTCTCTTTGTTTTCAAGATTTTTCATGCAAAAAGCAGTTTAGAGGGCTCCGTATACTTATGTATGTGAAAAGGATAAGGCCAGAGGCAAGGGAAGAGAGGGATTTCACAGTTTTGGAGAGCAAGGATGGTGCCAACCTGTGCTATGCAACACAAAAACAAGAGTTAGTTGCTATTTCACCTGGCCTTTTCACAGAACAACGTGGTCATTGCCTTCTTCAGGGGTTAAGGCCAGGAAGAGGTACCTCTTTTATGGATCACTTAAACTTCATGAAAGTGGGCACAGGCAGGGATGAATGATTGACTATAAAACTCAACAGAAATTTTCCTGTGGGTTAACCTGTTTAAAACTGGGCAACCTTGGAAGATGGCTGTCATGTAGGGCTCCTCAGCCCTGTTAATGTTGAGCACACTCCTGCATTGTTTAGAAGCCTCAAATGACAGCATTTTATCCAGGCAGCAATAGTACTTTAACCATTTTGATCAGTACTGTACGTACATCTACTATAGTTAATTAAATGGGGAGGTGGGCTGACAATATGGAGTTTAAAGCAATAATAACTCCAGGCTTTAAAGGTATTGGCCAGATCATCCAAACATCTTCTGTTCTGTGCTGCTGTATAGTTGTTTCCTTGTACTTATAATTTAGCTCCTTGGGACCAGGGCTCTATTAACCTTCCATTTTAATAATGATATTGAAGATCTCCATCTATTATCCTAGGTTTACAGATGGAGGAACTGAGGCTAAATTACTCAATCCAAACAACACTGGAAGCCTGTGGTAGAGTAAGGATCCTGAATCTGGATTTCCAATGTCACAGGCTCATGCCTGTTCCCACTGCATCATCTTTCTATTGGTAGATACCATTGGAAACCGTTAGGCTGAATAGGAGCTCTGGATACATGCCAAAGCGCTTGGATTCATTCACTTTTTAAAAAAATATATAATTTGTCTCAGTGTTTGGAGCCACTGAAATTTCTTTTTTGCATGTTGAATATAGAATACATTAGATGTAGCTTTGCACTTTATGGTACATCTTCAAAGCTATTTTACTAAAATGCTTATTAAGTGATGATTGTGTACATAGTTATTACTGTATAATTCTTAGTTGGTCAGAGTTCAGTATGGCTCTGCTTCATATACTCAGGACCTTAAAATGTAATTTGATATATGTTTTCTTGATGGATAGTATAACTTTATAAAATACGTAGTTGTGGCAGAGCACTAAATGAAGATAAACACAGATGGCTTCAGATTTAAAGATGCAACCAAAATATCTGACTCTAGTTTGGACTATTGATGTTTTTAAATTGTTTTACTATTGTGTCACTGGACCTCAGTAGAGGTTGAAGTCCCACTGTGTGCTAGGCACTGTACAAGCATTGAATAAAGAACAAACATGCCCCAAAGGGCTGCAATCTAAACAATGAAGAATTGGGATTCTGTTTGAAACATAAATCAAAATTGAGTAGGATTTGACAGGTAATATTCTTTATTCTTAATTTAAGAGGTGAGAGATGTGAGACGTGTACTTGCTGTGAGAGAGCTGGGCAACTGATAGGAAGGGTATGTTGCAAATATTTTGACTCTTGGTTTTTGAAAGGCATGTTTCACATAATGTAAATGCAGTCCTTCTGCCAGGCCCTGGATGTGAGTGATAAGGGAAATGTTCAAATTTAGGAGTATAACAGCAACCAAAGTAAAAAAAAAAAAAAAAAAAAAAAGTTTGGTTATCTGTAAAATGTTTGTGGATTGTAAGTAAAAACAAAACAAAACAAAAACCCTACCTGATTTCAGAAGTGGCTTTATATTATGCTGCCCCCTAGGGGTCCTCTACTCACCTCTGGACTCTAGCTCAGGGGTGGTCAAAATGCAGCCTGCAGGCCAGATGCAGCCCACAGGGCATTCTATCCGGCCCGTGAGGCCCCTAAAAATTTAGAAAATTAGTATTAAATGCCCCCAGCTGCCTGTCATGCGGCCCTCGATGGCTTGCCAAAACTTAGTAAGCAGCCCTCTGCCCAAAATAATTGCCTGTCTCTGCTCTAGCTGCTGACCACATACTGCACCATGCTGCTCTTCCACCCAGTCCAGCCCCCTAGTCTTTTCCCTTACAGCCTTGCTCCCTCCTGTTCTAGCATGGACCTCTACCTACTGCATTCCCCTTCCTGGCTTGAAGCTTTGTTCTGTCCACACCACCTATTCTTGTAGTTTTGAGGTGAGCAGTTGTTAGAGGCAGCTGCTTACCAAAGCGATAGCCTAAGAGATGTAACAGTGACGTGTCTGGACTGGGGGACGGTTCTGGGCAAGCTTCTGTGAAGCACAACACCTGATGAAAGCTCCCTGCAGGGTGTTACACTCCAGCTTGACATCAGGTGGTGCTGCTGTGTTTTTATGGGCAGCTCCACTTTTTTTTTTTTTTTTTTTTTTTGCAGACTGCTAACAGGTGTATTTTGCCCTAATTTTTACAGGCTTCCTGTAAACTTATGGAGAGTCGGAAGTCCTACTCCTCTTATTCTTTTTGTCTTATCTCCCATTGCGCTTAATGATGAACTCTGAAGTTACCTGTCCTGTCACTGGACCTTCATCCATCTTTGTATTGGGACACAAAGAGCATGAGATGTTCTAAATTGCCTACCTTTTATGTCTTGGTGTGCTCCAGAATGTGAAATGCTCCAAGTACTATTGTTTGTTAAATCCTGTGCAACTCATTTGAGACTTTGCTCCTGCCCAGGGCAGTACCACTGGGATTTGGAGAGGGTACCATGGTACTAGAGAACCCTAATTACAGATAGCCATACATAGGTGGTAGATTTACTTACTAGCTGATAATATTGAAATCAAGGCAAGTAAACCCCCAGCCTTTACAGGAACTGGCTAGGCCAACCACGCAAATCAGCATCTGTTCTGTTGTCTGTTGCTCATGTCTTTAGAATGCAAACTCTTTGGTGCCAAAGCTGTATTAATCATTCAGTACACTTATACATTGGGTAGTGACAGGCTATGTTATGGCTTTATATACTTATATAACAGAAGAAGATAGAACCATTTTTTTGGGTGGCAATTGTTGTTCTTTTATCATGGATTAGGATGATGTTTAAACTTGTTTGTTTGGATTTGCGATGCGCTAAAGTCTTATTACAGAAAGCTTTATAATAGTGCATCCTGCAGTAAAGGAGAAATACAGATGATTTTAATCATTTATTTCTTTGCTGCTTTGCTTTTTTTATCTTTAATTGAATGTAGCCCATTTCAGTAGGACAGATGAGGGCTCTTTGAACTTGTTCTTTTTGTCAGCTTGCATGGTTAGCAATAAAGTAGAAATACAGTTAATATGTAACCAGATTTGACACTCACTTTCGACCATTCCTAAAATAGTTATTAAATACAACATAGAAAAGTGAAGTAAAAAGCCTGGTGCCAGTTTACCTAAATCCCATATGCAAGTCTTATATTGTAAAGAGAAGACTTAGATTCTTTTCTCCAAAGTGGTGCAAATCAGGAGTAATTCTAGGGAAGTTAAAAGACTTAATTTGGTGTAAATAAGAGCATAATGGTATTTACTGTTTACATGATGAAGGTCTTATTGTTAATTCTTGGTACATTGCTTTAACAAAATGTAAAGTGGGAATAAACAAAAGTGGAATTAAAGTTTTATGAGAAGAATTGTAATATCATTTTTATGCCACTGGCTGGATTTCTGCTGTATATATACCATGCTCATTATGGTAGGACAGGGGAAGCCACAACAGTAGTTCAAGGTTAGTTTTACTCATAAGTTACGAAGATACAAAAAAAAAAAGACAACAGAGGTGAAGAAGTGAGCAGTGAGTAGGTATATTTGTGAGTGTAGAGTTAAAAGCTGAATTCATGGAGTGAAATGAGATCACATTGGTGTAGAGTAGAAGTGTAAAAGATCTGGCCTGCGTGCCAGATCCAGCCTGCAGGGGCCTTGTCTTCAGGCCCCTGGTGCTGAGTTGACCCACAAGCCATCCATAGTACATGCCAACCCAGCCCCATGGGCAGGCCTCAGAACACACCACACATGGTGCCCATTGCAGCCACTTTAGGAACTATGCTTCACATGGCACCTCCTCCAGCTAGTCTGGGATACTTTCAGCTGGTGTGGTTGCTGTGTAGCACAGTTCTTGATCAGTTCAGGAGATGCCATTTACAACACAGGTCCTGGAACGGGTGCCGTATGTGGTGTAGTCCAGCTGGGATGGACACCGCATCATATATGGTGCCTGCTCCAGCTGGTCTAGGACCCACACTACATGTGATGCCTGTGCAAGCCAGACTGTCTTGAACATGGTGCCTGTTCCAACCAGTCTAGGATCCACACCACACACTGCCCACTCTAGCTGGTCTGGGACCCACACTGCACACAGTGCGTGCAGCACCACATTCACCATGAGTCCTGGACTGGCTGAAATGGGTGCCTTGTGCTGTGTGGATCCTGGACTGGCTGGGACAGTGTGCGGTGAATCCAACATGTGTGTGTGGGGTGGGGGAGTGGAGGGGAGTCTGTGGGCCTGGATGCTCTGGACTAGCGCTGTGTCACTCACCTGACCTGAGGGGTTAGATGAGTTTGACAGTCCTGGTATAGAGTACAGAAGGAAGGGAGGGAAAAAGCCCTGGAGGAGACTGATCAAGGTGTGAGGTGACAAGAGAGATAATGGAATTGTCATTAGGGGAGAATAACAGGAGCACTCTGCCTCAGGAGTTTAGAGAAGATAGGAGGAGGGGGAAAAGCAGGAAGTTGTGAAAAATGTCAAAGGCAGGAGGTTGATCAAAGGAAATGACCACATATGAACTGATGGAATGCAAGGGAAGAATATCCAGATTTATGAGAAAAGGCATTAGGGGCTGAGGGGCAGGAGGAGCTGGAAGATGACAGTGCTTTGGAATGGAATGAGATACAAAGACATATCAATAAGGATCCGAGTTTTCTGTTTACACTGGAAAAATGCGGTAGAACGTAGATTTCTTATTTTGGGGAGGAAAACCCGGATTTTCTCCTTTAAAGGAGAAATATGTGGTAAATGGTGGGTTTCACCTGCAGGCTGGCCGAGTTCCAGCCTGCAAGTGGCTGCGGAAAGTGGGAGGAGGATGATCAGTAGGGGGCACCATGGATGTGTGTGTGCAAACATTCACATGGCCACCAGGCAGCCTGGCAAGCAGGTCCCACAGGTAAGTCTGGGGTGGGTGGGGCAGGGGGTTGAGGCCCCCATAGTGAGGAAGCGAGGGAGGGACTGGGCAGGGCTGGGCCTGGGGTTGGTTCCCACCTTGGGCAGTGCATGGGGCTTGGGACCTTAGGCTGGAATGCAGGACCCAGATGGGGAGGAGGACGAAGCTGTGGGTGGTTTTACAATGGGGGCAGGTTTGGGGCCTGTCTTCCTGCCACTGCATGCATTCCTGGGGGGTATGGGGATACATGTCCCCCAGATTTGTACATGGAGTGGGGGCAGATGCAGGATGCCTGCTGCAGGCTCAGACTCCCCACCCTGCTGCCCTCCCCCTGGGGCCTCTGCAGCCCAGCAGGTGGGCTCTGGTATGGCAGGGCAGAGCGGGGCTGGGCATGGAAGCTTGATGCTGTTGCAGCAAGTCTGGCATTGCCATGGCAAGGCATCTCCTGCCTGCCTGGCATCAGTGAGGGGCACAACCCTGCACCGCCACCCACACTGCTACCAGGTGGGCAGGGGCCCCTTGCCATGGCAGTGCAGAGCTTGCAATGGCAGCATCAAGCTTTCCCACCTGTCCCTGCTCTGGCCTGCCACGCCGGGTCCTGCCTGCATGGTTGAGGAGGTCCTGGGAGAGAGCAGCAGGGTGAGGAGCCCTGAGCCCACAGCAGGCAGCCTTCAACCGCCCCCATGGGCTCCACTCTGGCCTTGTTGTCCATGGCAGGGGGAGCTGGGCTCTGTGCTCAGCTCCACCAAAGCAGCTGCCTCCCACGGGCAGCAGCCAGGGCTTGGTTACTACTGCAGGGGGCTGTGGACCCCGGTCCCTGACCCAATAGCCCTGGCAGTTGGGGGACCCCTGTGGCAGGGCTGGGAGAGGTGGGGGATTGTGTGAGGAATGAGCGGTACCAGCAGGGATGGGGGACTTTGGGTGCAGAGTGAGGGACACCAACAGGTCCAGGGGGTTATGGCTAAGGAGTGAGAGACAATGGCATAGGAAGAGCACCGACCTATCGGGGCTGTTCAGTACCGCTGAGCAGTGAAGGGGGCAGGGGGCAACATCAATAAAACATTGTGTTCAGCTGATACCTATATATATATATATATATATATATATGTTAGCTAACTGCCTGTCAAGAATGATGTGGGGAGTGGGTGGCAATGGACCCCCGTGTCCACCCCCGCTTCCAGGCCTGCTGCCCCACTTCCCTCCGGTCACTTGGGGTCCAGGCCTGCTCGCTGCTTCTGCACCGTGGGCTCAGGCCCAACACGGGGTGGGGGGTGTGGCGGAGGAGCAGGCCTAAGGGTGGAGAGAAGCTGGCTTGCCGCAGCAGTCGGGGGACAGAGCAGCGGGCCTGGGCCGACGCGGCAGGGGGAGGGCAGGAGCACACACATACCTGCCCCTCCCTTCCCTGCCACCATGGCCAGCCTGGGCCCACTTGTCCCCCACGCTGGGACTGGGGTCACTCCTCCCCCTGTCGCTTTGGTTCTGGGCCCACTGCACCCCATGGTGGTGCCCTCCGCCCTGGTCATGTTTTGGGGGGGAGGGGCAGGCAGGGATGGAGCATGTCCTGCCCCACCCCCAGTTCTCATCTGGTGCCGTTCCCCCTGCTCCCTCTTCCTACCCCGCTGCACCACGCCTGGTCCCATTTCCCACCCCCCCAGCCCCCCACCACCTCAGACGTTTGGGGGGAGGGGGAGGCCAGTGGCGCTGGCCTTGCCGCCCTCACATACACCTTTCCTTCCATTGCTGCCACCTCAGTGCTCCTTCGAAGCCATGCCACCATCATGGGAGGGTTCACACGCGGGGATCAAGGCCCATGTCCAGCCCTGACCCTGCTTCTCCTCAGGTCGGCAGGGAACGGATCTGCTCCCCCCACCCTTCCCACCTGCTGCCACTGCGGGACTAGCCTGCTCTCTCCACCCTCCTCTGTCACCTTGGGTGGGGCGTGTGAGGCCAGCTCTGCTGGCCTCCCCCCCACCTCCATCCCCTGTGTCTCCGCTGTCATGGCAGCCCTCTGTCTCCTCTCCCAACACTCTTGGAGCACTCTGATTGAATAAAGTGTTATGGACAGGCAGACTAGCTAAAGCTTTTATGATATTAGGATATAGTGGTGTTTAATTTTAATCATGGAGAGACACAGGTTTGGGGGGCTTAATCAGAATTTCTGATTTTAAACAGAGAAAGCCAGGATCCCTACATATCAGAATGTGAAGGGTGCACCAAGAAATATGAGAGAGCCTGGGTGGAGTAGGGTAAACCTTGGGCAGAGAGGATAACATATAGGGCAGGATGTAAGCAGAAATGGAAGATGAGAGAGAAGAATGAGGATTGCCAGAAAAAGGCAGGAAGGAAGGACACCTATGATTTGTGTGATGGAAATCAGGAATAGAAGCACTGAGACAGTGAAGTGGTGAAAGCCAGAGTGAGTAGGTAAGCAGATATAAAGATAAATAGCTTCCCTTTGCTGGAGCACAGAGAAGGATGGTGAGAGAGGAAAAGGGTATTTTTTTTTACGTTTTTATGAAGATTAGTGGTGTAAAAGGAAGAATTTCCAGTGTCAAGTGAGGTAACTGAGGTAGGTAGCAGAAGAATCATTCATGACACCCTGTGAAGGAAGAATGCATGCAACTGTCAGCAAGGAGAACCGAAGGAAGCAGTCAGGGACACAGCAAAGTTTTAAGAGACAGGGAAGGAGCAAACTTTCCAAAAGTTCATAATAGTCATCAAATATTAAAAAAAAAAAAATTGGTTCAGAATGCAAAACATGATTAAAATAAGCATGGGTATTTTAAATAGCTAGTTTGCTAGTTTACCTACTGTCTGAGGGAAGGGTTGATTAGTTTTTTATTGAAAGTCTATATATTGCTGCATAAAGAAGCTATTCAGTAAGGACACGTGAAGAGTCCTTCACTTAGGATAGAGCAGTCCTACGCACCAATTATTTAGTCTGGAAAAGAGAAGACAGAGGGAATTTAATAACAACTTTCAACTACCTGAAGTGGGGTTCTAAAGAGGATGGAGCTAGACTGTTCTTAGTGATGGCAGATGACAGAACAAGGAGCAATGGTCTCAAATTGCAGCAAGGGAAGTTTAGGTTAGATATTAGGAAAATCTTTCTTACTAGGGGGGTGGTAAAGCACTAGAATAGGTTACCCAGAGAGGTTGTGGAATCCTTGAGGTTTTTAAGACCCAACTAGGCAAAGTCTTGGCTGGGTTCATGTAATTGAGGATAGTCCTGGTTTGAGCAACGGGTGGATGAGATGACCTCCTGGGATCCCTTCCAGACTTAATTTTCTATGATTCTGTTGTGAGGTAAAGTTTGATTGACATTATCACGTCACTACATTCTTAATCTTTGTATGTAATCAGAGGGCCAAGATGTGAAGCTGTGGAAGATTTTTCCACCTGCTGTGGCTCACTATGGTATAATCATCACACAGCTGCTTTAGAGCCTTCTTTGGATTGATCATGTGATCTTAGATTTGGCAATTGATTTATTTGAGGAAACTCAATGCACATCTTTCTGTAATGATTTAATTTCAGGACAGATATACTTATTACAATATATACGTATAATCTATACCAGAGTTGCTCAGTCCTTGGCCCACGGGCCAGATCCAACCCACAGAGCCATAGGACCTGGCCTGCGGGGCTCTCTACTGGTTGGGAAATCTGGCAGCAGGGGGCACTGGAAATTAATGCTGCCACCCCTTCCCTGCTGCCAAATTCCCAAGCCCCACATGGCTGGATTGGGACCAGGCCATACCTCTTTCCCCCTGCAGGGCTGGGTTTCAGCTGGGCCACACCCTCTCTGTGCATTGGATCTGGTGCACCAACTGGATCTAGATCAGGGACCTCCCACCCATCCTGCAAGGCAAAATGGTTGCGCACCACCAATCTGTACTTATATTTATCTAGTACATTACTGGGAAGCTGAGTAGGGGAATATGTTTCCAATGGAAGAAGAATACAGTGTTCTGAAAATTTCCTTCTGGTGTGAGGACTCCCCTTATGTTTGATGTACTCTGGATATTATATTATGTGCCAAATTAATCATAAGAGCATCCCTAAAGAAAACCCACAATAGCTGACATATCTTATTGCTTTTCATGCTGCTTTAAGATTAGTCATGAATAAGTCTGAAAGTTTTGTTTGTATTTGTGATTACAATAGAAAATTTGACAGTGCTTTTATGTTCGTGATTCCTTCCAGAGCTCTAATCGGTCAGCAGGCTGCCTCCATGTCCCACCTGTCTTGTGTGGAATTCTCCTTATTTTTGCTTTAAGTTCCCAAATAGCGTTTTTGTTTGTTTGTTTTGGTTTTTGTCCAGAGATGGACAATAACATATTTAACAAAATTAAGTGTGTATTAGTAGCTAACCTAGAAAATTCATATAAAGAAGTCAGCTGACTTCAAGAAATGAGTTATCCTTGCAGTGGTCATTGTACAGTTTATCTAAGCACTATATTGCTGTCAGGTTAGAAGCTTGAACGTGAGCGTGGGAGAGATTTGAATCCTGGTTTGCATTCCTAGAGGTACTTTTGCTATTTTTTCCAGTGATATGTTGGTGTCTGTTGTGCCAGTTTAAGTCAATGACTTGAATTCAACCTCACATATTTGGAAATTCATTCAAAGTGCATGTGAATCTTTTGGATGTCAATTTTCTGTTCTCATTCCTCTTCTATGTCTTCCATTTTTACTCCCAGCTCAACTACATCCTTCCTTCTTCCTTCACTTCCTCTGACTTTATCCAAAAAATTCTCTCCCATATTTCCAAAACATTTTTCGTTTGATGATAGTCAGAAGAGTGGTCTTCTAGGACCTGGATTTCTGCTGTGCTAATATTCTAGATATTTTGAACTTTCTCTAAACAAGTGGCATTCCTCAAGAATATTTTTCCCCCATCTGCCATCAGTTAATCAACAAAATTTGAGATTGCCAAGCTGTGATTCCAGAGTAAGATAAAACAATGCTAGAGCTCAAAGAGGAACAAATTTTGAAACAGTAGGGAAGAATTCAGCTTGACTGAGTCAGATTTTAGACTCCTTTAGATTAGTTCCTATTCGTTTCCAGATTGTATCACTCTTGCCTATTATAACCGTTTATAAATATCAGTGGATTTTCATTTTGTTCTGCAGTGTAAATTCTTATTAGTTCATAGAGTCATAGAAGTTAGGGGCTGGAAGGGACTTCATGAGATCATCAGGTCCAGCCTCCATGCTCTAAGGCAGGAAAGACTGCTGAAGTCAGATGACTCCAGCAAGGAGTGCATCCAGTCATCTTTTGAAGATCTCCAGGGATGTACTATGGAGATGTACTATCTCAGGGTCTGCTCCAGACTCTGGACACACGAACCATAAAGAAATTTCTCTTTATGTCGAATCTGAAGTGATCTTCTCTCAGTTTATGACTATTATTCCTAGTCTTCCTCTAGGGTGCCTTGGTGAACAGATGTTCTCCTAGCCCCTGATGTTTGCCCCTTATATACTTAAAGGCTACCACCTAATCCCCCCTGAGACTTCTCTTTTCCAGGCTGAACAGTCCCATGTCCTTCAGCCTCTCCTCATATGGTCTGTTCTCTAGAACTCTGAACATTCATGTGGCCCTTCTTTGCCGCGTGGCTCTTCTCTGGACTCTCTCAAGCTTTCCCACATCTCACTTGAAGTACGATGCCCAAAACTGGATGCAGTACTCCAGCTGTGGCCTCACCAAAGCTGAGTAGAGCAGGAGGATGACATCCTTAGTCTTGCTTGTGATGCATCGGTTGATGTATGCCAGTGTTGTTCACTTTGTTCACTATAGCATCACATTGGTAGCTCATGTTCATTTTGTGGTCGATCACGATCCCCAGGTCTCTTTCAGTTGTGGCGCCGGTTAGTGTAGCACCACTGAGCCTGTAAGTGTGTTGTGGATTATTTCTCCCCAGGTAGAGTACTTTACATTTGTTGGTGTTAAACATCATCAGCTTTCATAGACATTTTCATAGACATTAGGGCTGGAAGGGACCTTGGAAGATCATCGAGTCCAGCCCCCTGCCCAAAGGGCAGGAAGTCAGCTGGGGTCATAGGATCCCAGCAAGATGAGCATCCAGTTTCATCTTGAAGGTGTTCAATGAAGGTGCTTGAACCACCTCCGGTGGCAGGCTGTTCCAGACCTTGGGGGCTCGAACAGTAAAGAAATTCTTCCTTATGTCCAGCCTGAAACGATCTTGAAGTAGTTTGTGAGGCCTTAGATCAGGTTTAGATCCACCCATTTAGTTGATTTAAGTATGCTCAAGAGCATTACACCAGGGGTTTTCAACCTTTTTAAAGGAGTATACCTCTTCTGGGTACACTTCTGGTGGAGTGGGAGGATGGGGGCGGGTGGTGGCTGGATGCAGAGCATGGGGGGGAAAGGGGGGCAGCAGCCAGACGTGGAGTGGGGGGGCTTGCACGCAGCAGTGGCAGCACGGGGTGGTGGGTGGCAGTGGTGGCTGCCACATGTGAGTTCCCCACCCGTTGTGTACCCCCAGTTGCCAACCCCTGTTACACAATTGAATTTTCCTGGTACACACTGATTGGTACTGGTTTTCTTATAAGAAAGCTTGGTTAGCTTTATACTGTCTTGGGTTCTGTCATAAAGTTTTATTTTCTGCCATGGACATGCCCTTCTTAAAAAGTGATTTAGTTTTTGCTTATATTTCAAAAAAGTAATTGCATACTTAATATATTTTAAAACGAGTCATAAAATGATGGCTTGTTTAAAGTTTCCTACTATAATTGCAAGTACATTAAAAACTAATTTAAATTCAAATCTCATCAGTCCTGTTACATTTCTGACTTTTTTTTCTGCATTTGTAGTTAAAGTGGTAGTGTCAAGGTAGCTGGAACTGGGTCAGAAACTGATCTGCTTTGACAGTCATACCATATGGAAGCTCTTACTTTGTGAAAGTGAAAGATGCATTTGTTTCTTGAAATGAAAGATATTTTAGTTTAGATTTCCAGCTGGGACCAACTAGGGTTGGGGTAAGGGGGGAGGTGGGAAGAAGATGCAAAAATGACTTTAAGCTCTCATGGCTTTGCGTTGGATTGGTCCTCAACCACAAATTAGAACAGTCCAGAAGAGACCATTACAGGAAAGACAGTGTAGCTATGCAGTTTTTTTCTTGGCCTTTAAGTAAAAAACAGAAGAAGAAGGGTGTTTGTACCCAAAAGCTTGCAAAGAAGACTTTTTTTCCAACTATTTTATTTGGTGTAATAAAAGATATCAGATTTACCCAAAGAACCTTGTCTGCCTTGTGTCAGTAAAGGAGTGGAGAGGAGACTTGTCCTTGGATCCAAGATTAGAGAGCAAGTATTATTGTACTCTCTAAAGGCATGGCACAGCTGCTGGTTTTTTCCCTCAAAAATCAGAAGAGCATTGTACTTAAATAGGATTATGAACTCTTTATGACAGTGACCATTTTGTCCTATGTAGAAATGACCATTTACATCTGCTAGAGCAGGATTATCAAATGTACAGTTTACAGGCTTGATCCAGCTTGTATAGCTGTGTCGTGGAGGGCCTTGGGCTCCCCGTAGGCCATTGGGCTCCCAAAAGAGCTGAGAATTTGGGGGCATGCCCTGCCACTGAAATCCAGGGTAGGGAGCCCTGTCAGCAGCAGGGAGTGACAGGGGGGAGAGACATGGCTGCAGTAAGTCCTGCACTGCCACCATTCACCTCATCACTGTGTCCATATCTATATTTTGCCTGCAAGAATGAGCGAGTTTGTTACCCCTGTTCTAGAGCATCTGGACACCATAGTAATATAAGTAATTGAAGAGCAATCCCCTCTGGAACTACTGCTTGAGCAATGCAAGGCCTTATCCTCTTCAGGGCAGGGCTATGCTCTCAAGACGTAACTGTTTTCTGAATATGGCAGAACAATTTGCTATATTCTAAAGTAACATATTCTGAAATGTTGAAACAAAGTAGAACTAAGTAGATAATTTCATCAAGCTTCCAAATATTTTTGCAAAAAACTGCTATGTTTTTATGGCTAAGTACAGACAGTCAAAAAGCCCAAAGCTAAATCAATTCAGCCTTTGTGGGTTAGTCTAAACGGCAGAGATTAAACTGAGAAATAACTGGACAGACTTTTGATTCAGAAATGCAGCCACATGCCTGCACTGGCTCAGGCTAGAAACCAGGCGGCACTAGACCACAGCTGTCTGGCACGTAGCTAGCATGGGCTCTATGTTCACATCCTCTTTCTGCTGCCCCCCAGGTTTCTGGGATTTGCAGTCCAGAACCACAGCACCAGGACCCTGCAGGGTTGTTCATCACTTCCTCTTCCTGCTTCCAGGTACCTCTGGGGTTTGTAGTCCACAATTTCAGCTTGCAGTAAGTTGTGCAGGACAGGGCAGTTCTGTATTTGGGGGAGGAAAGGGGGTTTAACCCCCATCCCTGGCCTCAGACCCCAGCTGGGGTTTGCCGGGGGGTGGGGGCAGTCCTTGCCTCCCCTTCCTCCATCTCCAACCCTTCTCTGTTGGAGCAGACAGTACAGCCCAGCCCAGGTCTGCAAAGCATGCTGGGATGCTGAGGGACTGTTATTTTACTTGAACCAGGAAGGGGTCTGGGACAGAAGTTTCATAAACCGGTTTGACCCAAATCAGTCAATTCTGATACTACATTTAACCGGGCTTATCTTAAACCAGTTTCAGCCATTTTGAAACTGGTTTATGTATGCTGAGTTTCTGTTCTGTTACAGGGTTAAACCAGTTTCTGATCACTTAAATTGGTTTATGTGTAACTTCTGTCTCTAGCCTATGTGTTCAGCCCTGATTTAGTGAAGTAAAATGTACTTACCATTTTACTGTGCATATCCCCTTTTCTTCCCTTTCACTCAAGAGTTAGATGTTCTGAAGTAATATTAAGATAGGCATATTGTAGAATGGCACATCACCTTGTATGTGGTAGAGGCTTTAGGGGACATTCTTTGAAAAGAGAAAGTACAGTAGGTGAAACTGGACATGCATATTCTTCTCATTTAGCAGCAATGAAGTAGCTGAAGGATTTAAAATGCTTTTCAGGTTGCCAAATCACTATTCAGTCCTTCACCTAGAGGGTCACTTTCCTGTATATATTTATGACCAGTGCTGTTTAACCATTACAGCCTTATTTTTAAGGCACTGCCATACCATTTGGACACTTTATTTGTTGTCTGAATGGCATTCTAATGTGCTTTTGGGTTTAAACTGTCACCTCAAAATATGTGGCAAAAGCAACCTGTGAGTTCTTCTCAGTCATTAAAAATGCAAAAGAAAGACTATTGGACTTGTATATACAAGAACTGGGAAACATGATACTTCTAGATGACTTGATCTACTTACATCGCAGCCTGTATTGATAGCAAAAATAGAGATTGTTTAGCACAGACTGCTGCAGGTAAATGAAAATGTCCGTTGACTCCGTAATTAATAGATGATACAGCAAGGAAGAAATCATTGTCCTGGGTCAAGAGAAATATCCCCCAAAGAGAAAAAATACTCTCTTTGTGGGGAGTGGGGTAATTTTTCCTCTGAGATGTGGCCTGGAATGAATAGCAAGTGGCTGGAATGGGATCTGTGGGATTTTGCTACTTTCATTTATTCTGCTTCTGTACTGTTGAAGGGGTTTGTTGAATTTAGTGGGAGCAGGTCCGGGCATTATTATGTAATTTTATGCAATGGTGTGCTAGCAGTCCTTTCCACAATACTTGATTTTGTTTCTATACAGAGCTGGTGGTATGCTTATTAAACTTCAGAGAAATAGAGAGTGAGTTATAAAAGTGTCAACAACAGCAACAAGAAGAAGATGTTTTCATTACCTTACTTGTACCTGGTGGCTGTAGCTATGTGGACTACTCATAGGTTCATAGATGTTGATTTGGAAGGGACCTGAGCAGATCATCAAGTCTGACCCCCTGCCCTGGGCAGGAATGAATACTGGGCTTATATGACCCCTGGTAAATTTAAGCTCATATGACCCCAGCTAGGTAATAATCTAGCCTCCTTTTAAAGACCCCTAAGGTAGGAGCCAGCACCACTTCCCTAGGAAGCTGGTTCCAGATCCTGGCCACTCTGACTGTGAAGTAGTGCCTCCTGATGTCTAGTCTGAACCTACTCTCAATCAACTTGTGGCCATTATTCCTTGTTACTCTGAGAGGTGCTCGGGGGAACAGGGTCTCACCCATTCCCATCTGGTCCTCCCTGGTAAGTTTATAGATGGTCACCAGATCCCCTCTCAGCCTTCTGTTGTGGAGGCTGAACAGGTTCAGGTCCCGTAGCCTGTCCTCATAGGGTCTGCCCTGCTGTTCCCTGATTATGTGAGTGGTCCTCCTTTGGATCCTCTCGATGCTGGCCCCGTCTCTCCTGAAGTGTGGCGCCCAGAACTGGGCACATTACTCCAACTGTGGCCTGACCAGTGTCGCATAGAGGGAGATGATCACCAGTGTCGCATAGAGGGGGAGGATCACCAGTGTCGCATAGAGGGGGAGGATCACCTCCTTGGACCTGTTCATGATGCATCTGTGGATACATGACAAGGTATGGTTAGCCTTACTCACCTCACATTGGTGGCCCTTGTTCATTTTAGAATCGATAATGACTCCAAGATCTTTTTCTGCCACAGTGCTTTTGAGAAGGGAGTTCCCCAGCATATAGGTATGCTGCTGGTTCTTTCTACCCAATTGAATCCCATCCTATTCACATTCACCCACCCCTGTAACCTGTCCAGGTCCAGTTGTATCCTCTCCCTCCCTTCTAGCATGCCCACCTTGCCCCAAATCTTGGTGTCGTCAGTGAATTTGAACAGGGTGTTTTTCACCCCCTTGTCCAAGTTACTAATAAAGAAATTGAACAGGGTGGACCCAAGGACCAAGCCTTGGGGGACTCCACTGTCCACATCCCTCCAGGTCAAATATGACCCAGCCACCACCACTCTCTGGGTGAGGCTCCAAAGCCAATTTGCAACCCATCTGACTGTGTAGGCATCAATGCCACAGTTGCCTAGCTTTTTCATGAGAATGGGGTGGGAGACGGTGTCAAAGGCCTTCCTGAAGTCCAGAAAGACTATATCCACAGCAGCACCTGCGTCCAGTGATTTTGTGACCTGATCGTAGAAGACAATCAGGTTGGTCTGATAGGACCTGCCTCTAATGAACCCATGCTGGTTGGGCTTAAGCATCATCCCCCCTGCTGGTCCCTCCCAGCTGTGCTCCTGGATAATTTTCTCAAAGAGCTTCCCCAGGACCGAAGTAAGACTAAATAGCCGATAGTCGCCTGAGTCCTCCCTCCTCCCTTTTTTGAAAATGGGGACCACATTGGCCTTCTTCCAGTCTTCTAGCACCTAGCCAGAGCACCACAAGTGCTCATAAAGCTGTACATGGCACCCCACGATGACCCCTGCCAATTCCCTCAGCACCCAGGGGTGGAGAGTGTCTGGACCTGCTGATTTGAACACATCCAGCCCCTCCAGAAGTTCCCTAACTCAGTCCTCCCTGACCCTAGGCCTGGCGGAGTCTCTCTTGAGTCTGTTCTGAATCCCGGTGGGGGAGATGTCTCGATCCCTTCACAGAAAAATGGAGGCAAAGAATTTGTTAAAAAGGTCTGCTTTTTCATCTGGTGCAACCACCAGATCGCCAAGCGTATCCTGCAAGGGCCCCACATTGCCTGGTGCCTTATTTTTACTCCCTCTGTATTTAAAAAAGGACTTTTTGTTGTCCTTGATCCTTGTTGCTAGCCCTAGTTCTGTCTCCGCCTTAGCCTCCCTAACAGCCTCCCTACAGAATCAAGCGATGGAGGTATAATCCTCTTTGGTTATAGCCCCTCCCTTCCAGTGGATGTACACCTTTTTGGCTTTCAGGTGTTCCTGAATGCCCTTGGTGAGCCAAGGGGACTTTTGAGCACTCTTGCCCCCTTTGACTGGCTTTGGGACTGTCACCCCTTGGGCTTGGAGGATCGTCTCCTTAAGGAACGACCACTCGTCTTGGACACGTAGTTCCCCTACTCTCCGGGACTGCAGTGGCTCTCCTACCAATCTCCTCAGCTCGTTGAAGTTGGCCCTCCTGAAGTCAAGGGCTGCTGACTTGCTGCAGGCCTTTGACACCCTGCGCTGGATGGTGAATTCCAGTAGGCGATGATCGCTATCACCCAGGTGATCGAGAAACCGCAGTCCCCTCACCAGGCTGTCGCCTGTGGCCAGGACCAGGTCTAGCAGGGCATTCCCCCGGTAGGACTGTGCACTTCCTGGGTTAGGTGGAGGTCTTTTATCTCAGCAAGGAACCTACATGAGCGGTCAGAGTAAAACAAAAGGCAAAACTGAGAGCAGGCCAGCTAAAGTGATGGTAATTCTACCTGGGTATCACAATACGAAGAGGAAGCCTTTCCAAACCAATGTCACTGAATGGCTGATGAGGGCCTCATAGGTTATACATTCAAATACCAGGGAACTGGCTTGCAAGGTAGTGTGATAGTATCAAATGGTAGCTGGGCAAATTGGCAATTTAAAAATATGCCTTTTCAGTCAAAGCAAGACAAATAACTTCTAACTTTGAAGTTGGGCCGTTGCCTGAGGAACCTCCCTATCGAGTAATTCATTCCCCTTTATTTCTTTTCTGACAACTGGAGAACCACAGCTTTTCAAAGTATTTTACCCATTGGACTTTACGGTTAAAGAACCTTACTGTTTTAGGACAGTGGGATGGAGAAGGTGAAAGAAGTGAAGGTAAAATCATTATTAGAAATATGCCCATACCAAACAAAACTGTTTTAGCAAGTTGTCCTGCCACCTCATGATATGTTAAGCTAAAGGAAAATATCCATCTAATCTAGACACCTGAATTCCACTGCTAAAGATGCTGCAAGCAAGCTTGTCCCTCTGCCTTGTCCTTACTAAGGTTGAACATTTCAGATTCTCATTATAGATGGAATTGCTTTGAGGTTCTTTGTCAGATTTGTCACCAACCCTCTGTCTTTGATTTTAGATCAGTACTGTATATACTGGAAATTATACCATGAAAATCTAAGCATTGCCTTTTGCTCTTATCTGAAAATAAACCTCTTAAAATGATGCACTGTACAAATGCAGATTGCAGTGCCAGTCAAAATGTTGTTAGCAAAATGTGTAAAATGAGATACATCTTTCCAAGGCAACTATCACAGTTTTATGTAAACACTCACTAATATTTAAAGCCAAGAAACCTTAATCAACATAAAAATAAAAGTTGATGCCTAGGTCAGTGCCACTCTCAACGAGGTTTCACAAAAGCAAAAAATCTGGTGACACCATTTTATTCCCAATTTTAATAATATCCAGTTTAGATAATATACTTCTGAGCATTAGGCATAAGCCTTTCCTCATGTGCAAGTCTACGGGAATTTGCAACACACAAGGGAAGACATCTGGGTCTGCATTTAATTCGGTTTTCACAGCTGAGTAGTGAAAAACCAACATAAACTTAAGGTTTTGTGAAAACCAATGTGATTGCAATTCATTTTGTTAATTGAAGTAGTATTATCAACTGGGGGTTGGGCATTGCTAATAGTAATAACATGACTTTGACAGTGAATTATAGCAAAGCACAGATTTCCTGGTTTTCTTAAGTATTTGCAGATTTTGTTGTAATGATGGAAATACTGAAATGAAAACCAAGCCATTGTTGCTGAGATCAGTAACCGTAAAATGATAGTGTTTAAGGTGTTGCATGAATCTATAGGTCTTGTCACTGATAACAGGGCAAGAAAAATGTCTGGTAAGAGCTGTGCTTCTGGAGATTCCCTAAATAAATTTAAAGCTTCTGCCTTGGTGCCAATTTGCTTCATTTTTTATCTAGTAAATAACTCCCAGGTATAGACCATAATAAAACTTAATGTCAGAGTAAATCGAAATGTGAATATATTTTATCAAACAAAAGACATTTAAAGTAATGCCAAGGAAAAATGTACCTGTGAGAGATAATGAACAGGCCACAGTATCTAATGCACAGTATCATTACAGGATTTCTGAAGTGAGAAAGAGTTAATTTAGTAGTTATGAAAGTTAAAAAGCACATACACTTTGAAATTAGAGGCTGTTTTCTGTTTAGCAGAATCATTCTCATATAAAGTTTACTAGTTTTAATCAGTGCTGTGCAAATGAATACCATTAGTAATCCTGGTTGAAATATGGAATTTTATTGTTTTTCCTTCATAATTTTTTTCAATTTAATGAAAGTTGGATGTGTTTCACTAATCTACAGTATTTTTTTAATACATCCATACAGTAGGAGTCAAATGAATATTGTATGGTTCCAGAAATTATTTTTGGTTGGAAAAAGACCTTTTTCATGACATACGTAACTGAACCAATAGGCATTTCAAACATTTAAACAGATAGTGTTCATTTATAACAGCTTACAAATATTAGCCAGTGCTCAGTCACAGTTAAACCAGCAAAGAATCCAACAAAAGAGGATCATGGTCGTTGATTTAATTTGTCAGATGTCTGACTTTAAACATCCACGCTTCTACAATGAAACCGTCTGCCTTGAAAAATTGCTACTGTGCAAGCCTAGTGTAGTACAAGGCTAGTAATAAATCTATCAAACTGTGTGGCAATGAACACACTGTTTCTCTAACACAACAGGGAGGAGCTTAGGTACATACATAATTTGTGTGCTTTTCAAAATTTTGCCTATCATCTAATCCATTTTATTTCCCCTTATATGGCAGTACATATATGCATGATACTTTACAAACCTAAGGAAGGTGGTACCAAAACTTCACAATTTAAGAGTCAAAAGGAGATGACAAAAAGGTTTTCTTGTGGGTGAAGGCATCACTTGGCTGTATTTTCTTCTATTAAGGTTTTGGTGGCACCATCATATTTGATCTGCATAAGCTTCTCTGAAGAATTTAGGGCCCAATTAAAAAGTAACCCTAGCTCAGGCAAAGTGAGGTCAACTATATTGTAGATGTGCACTTCCAGGACTTAAATATAAAACCCAAATTAGGTGTCCAAGGTCTTTGTACTTTGCATGGTATAGTTCCTGCTTCTATTGGCTTCAATTGGTAGTGGGCTAAGTGCGGGGGATGCTGAGGCCTGTCAATGTAAAACATGGAAAAGTGGTATATATGCATGGAATCTTCCCTTTCAAACTTGCGTGGCAGTTAGGCAAAACCCTGGGTTAGTCATGGGATTAATATGGGGATTCACTTCTTGATTTATTTACATAAGACACGAGAGGAGAAAGTAGAAGTAGCATATGTTATGCATATTAGCACTTCACATTTAATTGTTCAATTAGTACTAATATTTTCCCCTTTCTACTGGGCATGTCTACATGAGATGCTAACTGTGCAGTAGTGCATCACAGTACAGACAATGTTAATACGCTCCTGTGCAGTATTATATTAGGCTACTATGCAGTAGCGTCACTAAAAAGGCATTGGCCGGCACTACTGCACAGTAACTTCAGTTACTGCGCATTTATTTAGTACTTGATTATACAAGTACTAAATTAAATGCTCAGTAACCGCTGTGCATTAATGAATGTGTACATGCACCCAGTATGTATTAAGCATAGCAGTCATTTCTCTTTCCATGCCAATTGTGTTACAGTTCTAATATTAGTTAATAAACAGTCTGGAAACAGAATTAGAAAAATAAACATCGATTACACCGACAAAGATATTAATTTGAATGAAATTCATCAAAACCACATGAACATACAAGAGATAATTCCACTACTGTAATTCGAAAGCACACCTGCCCTTATCACAGTTGTGTAGCGGTAGATCAAATTATGACAATGATATCTGTAAAGAGCATTATGTTGTTTATTTAGAATCTTCTGACAGTCGATTGGTTTTCCAAATCCTTCTTCTGGGAGCCAATGATACCATCTCACCCCCTTTCTTCTACATCCAGGTGGTTCATTCCACTTAAAGCAGAAAAGCATGATGTTGGCTGATGATATAACAAATAGTTCTGATATGCAGAAATGTAAAATAAAATTCTTTTTTCAGATTACTGTCTGGATTCTTTGATGCATTTATAGAATAGACTTTTTAAGCAGTACATAAGTGATGCTCTTTGTACACGTGCACAGTACATCCACAATGGAAATGACTCATGTCTCCTAATACCTTTCATTAGCTTCCAGCAAAGCAATGCATTCTGCCTTTTGAAAAATTAAGTGGGGGATTTGGATTGCAATTCTCGAAAAGACTTGTTTTCCTTCTATTTCTATCAGCATTCTCACTCCACTGGTGAGAAGTACGCACTGGATTCAGAAGAAACTTAAAAATTCCATAAGGCCCCTGGCAAAACAGTGTCAGGGTGCCTTAGTAGTGGCCACTTTTAAAACGTTTCTTCCATTTTGTAAGAATCTACTAATCTGAATTCCCCTGTGTTTCTGTATTAAGGGTCATGTACTCATATTTTCACATGAGTCTCTGTGGCCTGCAGGCACATTTTCTGACTTAATCCCCATGACTAGAGACAGGCAGACATTATGCATAAACCAGTTTAAGTGATGATAAACTGGTTTAAACCTGTAACAGAATAGATGCTCAGTGCACATAAACCAGTTTGAAAATGGCTGAAAACAGTTTGAGATAAATCTGACTTAATGCAGTAGTATCAGACTTAACTGATTTGGGTCAAACCGGTTTATGCAACGTCTGTCCCTGACCCCTTCCTGATTTAACTTAAACTAGGGTCCCCCCAGCATCCTAGATGCTTTGCAGTGCCGCCCTGGGCAGGGCTCTCTGCTTTACAGAGAGCTGGGCTGGCCCATCTCCTCTGCTCCCTGGCTGGAGCTCCAGCAGAGGTGGCAGCTTTTGCCTGGCTTCTCCCTGCCTCCTCCCCTTGACCACTCAACCAGGGATTCCCCCCTCCCCTCTCACACATCATGGACACTAGCTGGCATGTGATATACTAGCTAATGCTGGGAGGTGTCTGTGTAAGGCAGACAGGACAGAGGGAGACAGAACAATGTCCGCTCAGGGCTTTTTCATAGTTTCATAGTTGGTAGGGTTGGATGGGACCTAAGCAGATCATCAAGTCTGACCCCCTGCCATGGGCAGGAAAGCCTGGCTAGGTGATTATCTAGCCTCCTTTTGAAGGTCCCCAGGGTAGAAGTGAGCACCACTTCCCTTGGAAGTTGGTTCCATACCCTAGCCACCCTGACTGTGAAGTAGTGCCGCCTGATATCTAGCCTGAACCTACTCTCAGTCAACTTATGGCCATTATTCTTTGTTACTCCTGGTAGTGCTCAGGGGAACAGGGACTCTCCCATAGCCTGCTGGTCCCCCTTGGCCAGTTTGCAGACGGCCACCAGCTCCCCTCTCAGCCTTCTCTTGTGGATAGGTTCAGGTCCCTTAGCCTCTGCTCGTAGGGTCTGCCTTGCTGCCCCCTGATCATGCGAGTGACCCTCCTCTGGACCCTCTAGATGCTGGCCACATCCCTTCTGAAGTGCGACGCCCAGAACTGGACACAGTACTCCAACTATGGCTTGACCAGTGTTGCATAGAAGGGGAGGATCACCTCCTTGGACCTGCTTGAGATGCATCTGTGGATGCATGACAAGGTGTGGTTAGCCTTCCTGACCACGTCCCCACATGGAGCTAATCAACAGGTCGCATGTGCCCTCCTTCCTTCCTTGGAAAAAGCTGTTTAAGAACTTAAACTAATGAAAGAGGCTTTTGTTTTGCTAATGGGTTGATAAATGCTGTATTATTAACTCCCTGCCGAGCTGGTCAAGAGCTGTGAGGGGGGGGGGGGGGGGGGGGTCAACCCCTCCCTAATTAATACATCCTGCCGGGTCTGGCCACACCCCGCCCCCCCAGCTCAGCACTGTGCTCTATCCCCCTCTGGCTTCTAGCTTGAGTCACTGCAGGCATGTGCCTGCATTTCTTTAGTCCAGAGGAGATGTATGGATGATTACAAACTGGTTCAGCCTAGCCAGGTTAGAATAACCTGCAAATTGAATCAATTCAGGCTCAGGCTTTTTAAATGTCTTTCC
>NW_005841961.1:2031336-2036169 GCF_000455745.1 Alligator sinensis | reverse complement strand
CCTAGCCAAACAGTTCATTAAAGATTTTCCCCTACACAAAGATTTGGAATTAAAAAATATGGAATCTGAATAATTTCAGCCAGCTCTATAATTAGTAGCCTTGGGAGAAAACATTCCATATTCCTGGAAAATTTTTCCTACAATTTTTAAAAGTTGCTTTGACTTTGAGAAATAGTTTGATCAGTAGTGGTTTTTTAATAAATTTGGGGATATGCTTTGATTGAGAGAGTTTTTTGAGAGGAATGGTTGATAATTCTGAACATGACTTTTTGAAGATTCTTTTGTTTTATGCAGGTTTGGCAAACTAAGAATTCCTATGCCAGTTTAAAGCTGGGGAAAGATCATTATTTACTATATGTAATCATTGTGGAATTAGCTTCCAGAGATAAATTTATTTCTTGTTGAATCATTAAGAATAGAACCTTGCTAATTTATACTTTCTGAGACTTGTCCTACTGAAAAAAAAATTATGAATTGAAAAACTAACAAACAATAACGTCATCAGAAATGTGTTTTCTTAATGTATTTTGACAACTATAGTTTGATTTTACTTATATATGACAATGCACGTTCATGTCATTAGCAAAATATATTGCAATGTTCATGAAATTTTACTAATATTGAATCTTGTTTGCTGAGAAGTAGACAGACTGGTGTGTATTCTAAGAAAATAATACAATGTAAAGTTAAGTAGAGGGCAAAATAGTGAGATCTGCTTGTAATATGAAAACTCTGGAGACAAACCATACTATGATACAGAAAAGGGAACATTTGTAAAGTTCTGAGTAGTTCTAAATGTGCACAAGTGTGCACATTATCACAATGTGAGCCGACTCTTTCATTTAAATGTACAGATGAGTTAAACATGTAATTAATCTTTGCATGCATAAATGCAGAGAGCATACCTTTGTAAGAAATGTGAACTCCCTTGTGCGATTTCTTTGTTGCGGAAGATTGAAACTTTGGCCCAAAAGTTTTTTGAGACATTGAATGAGCGATCAGTGTGTATTTAGAAAAGTGCTTAAGCATATTGCTAACCTTAGACTTCTGTTTCAATTCCATTGATTTAAAACGGATGTGACTGTATGTATAAGACAGTGGTCTTTAGCCTTTTTAAGGTGAAGAACACGTTTTTCAAATAAAGGGCAATCCAGGATCTACCCCGCCCCCCCCCCACTCCCCTGCCCAGCAGGCCAGTCTGGCAGAGGGAGGCAGATTGAGGCCCCCACAGTAAGGGAGGGAGTGGGGCAGGGGCAGAGGTGAGCAAGGCCCTAGCCAGGCTGGGCCGGGCCAGCGGAGGGTCGGAGCCTGGGTGGCTTGTCCAGGGGGGATCCTGCCACTGCAGGCACCCCAGCAGAGGCCTGGAGGGCATGTATCCTCCCGATACGTGCGTGGGATGAGGCAGCTGTCGCTGCGCCCCATGCTTTGTATCCCGAGCCCCAAGATTGTGACAAGCTTGTTTTAGTAAATCTGTTATCTTTTATTAGACCAACTCAGATAGCTGGAAAAATTCTTCTTTGCAAGCTTTTGGGTATAAATACCCTTTTTAAATATACCTGAGAGCTTGCAAAGAAGAATTTTTCTAACTATTTGAGTTTGTATAATAAAAGATATAAGATTTATCCAAAGACCCTTGTCTGCCCAGGGCAGGGGGTCGGATTTGATGACTTACTGAGGTCCCTTCCAAGCCTAACATCTATGAATCCATGAATCTATGATACTACCATAATGGGTCTATGTAACTGTGATAGAGAGGATAGGTATTTTGATCTTTTGTTGAATTGGGGCCTACCCTTAAAGTGTAGCTTCTCCTGTTGCAGTAATTCAGTTCTTCACTTGAGCTTATGTATGTCAGAGTTGAACACTGTGCCTTTTAAGCAAGGAACAGCCATTCTGGAAGCCTTTTAGAATGGTGGGGTATTATCTTAAAGGTGCGACATCCTTACCGAATTTGAATAGTGTGAGATCTGATCTGAATTTTTACAGCACAGTCTTCTCATGGCAGGAGGGTCAAAACACTCTTCAGAAGGGATTCAGTTGCTTTCCTGGTACTAGTGAATTTTAGCATTGTAAGGTTAAGAAAGAAAGAACATGAAAATTAGCATTAGGGAAAAATCTTTCCAAGAGTTTCTAACACAATGATAGATACTAAGTCTATTTTTCCCAATCTGAAAAGAGTTATGGTCTTCACAAGAACTTAGAAGCGAAAATAATTTTTTATATATTTTGTAGTATGCTAACTAGGCTTAAAGATTTCACACGGTTCAGTGCAAATGTTTTGTTAGGAAGAGTGCTGTATATAGAACTTGATATTTTAACTGTTGTAGACATCTATAGAAATAAACGAAGTAAATGGTTCATTTAGAAGGAAATATATTTTATCATCTGATGCAAAATCATATTTCAATTAAGTTTGTAGAGATTACAAAATGTGTCTTTCTAGCCATGTGTGTGCAAATAAAGCATGGCGCACACGTCCTTTGGGCTACTTCAAGAGCCAGTAAACTGAATATAGCTCCCACAAGCAGTAGAATTTTATTGCTATTAAGTTGAATTATTCCTTCCTAAAACCCAGGTTCTTCCACCTGGAAGATGCTAAATCTTTTCTGTAATATGGCTCCATGCAGGTATCTCCTCTCATATCTCCCTGGCTAGTAAGGAGACCCTATCCACGATTCTTCCTCTGATCCAGCCCTTCCCGCTTCTTACAGGCTCCTGCTGTAGGAATCCCTAACTCTGAGCAGTCATTTTATCCTGGCTCAGTTGAAACAAGGTGCCAGGGGAAAGACCTTGCACTGGCCTGGCCTGTGACACACTTAAAAAAAATTGTATGCAGATCTGTAATGCTGGTTGTCTTTGTGTCAAACCACCTCACTCCCTGAAGGTAAAACAATGTAAGGTCTATTTTACTAGATTCATAAATAATAAAGCCGTAAGAGATCATTATCTACTCTGACCTGTATTACACAAATCATAATACTTCCCTTAATTCATTCTTGCTTTAGCTCAGTTATATCTTTTAGAACAGTGGTGCGCAATGTATCTAGCTCTGTGGACTAAATGAATGGTGCAAGGTTGGTTTCCAGGATGAATACATGACAAGAGGTGGGATTAGCACGGGAGGCTGGTCCATAGGTACAGCCCCACTTGCTGGATCTAGCCGTACTTGGCCATAGAGCAACCCAAGCCCGCAGACTGGAATGATCTGGTGCATAGGCCACATCCAGCCATCAGGCTACCCGCAGTTCTGTGAATTCAGCAACACCAGAGCAGTGTCAGAATTAATTTGCAGTGGCTGCCACTGCTCCCCCACTGCCACAGCTGGGATCCTGCCACCAGTCCCCTGCTGCCAAGTTTCCAGATCTGCAGAGAGTTCCACATGCCATATGACATTGTTTTGTGGGCCATAGATGGATCACCACTACTTTAGAAAAAGATACCTTGATTTTAAAACTTCTAGTGGTGCAGAATCTCACATGACCCTTTGTAAGTTGTTTAGTGCTTAATAACCGTTATTGTAGTTTGTTTTCATGGATTTACTGAAGAAGGTAGTTTATTATTTTGGATTTTTGCACTGTATTGTATCTATATTTATGGGGTAACATAGTACTCTGCTCAGATTGCTTTGATCTAGATGGATGGGTGTTAATTTATTAGTGATGGTAAGTAGAATTCAATGTTTTCAGGGTAGCATATACTAGAAAGAATTATTTCAGTTTGCCGTACATGTGGCAGACTTCTAAATTAACTGTAACCACTGAGGGAAAAACTTGGGCATTATTTTGGACAGCTCAGTGAAAACATCTGTTCAGTGTGCTGCAGCAGTCAAAACAGGGAGAAAACTGTTAAGGAGTAGAATATTAAAGAATAGTGACATGTTATCCCTCTCTTGTCTCAAGTTCTGTACTCCGTTCTGGCCACTCAAAGAGATAGAATGGAAAAGGTTCTATAAGTGGATGCACAAATGATGAGAGGCTTAGCAAAACTGCCATAAAAGGCACTTTACTGTGGTAGCTTAGTTTAGGCATGAGAGGAAATAGAAAGCTCATTGTGAATAATGAATGGTAAATTGCTTCCTATTTACCCTTTTTCATAACACAAAAATTATAAGGATAAAAATGGAAGTAATGAATTTAAAATGGAAAAAACAGGAACCACTCTTCTTACCCCGTACATAACTATTCTTTGTGGCCAGTTATAGACATTACACTTTTCCTGGTCCAAGTGATCAGAAACCCGTCTACACCCATAACAGAACAGAAGTTCAGCACACAGACTGCCCTAAAAATGGTGGAACCCGGTTTAGGATAGACCTGGGTCAATATGCCCTCAAACTTAATCAATTTAGGTTAGACCCATGCATCAAACTTCAGTACTAGTTCCCTTATCAGTTCAAGTTAGGTCACTGTCTGTCAGGATCCCAGGCTCCTTTGTGATCCCCCTGCTGGCCCCCTGTCATAGGGAGGCATGCTAGCACTCCTGTTCTCAGCTGCTCTGGCCAAGCGCCCTGTGGGCCCTGCCTCTGAGCTGTCACAGAGCCGAGTCAGCGCAGTCTTTCTGTAGCCCCACCTCCTGCCTCCAGCCAGCTGTTAACCACAGGCAGGCAGTGTGGGTGGGGAAAGGAGGCTTCTGTGCCCCTGCATGAATCCCATCACAAAGCATCCCATGATATTCACACAGACCTGGCAAAGCCCAGGAGCCCCTGCCATCCCCCCCACGAGTGGGTGCAGCCCCACAGAACCTGACTGGGCTGCTGGGCACCAGTGAACATTTCCCTCCTACCCCTGCTGCGTTGTTTGTCAGTCACAGGCATCTGTCAGTTGCAGACAGGCA